>NC_052048.2:157507563-157815404 GCF_903992535.2 Arvicola amphibius
ATTTGAGCCAGCTTAAATTTTAAGGTAAGTGTATTGGCTTTTTTCTCTCATTCATCCAAGTCTTATTCTCTGCTGGCCTCTGTACTGGACAGCAGGACCGACAGCAGAACCGAGCTTCAGAAAGAAAAGGCTAGCAGTTCCCCAGCTGACCACTGACCACCTGCCGTTTGTTCCTTTTGTAAACAGAGGCAGGGCAAATCTTTATTTTTTTCCCTTTCTTTGATGCTGATGTTTTAGTTTCTTCTACCATCGTGGGTGCTCACCCCTGCTTTGAATTCCATCCCTGATCCTCTCAGTCCATATTCATAGTTCTTGTACATCAGCGAACACGAGTGAGCATATTTCTATGGAATGCTTAGTGTTGACTTTGCACTTAATGTTCACCATTTGTTCCATGTGCAGTGTTAATATTCCCTTCAGTTTAGAGTGACCACCTCCCTCATCTTAGTCTTTCTCCGAACTATTGACTCAGAATTCCATAATTCCCAGTCTTTACTATAATGTCCTATTTTCTCTTTTTTCCTAGGAGTTTATGAAATTATTATATTATTCTTTTTGTTTGTTTTTTTTGCTGTTTTTTTCCTATAATGTCTGCAAGAAGAGTTCAAGTTTTAGCAAGAAAAAGAATTTTCCTAAGACTCCAATATGGGTCAAAGTAAGGGACTGAATCCAGTTTCTGAACCATGACAATGGCTCTGTGAGTGAAAGGTTTACTATGAAGGTATAAGACCAGAGTCCAAATCCCCAGAGCCCACACAAGTGCTGGACCCATTGCACAGGCATCTGTGATCCCAATGCTGCCAAGAGGAAATTGGGTGGGAGATGAGAAAGTCTCCAGGAGCTCACGTCAGCCAACATGATGCATGTGTACAGCAGAAAAATAATAAAGTCTTGCTTCATATGAGGTGAGGGCCAATCCCTGAGTTTGTTCTTGCACCTCTAAATATACTCCATGGCATGACATGTGCATGCCCACATTTATACACATGAGTGCTGGCACACATGTGCACACATACACACTTACATCATATGAACACACACACACACACAGAGACAGAGAGAAAGAGAGACAGACAGAGAGAGAGAGAGACAGCGACCCAGAGAGAGAGAGACAGAGAGAAAGAGAGAGACAGAGAACGAGAGCAGGTCCTTAAATTCTGTAGTCTTCACATTGTACAACAGATTCAAAGACTATAGAAGGTGAAATTGCCAGCTCCAGCTCCCCTCCAGCAACTCCTCTTTCAGTAGTGCCCACAGCTTCTGTGATGTCCATGACAAAAACGATTCAGCAGGGTAGAACACACAGAAAACTTTCCTTGTCTTTCTTTGCTGTGGCTTTTGAAACAGGAAGTGGAGTCACAGGCAACTGTATATTCAGTTTAGTTTTCCTAGGAATACAGAAAGACAGGTGGTTCAAACAGAAGTCTCAATTATTTATAAATGACTGTAGGAAAATATTTACTCTGGGAACACTAACCATTTTATGCCTGAATTATTTATAGTTTTTGCTATTTAGAGCAGCAGTTAGGGTTGCTATCATCTATTCATTTCTACAGTGAGTCAGAGAGCCTTAGTTCACCAGACATACTGGAATAACCAGTCGGTTCTTCCCTTAAATATTGTCTTTCTAAAATATTGCTCCAAAATGACCTCTTTCTGTGTAGTAAGAGGAGCATGACACATGATAAGGGCAGAAGGCACAGTGATAGATGTTGGTCCCCAGTCAAGGATACATGTGAGTCAGTTCTCTTAGTACCTAACATCTAGCAATATTTGATATATTATTGCTGCTTATTGGCTGTGGGTCTTAAGAGTCTTTAAGAGCCTTCTACAACACAGTAATCGTCTCCTGACTTTGGTGACCTTCAACCTTTGTTTTCCTTTATAACCCCAACCACACAGTTCCATCCACACCAGGCTTTTAAAATTATATCTTATCCAAGGATTTTTCTCATTTATTTCTCTCTTAGTTTTTTTTTTCTTTTGTGTGTGTGTGTGTGTGTGTGTGTTTTGTGTTTTTCCTCTATTCTTTTTTCAGGTCTCAGTTAAAATATAAATATCACCTTCTCAGACAGACCTTTCCTGGTTGCCTTCTTTAAGTAGTTTTTTTTTTTTAACTAGTCATTGCTGTGGTATGTTTTTATTGACTTTGTAATATTTTTCCTAAACTTTACTGTGACTTAGCATCTTTTAAAAAGTCACTATTAGTCTTTATTCTCTAGACCACTGGCCCAAGATCTGCCCATAGCACTACAACATCACTGGCGTTAGCAACTGTGATGGTTTGAATAGATATGGCTCCCGTGGGTTCTTAGGGTGTGGCACTATAAGGATAAGTGGCCTTGGAGCAGATGTGGCTTTGTTGGAGTAAGTGTGTCATTGGTGATAGGCTTTGAGGTTTCAAATGCACAAGCCAGGCTCAGGCTTTCTTTCTCTTCCTGCTGCCTGCTAATCCAGGTATAGAACTCTCAACTCCTTCTTCAGTAGCAGGTCTGTCTGCATGCCACCATGGTTCCTACCATGATGATAATGGACCAAATCTCTGAACCTCTAAGCCAGCCCCCAAATTAAATGCTTTCCTTTTTAAGAGTTGCTCTGGTCATGATGTCTCTTCACAGCAGTAGAAACCCTAACTAAGACAGCAAACTTAACTTTTGCTGTGTGTCTTTTCAGATGCCTAAAGAGAATCTAAGGACAACATATTTTCAACTATCTACTATAAATCTCAGCGGCCTTTTACTGATAGAGCCAAGGAAAGTGTTTCTTCATCTGTAGGTCACATGATTTTGGTTATATACTTAATATAATTTTTTAAGTTATTATAAATCTCATTTTGTAGTAACAAACATACTGGTGTTGTGTTAATGTTTTCTTTCATTAAATCTCTCCTGAGTATCTACTCGGCATTAGATACAATTAGCACTGGGGATTGAGCCAGTAAGATAGATTCCTTCTGTCTTACACACTGTCTGAGTCAGCTATGCTATTGAGTGAATGAAGCCATCTATTCGGTGCATGAATAACTATTTTTCACAGAAATGGAGACTGGAAGAATAGAACCCGTTATGATGAAGGTACTTCATGGCTTTACAGGTGGTTACTTTCTGGCTTCGGCTTCATATCTATGATGAGAGAGGAAAGTAAGAGCGAAAAACATTTTATTTTTTCTGCAGGCTGTGGCAGGGGTGGCATACTTTATTACAGAGTATATTGTTTAATCTTGGGAAGGAGGTGCCAGTCAGAAGTGAGGATTCACTTTGCTTTAGAGCTCTTGGTGCCAGAGGTTTATACATAATTGTTTGTCTATCTTGGTCATCCCCAGACGCCCCCTAGGCCTTTATCATCATGAGTTTTTGTCCTTATAAGGCTTAGTATCACTTCCTGTTTGTGTCATTGGCTTTCTAGACCTTTCAGGAATGTCTCCTGGAACTCAGGTCAATATCAGCAAAATCCAATTTCTTTTCTGAATGCATTGTTTATGTTTCTAACCCACAGATCTGGGTGTCCCTGGAAACCTCTGAGATGCAGAATGCGTTACTGCCACATCTATGTCTAAGGTCGGTCTCATGTCCTTATTCCAGCTGTTTCCCAGTCCATTTTCCCTCAGAAGCACATGCATTTAGGGGTACTTACAGAACCTCTGTTTGTTCCTTGTTTGTGTTCATTTGTTTTAACTTAGGTCTTGGCATTGGGCTTATTTTCCTTCTGTCCATCACTGTTCATTTTCTATTCTCATTTATTTTAGTAACAGAATGTATGCGACACATCCAATGGTCCTGCTTAGATCCCTTGATTCCTCATTTTCAGGTGATTCCTCCTTTGTCTTTTGATCATATCCTAGGCCTTGCTGTAACTCCTGTACAGCCTCTGAAATAGTGATGTCAAACTTAACCTTCACCCTTGTCTACTCATTTAATCTGACATATAATGGCCACAAATTAAAAACTTTATTGGGATCTTTATTTCATTGCTGTCACAACTCTTCAATGGCACCTCACTGTACTAGTTCCTCTTTTCTTAATTTCGGTGAACACATATTGAACAAGGAAGAGAAGTTTCTCTTGACTCACAGTTTGACGTGATCTGATCCATCATGATGGGAAGGGCATGGGGATGGGTGATCCTATGGTAGCATGGGATAAGGCAGCTGCTTGCTCACATCTCAGCTGACCAGGAATCAGAGAGTGAGGAATACAGACAGACATCCATCAGATTTCCTCTTTTATTCAGTTTGTTTTGCCAGCACATGGGATCCTGAACCCCACATTTAGGGTGGTTCTTCCTCTCTCAGGTAAATGTTTCTGGAAACACCTTCACAGACATGACCAAAAGTAGTTCTGTTATAGAAACCACTGAGGACACTTATCAGGCCTCTGTCAAGGTCCAGTAAGGAAACGTCATTTCCTCTTGGTCAAAAGAATAAAACATGTAATCCACCTTCATTTCCTTGTTGTGTATTCAGTTTCTCACTTTCGCACATACGTATACCACACAGATTGCTCTCTGTATCTCTAAACTTTCAACTCCAGGGACTTCCTTTCTTTGTGCCCTTAGCTGAGGATAGAACTTCTTGATTCATTTAGAAAATATTGACAATCTTTGTGCCAACAAGTTGAACAACCTTGTCCAATACTGATATGTGATGTCTTGTCTCTGATCTCATGAACCTTTTGTTTCTTTTGGGGACAACTTTTCACCCTATCACCTCTTCCTTGAGTACCCTACCCATCTTTTTTTTACCTTGCATCCCTAATTTTCCTTTTTTACTGTTTTGTTTCAGCGTAAAGTCATGTTATCTGGATTTCCCTGGCTTCCAAGACCTCATGCAGACTTTCCTATTTCTCTATTTACTTTCCTCACACTGGAATTCTTGTGAAGATTTTCAGACATTTTTTTTTTTGTCACTTACCCCCTTTGACACCTAATATTTCTGCATTCTACCCTAATCGGTATTTTTGTCTCAGCATTTTTTTTCTAGACTGGTTTTGTCAAAGCTATTGATTACCTTTATTTTTGTAAATTCAAATGCCAAGTCTTGGCTTCAGTCTACCTCTCCTTTCTGATGACTTGGCAATGGGCTTCTGCATCCTTCTTGAAATGATTTCATTTGGATTTGGGGGGATGAAGCAGAATGTGTCAGATGGGGGGGGAATGTGAATCCAATAATCCCATACTAGCTCTGAATAGGGTATACTAAGGTTTTTCTTCATTAAAAGGAAACACTCGCGGGTCACAATGAGGAAACAGAAATGGGATCTTACATCCTGGTGTGGCAAATGGGAAGAGAGAGAACGGGCGCTCCCGCAGGCTTTTTGGTACCCCAAGAGCCACCCCCCACCTGGTCTAGCCTCTCAAAGGCCATTGACTGAAGGATTTTCTTCATCAGGGTGTGAGTCCCAAAACTTTTAAAACTGTTTTCTTTACTAGTATTTTCTAAGCATCCTTTGCTAGCTCCTTTTCCTATGCTTGACACTTACTGTGTGAGGGATAGAGAGGATGCCTATGGCTTACTCCTTGTGTGTTTACCTTCAACCTTTCTGTCATCTCATTCAGTCTTATTACTTTAAACAACATCTATAAGCTGATGAATACTAAATCTGTACATGGAGATAAACCATTTGACTGAACTCTATATTTGTACAAGCTATTGTTCATTCAGTATCTGTGTAAACATGTAAAATGTACCTCACTTTTTATGTGACCTTCCAGTTCTCCTTCTGTCTGTAGCTCTCCCTCTTGTTTTCACCATATCTTCCTTCATGTCCACTCAGTTTTCAGGACCCTTGCATATTCAGTGCATAAACTATCATCTTTATTCTACTTTGTCAATATATTCTGAACCTGTCCATTCTTCACTTTCATTGCCACTGCAAGATCTAACCCACTTTCATCTTTGTCCTGGAATATTTTCATCTTCTTATTTTTTTGTTTTTTGTTTTTCGAGACAGGGTTTCTCTGTAGCTTTGGAGCCTATTCTGGAACTAGCTCTTGTAGACCAGGCTGGCCTCGAACTCACAGAGATCCGCCTGCCTCTGCCTCCCGAGTGCTGGGATTAAAGGGGTGCGCCACCACCGCCCCGCTCATCTTCTTATTTTTTTATTATACATCGGAAGCAAAGTGAATTTCAAAACAAAATAGATTAGTCTGTGCACATTGAAATTCTGGTTACACTATATAAAAACATTGAGATGATATACCATGAAATCTCTTTGGGCTTACTTTTCTTATTTGTATAATAGAAAAGACATGTTACCTCTTTCATAGACCTTGTATGATGATTCAATGAGTTTATATGTTCAAATCACTTAAAGTACATAGTCAAGATGATATAAGAACTTTTTATACATAATAACTCAAACTTCAATTACTTCTCATTACACTTAGAATTCAGACTGCCCCCTATCATTAACCATTAAGACCCTGTGTTACTTTGGCCCATGGCCACCTCTTTAAATCTATTATTTGCAGTTCTCCTTGCTCACTGTACAGTCACTCTGACCTAACTTTGGACTGTCAGAGCTTGAAGCGTGCTTTTACTACTGCCAAGAACATGTCTCTGTAAGATCTTTGTCTAATTCACTCTTGCATTCAGATATCTCATTTGCTGGGTATTAAGCCCAACCCTTTGTGCATTTCCGTAATACTCTACAACTCAGCTATACCTTCAGCTCAACTTAAGAGTCTTTTCAGGCATTGCCTCTTCAGAGAAGTCTTCCTGACTTGCTTATGTAAAATAGCTACACATCCAATCACACTCTATTACAATATCTCTATTATTTTTCTGCAATAGTTGTCATCATCAGTAATCCTATATATTGATTTTTTATTTAATTGTTTTCTGCCTCCACAATCTCATGTTGCTTATTAGGTTACCTTTGTTTTCTCTGGACATAGAACACTGTGTGAGCTCCAGTAGGCACTCCACAAATATCTGTTGAGGAAATCACAGAATAGTCTTTTAAGAACACAATTGTTTGTATTTCTTCCCTCCTGCAAAATTTATCATATCTACATAAAGTGTTGTTCACTTTAAGTTAGCAGTAAGGACTTGATTTGAGTTATCCAAGATTTACTTGATTATAGCAAAAATTGTAGTATAATCTCATGACATCACGTTTCAGAGTATTGTTTGTATTTTTAGGTTGCTGAGTTATTTACAGAACTCTTAAGTGTAATGACATTTTCAATCACTACCAAATTCATTAAAGTATTTTATAAAAAGCTGCTGGTAGATGCAGTTTAAATTCCTTGGAATAGTCCTTCTTTCTTTCTTTCTTTCTTTCTTTCTTTCTTTCTTTCTTTCTTTCTTTCTTTCTTTGAGAAAAGGATGGTCTGAAGAGATGGCTCAGTGGTTAAGAATACTGGCTTTTCTTCCACAGCACATGATTCAATTCCCAGCACCCACATGGCAACATAAAACTGTCTGATTCAGCTTGCATCTCCAGTTTGAAGGCATCCCATACCCTTTTCTGACCTCCAAGGGCACTAGGCATGAATGTGATGTAGAGGCATGCATGCAGACAAAACACTGTTCTGCATTATGTGAATGAATGAATTGATTTTTTTTAAAGAGCAGGGAAATGGATGTGAGTGTATTCTCAAGAACTGCATTCTTTGAGGAAGGTCTATTCAGATTAATGACACATTTGCTTAGTTTGTTGAGAATGAAGACATTTAGACTAAAATAATAAATGAGAAGTTGCTTCCATTTACCATGGTGAATGAAAGGAATTAAGAAACAAAGAATAGGTTATATTTCAAAGAAATGAAGAAAGAGAGAAAGAAAAAGAAAGAAGGAAAGAAGGGAAGAGTAGAGGAGAGGAAAAGAGAGGAGAGCAGAGGAGATGAAAGAAGAGGAGAGGAGAGGAAAGGAGAGGAGAGGAGAGGAGAGGAGAGAAGAGGAAAGGAGAGAAGAGCATCAGAAGTCACAAAGGAAGTAGTAAGATTGCAGGAGAGGATTTGGGGAGAAAGAAATTTATCTTCAAAAATGAGAAAACAATCTGCCGACAGCTCCAGGTCTAGATCATCAAAGAAATAGCAGAAGCAAGACTCTTCCATGAGAAGTTTCTTTTCTCCTTTTTGTAATGTTGTTGGGAATTGAGCCCTCAAGAAAAGGCTGCTCACCAAAAAGAACCCAAATTAAATTGGAAGAGAGGTCTGTTTCAACAAATGAACATATTGCAACATAGAAGCACAAGAAACATTAAAAAGTAACTTAACTCCTCCAAAATATTATAATCCTCAATAATCAAATTCAAAGATATTAAAGTAGTTGAAATGCCAAAGTGTTCAAATGTTTGTCAAAATGATAAAAAACTTTAAAGGGGATAGTGACAAGCATAGAGAAGTCAATTCAGAAACTAGATGTAAAAGTTACCAATGTGGAATAGAACAGCAAGAAATTTGAGATTTTTGAAAATAAAATCAAACAGAAATGCTAGACTTAAAAACTGAAGAAATCAAATAAAAATCAAATGAGAAGAATTATTAATTGATTAGATCAAGCAAAAGAAAGAATTAAAAATAGGAAGCAAAGGAAAGGAAATACTATCATTAGTCAAACAGAAAAGCAACAAACATGGTTACAAATTTTAAGAAGCCTGGAAAATAATCAAGGCATCAAATGAAGGAAAACAAGGGTTAGGGAAAAAAAGATCCAAGATACACACTAAAGGAATAGAAACATGTTTGATAAAATTACAGTAGAACACCCCAAATTTAGGTAGAGAAATGAACTTTGAAACACAAGAGGCATTATAACCCAAAGTAGCCATGACCAGAAAAAAAAATACTTCTTCATTGTACATTATGGTTAAAATACCAAATTACAGATGAAAGAAATAGAGACTTAAAGACTGTGCCTTGAATTAGTTCTGTAGATGTGCTCTGCTGGCCTTGTAGCCAAGGCATTGCTAGAAAGGTCTCCTTGGCAGGATCTACCAGAAGTTGTTCAGAGCATTCTCAAGGGCTTTGCCATTTTAGGTTATCAAGGGACTAACATAAACATTTTCTAACTTATGTCTTTCCCATATTAAGAACACTTTATTTTTACATTTAAATGAGAGCCCAGTTCTTACAATCTGAGTTTGGCAAGTTTTTTCTTTTTTTCCTCCAGAGTTCTTTCTTTTAAGAAAGTGACATGTTGGGTTTAGATGTCCTCTATTGAATCATGGAACTGGTCTTTGTTAGGGCCTTGCCTAGAACAATGTGTAGTACAAAATAGAATATTTTGACAAGGTTGTCAGAATATAAAATCTGTTTTCTATTTCTGACCCTTAGCCAATTACTGGAAACTTTGAGTTTCCATTTTATTCATTGTTATAATGGCTAGATTTTTAACAGAGACAGTTTATACTTGTAACAAAGCATACAGTTAATTTAAACTAATCTTAAGCAGTGCTGTGCACAGTTTAAAGTGACTCCCAGTGGATTTTTTTCTTTCTCAGACCAGTGTGTTTTCATAAGAGCCCTCTTTTTAGTGTAGGTAGTACACATGGCTTGCTTCTAAGCTGTAGAACTTGGCAGATGTGATAAGATGCCACTCCTTTGGCAATGCTGTGCTATCATAGAACATAACATCATTTACACATGGGCCAGACTTGATCAGATAAAAGCTGTTAAAGGTGGACTTGGTTCCTTTCTGAGTTGAGGTCTTTTTCTGCTTGTCTTAAGATGGCAAAACTCCCCGGGGTGTGGCCAGGCTTTAGGATGGTCTGGGCTAAGTGCTGCTACCTACCAAGTGAGTTTGTCAGAGGGATTGTGAGCTCTGGAAAGGAACAGAGACACCAAACACCGTGACTGTAAACCTTTTACAGAGGACCAGCTAAGTTGATCCTCAGAAGCAACAGCTGCTTAATGCATGATGTTTGGAAGCTGCTGTATTTTTTTTTTTTGTAGCAGCAGAATATAAACAAAGTATTCATTCTGCTCACATGCATACACATAGTGCATTATACATGAGTTTTATGATGTCAGATACAATGTAGTTAGTTTATCTGTGAGTTGTTTACCTCCACATCTGAGAACTCAGAGAAAAGAAGATGGAGAAGGAAAAGGGGAGGAGGAAAGGGAAGAGAGAATAGCTGTACCCCTAAACTGACAAGTTGTAGCCAGCTTAAGAAGATGCCCTTTTGAGGAAGGAGATGTGAAGTAGCCTAAAGCTAAGCTAATCCCCTCCAGCCCTGTTTCTGGTGTTTTCTGCCCTCTCCAGTCCTCTCTCCAGCCTAGTCATGGAACTCTTCTAAACTTCTAGAGGAGCTGCTGCTCCAGTTCATGGATTGCAAATAAAAATCAACTAGATGGTTTAATGAACTCAGAGTAAAGTTATTTGGCAGGTGGTGTTTGTGTTACATATTTCACAGATTTCAGCATCCCACCCCAGCTGGCCATTTCACCTTTCTTAGGCCTAGAGACTCAAAGAGGAGGCTGCAGGAGAGAGGTCATCCAGGACCTCCCCCGCCCTGCCTGGAATGCATGAAACACTAAAGGTGCCCGTGAACTGCTGCAGGCCGTTCCCCAATACCAGCGCTACTGGAAGGGACACACAGGTTCGGTTATTCCACTCAGCCCATCTTTGAACCATCTCGTCTTTGATCTCTGTTAAGCACATTTCAGAGCGGAAAAATAAAGCTAAGTGACGGAAGACGAAAGATAGAACTCCGGCAGCCTTCGTGTCAGTCTTCCTTCCTTAAGGTCATCTCCCTAAATTGGCCTCATTATGTTGTCCTTGGCTTCAGAATGGCTCTGTCAAAACAGCTCCATCAATGGCCTTTATACTCAAAACAGAACCCAGGTACGACATTACCTCAGCACAAGACTGACCATTATATGGTCTGCCTTTGTCAATGTGCATCCCCGGTACCCATGCTAATTAAATCAAGTCAATTAGAGCTCAGCCATGACCTAATGCCATGTCTTACACATCAGAAGCAGTTTGTTTGTGCCAGTTAGCAGAGCAGGGCAGTCAAGCTACGGAGATAATTTACGTGGCACTTTCCAAACAGTGTCGATCAATTTAAAGTGAATTTGCCAAAGTGACTCATGGTAGAGCGATGAGATCAAACCTATAATAAACAGTGTCTGCAAATGGAAGGGGATGAGATAAGGTTAAGAAACCATAATGCATGATTTAAATACTCCAGATAAATTAATCCAGTTAGCAACCACTTATTGAATGCCTACTATGAGCCGGGCACAAAAATGTCTACTTTCATGAGGCTTTTATTTATGGAGGAGGGAAAGTAAAAACATTGAAGAATAAATCTTTGGTATGTCAGAAAGCAATAAGCACTGTGAAGAAAAGCAATGAAGAACTCGATCATTCCATACCGAGTCACCCTGCTGGTCTTGTTGGTTTTACTTTCAAAATATACTCAGAATCCACAGTTTCTTCATTGCCTCTGTACAGGCCAAGCCACCAATAGATCTAGAGAAAGTAAAATTTCTTCTCGGCTTTTCCCTTGTCTCAGTGTTGGGCTTTCAACTTGTTCTTACTACAGCATCCAGAGAAATCCCACTAAAGGGAAGTTAGATAACATCTTTTTACCACAGACACCCCCAGTAGTATACTGCAACATTCAGGGTGAAAGATCAAGCTTCCAAAGCCCTTCCTTATTTAACCTCTGACTTCTCTTTGTATCTGTCTGTGTTTACTCCTCCTGTGTCCCAGCTCAAGTAGCCTATGGATGGATGGTCCTTGAACACTGGGTGTCATCTGCAAGACCTTTGTTCTTACTGTTACTATGTTTAGAAATCTCCTCATTTGTGTTTGCTGTGCTAGTTATCAGATCCCACATCTTCTCTGGTGTGTGCATTGTGTTGTCGTGACAGTTTCATCACAGGGTAGGACAAGCAGAGGACTGAGCCCACCTTGTCACCTTCTACCAGTTATTCTTACCATACCGCCAAGCACCGTGTGGATCGCTGACAGTCAACTTTCCTGGTGATGTTCTCATTTCACCCCCATCTCATGCATCCTGCCTGTCCTGGAATTGCCTTACTTGTGCCATGGCTTCTGTGCACAGGACTTGGTGGTCTTCTTGGTGATGAATGCCCACACTGCTTTGGAAATGCATCACACTTAGGTCTCTGATTCAGGGAGTGTTCCTAAGGAAAGGCTGTCATAAGTTCTCCTGTGTCCATTCACAGAAGGCAGGAGCTGGACATTGTTGGCAAGAGAAGGTAGCTTAAGTTAATGCTAAGAGCAAATAGCAAAATGTGGTCAAACATATGTATAAAGTTTTACCTTAGAGTTGGTAATGACTCTTACAATGAAATGGCTGTTTATTACTTGTCAACTGATACTGTGCCTTTATTTCCCATCTACCCAGACCCAAATAATTACACAGAAACTATATTGATTACAATGCTTCTTGGACAATGGCTTAGGTAAATTCCTACCTAGCTCTCATACCTTAAATTAACCTATTTGTATTAATCTGTACATCACCATGAAGCTGTGGCTTGCTGGAAATGTTCTGGTGCCTTTCTCCATTGGCAACTATATGGAATCTCTCTGACTCTGCCTTCTTTCTCTCTGCATTCAGTTTAGTTTTCCTGCCTAGCTATATTCTTCCCTGCCATAGGTCAAAGAAGCTTCCTTATTAACAAATGGTAATAAAACATATTCACATATAAGCATAAGAGGGGAATCCCACATCAATTACTCAACTCCTTACTCTAACAATGAAGCTTTTCTGTCATTCATCCCCTCTTCTCTTTTGAAAGGTAAGAACACCATTTTGATTGGTTATTTATATTGTCAATTGGGCCAACTATGGTGTTATTAATTGTATAACTTTCTGCAGAGAGCTGTGATATTCTTGCTTTTTACTTAGATTGAAACACTGATGAATTGGTTACCTTTCCTGTGGGTTATTAAGACCAAATTTTTGAGTCTAGGCTGGGCAAAGTTAAGGGACATAGTTCAGCTTAGCTTTTCAGAGTCTCTTTGAATGGATGATCTAATTTTCTCCCTGAACAAAATGTATATGTGATATATATATATATATATATATATATATATATTATGTGATATATATATCACATATACATACACATATAAATCACATACACACACAGAGAGAGACAGAGAGAGAGAGAGAGAGAGAGAGAGAGAGAGAGAGAGAGAGAGAGAGAGAGAGAGAGAGAGAGAGAGCTGACAGATTTAGATCTTTGCTCCATGATGCCAGGTAGGAAGAGTTTAGCGGCTAGAAGAGACTCAATGGCTGAGAGCTGGAATTGTCTAGAGGCTTCTGCTGCCTTCAGTGAGACAACTTGAAGATAGGTTCAGTTGGGACAGCTCGAGCATCTGTGTGCTCCACGCTATGTGGGTTAGTGCGGGTACAACAGTGGTTTTCATTCTATATTAAAATGTAGCACACTACTACTACGGTTTTCGTGTGAAATCTCTCATATGCTCAGGTGTTTGGTCCCAGGTAGTAGAGCTCTTCTGGGAAGTTAGGGAACTTTCAGGAGGTGGAGCTTTGCAAGGAGGATGTGGATAACTGAGGACTTGTTTCCAGTTCTTCCAGAATCTCTGCTGACTCTACCATGCCTATTTTGCCATGATGAATTGTACCAATAAAATTGTACAATTGTTAGAGTAAGTTCATCTGTCTGTACATTGTTCCTATCAGTCTGTTGGGATTATGAGGAAAGTAACTATGACAAGAATTATCTAAAACATAGCTGTGAGTCATGAACATAGCTCCAGGTTCCAAAGCCTGTTAGTCTTCTGCCAAGGAACTGCAAGTCTTATTTTTACACATAAGACTTTTTGGCTACATTTTATATTACTTGACCAATAGTGAATTATAAGAAGTCAATTAGATAGGCAAGGCTGGATGCTATAGGAGGGGGACATACAGGACAGTGGCTGCCAGATTTGCAATGGGGCTGCAATTACATTTTTAAATCAATTAGATCATCACTGTGACTGCAAAAGAGCAACAATGTGTGTCACTAACTACAATAATCAATATATCTACTACACAGTTCTCCAGATTCAGGGCAGTGAGGTGCGGGGGTGGGGGGGCACTAATTCTATTTCATCTACTGGGTAAGGACACAAGTTTGACAGTGAGATACTCTTGGTTTCATATTCCTCTCTGTGTGTGTGTGTGTGTGGGGGGGTGCTCACATGTGTGTGTAGGTGTTGACATGTGTAGGGTATGCATGTGTGTTTTTGTGTATGCATGAATGTGCCTGCCCAAACATGTCCATGAGGAGGCCAGAGATTTACGTTGTTCACTGGCCCTCTTAGTTTTTGAGACAGCGTTTCTCACCAAGCCTGAGACTTGCTATTTTGTCTAGGCTGGCTGACCGGCAAACCCCAGAATCTTCCTGTCTCTGTCCTTACCCACCCAGACACATGCTGCCATGCCTTGCTTGCTTGTGTGTGTGTGTGTGTGTATGCATGTGCATGAATGCACACTGGAGATCTGAACTCAGTTTATCACACTTGTGTAACAAGCATTTTACGTATAGATCCATATCCCCAGGCCTTAGAAACGAAATTATTTCTATTTACTACTCAACAGCTATGCTTCCTTGATTTCACACAATGGGCCACAGGCCACTTTCAGTTGTCATCCCTCCAACTCCCACCCCCACCCCACTGTGTCTGGATATGAGCGTAAAAGGAAATATTAGATGGGGTAATATTCGTAAAGCACAAAGGACAGTAGATAGAAGAAGCAGATAAATAATTATGTTATCTCTCAGAGTCCTGATGACCCTGAATCATGACGAGAACACGTTATCATGTGACACTCATTTGTGTAAGGAAACAAGGAAGCACATACTCAGTATCATAAGTATCAAAACTGTAAGATCATAAATAAAACATCTGTGTCACCCAGAGACCTGCCAGGAAACAGCCAGTTCATACTGAGCAATCTGAAGAATTCTGAAAGTGCTTGGAAGCGTAGAAGAAAATCAGTGGTTGTGGGTGGCACGACCGCTCCTAAGTCTGGACTGAGGCAGGGAAGTTCCAGGACCTGAACGCAATGAAGCTGTGTGCAGAGAGTTGCTGAGACCTTTGGTAGAGACGTAAACTCTGCCCTCAGGGGAGGTGGAGGAACAAGTACATCGACCTTGCTCTGATCTGCTGGCACTGTGTCCTGAAACATGCTAGTGGGTGAAGAAGCCTGCTGAGGAGGAAGGCCATGTGAGCTCCCTCCTGGAACTCAGAACAGCATGGGAGACAGTATACTCTTCATCTTCCGGATAAGAAAAGATAGAAAGACAAATACTACGTGCTATATAAGATGTAGGACTTCTGCTGGTGCCTCTGCCTGGGGCCCGGGGTACTTCCCTGCTTCTCCCTGCACAGGCTTTGATTTTCTGTAGCTGTGTCATGTGGGAGCAATTTGCCTGTAGCCTACGGTAGACTTTGTGGCAGGCTGTTTATGGTAGATACTTGTGTCTCTAGGCAGACATTTTCACTCAATATGCAGAAGCAAAACTGAGCCTAAACTGTTGGTGAAATTGACTGGGGAAGGTCTCCCTTGTGTTTTATAGGAATTTACAGTATAGCAAGAGAGAGAGGACAGATCTTTAATAGGAGTCTGTCAAGGGAGTGTATAATCTAAACAGTAGTTGGGATTCTAAAGAAGGTCATTAGTTGAAGACATGGTACAGAGAGAGGAGTTTTCCTGGGGTGAGAGGCAGCATAGTTCAGGTGTGCTTTGAAGATGGGGGAGACTTCTGGTAACCAGACTCTTTTGGGGTTTTGTGGTTTTGGGGTTTCCTGTGGTATCAGCCAAACCAGTAGCCTAACAAGCAAGGTGAAATCAGATTGGAGTGACAGACTTAGGAAAAATGTAATAGAATGAACACGAAGGGACTGTAGAATGCCTTGTTCACTCTTTTGATACCTTCATAAATCTGGGGTATCACACAGAGAGCTCAGGAAATTGCACACATTGATCAATTTAGAAATTTCAAATGTGAACAGGTAAATTTCGTCGATTTTTCCCCCTAGTTTTCATCACAGAATCTGTAAGAAGAAGCTTACTTGAAATCTTAAAATAATGAGCTTGGTGGATTTACATTAATGAATATGACTGCAGGAAGTTAACTAATTCAAGCATCTCCTTGAGACAGTACATTTAATTAACTGATGATAAAAATAAAGATAGAAATTTACATCGTTATGCTTGGGAATACTAAAACAATCGTGATGTGTTTCCTATGGTGACTTTCAAATGAGTCTTTACAAACGTTTGTAAATAACAATATATTTTATTTATATAAAATAAAATCATCTCCCTGCTTTTGTGTTCTTAAGATTGGTATTATAAGTTTTTAGTTAGCACCTTTTAAATCTTCTCTTTGGTAAAATTCAAGACCTATATGGCTTTGAGTCATTTATCAAATCTCTGGTCTGGTCTGTGAAGAAATGAAAGTTCGAAGCTGAGGAGAGACCCTACCAGAGTCTCTACTACATGCAGAAGTTGGAAAGAACCTTCGATGTGGCTCAGTTGATAGAGTGCTAGCCTTGAATATACAAAGCCCTGAGTTTGATCGACAGTACTTCACAAAGTAGACGTGGTAGTTTATTCTTATAACAGCCCTTAGGAAATAGATTCCATCCTTAGCTACATGGAAAGTTCAAGACCATCCCACCCTACATGTGTCCCTGTCCTAAAAGAAAAAGAAAATTTCTACCCACCAGGTCCTATCATAGCCTTGCTTTTTATTACTATGCATGGCAACCTAGTAGTTGGTTAATATGATTTCTGCTCTTTGTTTTAGGAAACTGGGACTTAGAGACGGCAAATAGACTGAGGCCAGACTGTTAGAAACAGATGGAGTTGGGATTTGAGTCAGGCACCTTCTGACTCTACCTCAAGCCTTATTACCTTTGTTGTAAAATAACATAAGCCTTTGCTGAGTTAATTCTTAGACAGTCACTGCACTTTTTATTTAGAATTTCAGAAACAGATATTTCACAGACATTAATGACTTTTAGCTAGAGGAATAGCGATCTTAGCAAAAATATGAATGATACATGTTTCCTATTCCTTTGTCACTAAAACTGAGGCTGAAGTTTTCATTAATGATGTTCTCCCGTAAGGCATATGTTATTTGACTATTGACACCCTAGATAGGTTTTGCATGATTTTGAATTTTATATAAATATAAGGCTACAGTGTGCACTTTAAAATTGGCATTTTCTCAGTGAAATATCTTTAAGATTCATTTCTGTTGCTCATTGTGTCAACAAATTTTGCAGTTTCTAGAGACTGCTCAGTTAGAAACTATTTGTTACTAATGTTCTTGAAATTTAATACTCCATGGCCAAAATTATTGTGGCATTAAATAGAGTGACTTTTCATACTCTAAATAAAACACAAAGTATGCTGTGTAAAGAGGTATTTTAATATGATGTTAGTACTCCATTGCTGTGAAGAGATAACATGATCATGGCAACTTATTTTTTAATTTTTTTCAAGACAGGGTTTCTCTGTGTGGCTTTGGAGCCTATCCTGGGATTCAAGGTTAGCCTCAAACTTGTAGAAATTCACCTGCCTCTGCCTTCTGAGTACTGGGATTAAAAGCATGTGCCACAACCACCCAACAATCATGGCAACTCTTGCAAAAGAAAGCATTTTTATTGGGGCTTGCTTACAGTTTCGGAGTTTGTCATCATGGCAGGAAGCATGGCAACATGCAGGCAGGCACTGTGCTAGAGAAGTCACTGAGAGTTCTATCTCCAGATCCAGAGGCCGCAGGGAGGGAGGGACACTAGGTCTGGTTTGGCTTTGTGAAGCCTGAAAGCCCACCCCAATGACACTCTTCCTCCAACAAAGTTACACCTACTCCCACAAGGTCACCCCTTCTAATTCATTTCAAGTAGTGTTACTCTCTGGTGATTAAGAATTTATATATATGAGCCTTTGCAACTATTCTTGCTCAAACCCCCAGAGATCAACATTCTTGAAACAATTGCTCTTGGTCAATGAATGATATTGGAGACAAATTCTAATTGTGGGCCATTTTTATTTCAAAAAATTGTTTGGAAGTATTTATCATGTGAGAATAATGAAATGGCGTTTTCTAGTGGCTCTTTAGTTTGTTAAATGAGCATTATTTCTTTCTATTCCAAAGAGATCTTGGCTTTAGCTTACTCTTCTACTTTGTTTACAATGCACACCTTCACTTGTGAGGTCAATCTGTGTGCAAGCAATAATGTTGAAAAGTTGTCATAGATGAGGACACCGAGCTGATCAGGTGAGTACGATGAACTGTACTTAACAATACGTTATCCACAAAAGATTACCGTTTCAACTCCTGCTTCTTATTTATAGAAACATCTTCCAGTGTTCCACTGATATATTTGCTCTTGTGGATCTTCTAACTTCGACATTAATATTAGAGTAAAACACACTATCCCTTCTCTCTAACAAATAAAATACTTTATGTTAAAGCTTTTAATTAATAGTTTTGGTCCACTTGTCAGGCCATGTGTGTATTGATTCACAGACATTCGTAATAAAATCCTGAATCTGTATCCTCGTCTGCTATTGGTATCGCGTGCATGTTCTTTTGCTGTGTAATTTACCCTTTCATGCTGTTAAGTGATGACTTTTGATAAACAGAGATCTTTAAAATTATTGAAGTTCAGTGTACCAATCTTCCCTTTAAGGTTAGTAGTTTTGTGCTGTTAAATGAATCTTTGCCTACCAAGGTTACCAAGTTGTTTCCTTTTGGATTTGTGAACACTCCCACCTCTGACTTTTAGACCTGCAATTCATCAGGAATTGATTTTTTTGTTTTTGTATGATGTGAAATAAGGTCAAGTTTCATTGTTTCCCAGATGGATATCCAAGTGACTCTGCACCATTTAAAAATGCAGCTGACCTAATCTTCCCATATTTATCATAAATCAAGTGGCTGTGCTATGCGCATGGGAACTTTCTGGCTTCTGGTCTTCTGTTGTTCTGTCTGTCAGTTCAGACAGCAGTAACACTTCGGCTTAATTGTTAAAACTTTAGTATAAACCTTGATAATTGATAGAGTAAATTGTCTAACTTTGTTTTATTTATGTTTGTTTAAGCTTATTGGTTTGTTGTCTTTTGTAAAAATTTCAAATGGTCAACTTAGGTATACACACACATACATACACACACACAGAGGGGTGGGAGAGAGGGGAGAGAGAGCTAGAAAATTGACTGAGATTCTACTGAAAATGCAATTTAATTGAGTATAGGAAGAATTGGCATAGTAAATATGTAGGTCTTTATTTCAGCAGTGTTTCCATTACTTCGTATAGAGAAACCTTTTTGGAAAGGGACAGTTTACTATGAAAAGGAAGACATCCTCAGGAAGGAGTGGGCTGGTGAGCTGAGAGGAGCTTTGCTTCTTCTGTGTTTCGTGGCTGACGCCGTTAAAGTCAAGGCCGAGTTTCCCACCTCAGCAGCCCAGAGCTCTCACTTTTGCTTCCCTAGCTGCCCAGTGTTCCTGCTTTTTCCGTGCAGTGGAGAACTGGCCCTTCTGATAAAAAAGGTTAGCACATGCCTGCAATTGCAGCACATGGGAAACAGGCAGGAGGATCGGGAGTTCAAGGCCCTCTTTGGCTACATAAGCTGGAGTTCAACTTCAGTTACCTGAGACCTTGCTTCAAAAACCAAAACAAATGCCCAACAGGCAAAACCAGCCCACTTTCTCTGGAGTTCTTTCAGTTTCCACTATGGCCTGACTATCTCTCATGCTCTGGGTAGCCTTGATGTTTCTAAGAAGGCACTGAAAATGTTTAAAGATCATAATTCATGCTGCATCTTTCCATTTGTGTTCGGCTGAAGACCAGTGTCAACGGCCCCATCTGCTAGCCCAGGAGCACAGCTCCTCATCTGTTAGCCTAGGAGCACAGCTCCCCATCTTCTAGTCCAGAAGCACAGCTCCTCATCATCTGCTATCCCAGGAGCACAACTCCTCATCATCTGCTAGCCCAGAAGCACAGCTCCCCATCATCTGTTAGCCCAGGAGCACAACTCCTCATCATCTGTTAGCTCAGGAGCACAGCTCCCCATCTGCTAGCCCAGGAGCACAGCTCCTTATCTGTTAGCCCAGGAGAACATTGCCTCATCATCTGTTAGCCCAGGAGCACAGCTCCTCATCATTTGCTAGCCCAAGAGCACAGCTCCTCCTCATCTGCTAGCCCAGGAGCACAGCTCCTCCTCATCTGCTAGCCCAGGAGCACAGCTCCTCATCTGCTAGCCCAGGAGCACAGCTCCTCATCTGTTAGCCTAGGAGCACAGCTCCCCATCTTCTAGTCCAGAAGCACAGCTCCTCATCATCTGCTATCCCAGGAGCACAACTCCTCATCATCTGCTAGCCCAGAAGCACAGCTCCCCATCATCTGTTAGCCCAGGAGCACAACTCCTCATCATCTGTTAGCTCAGGAGCACAGCTCCCCATCTGCTAGCCCAGGAGCACAGCTCCTTATCTGTTAGCCCAGGAGAACATTGCCTCATCATCTGTTAGCCCAGGAGCACAGCTCCTCATCATTTGCTAGCCCAAGAGCACAGCTCCTCCTCATCTGCTAGCCCAGGAGCACAGCTCCTCCTCATCTGCTAGCCTAGGAGCGCAGCTCCTCTTCATCTGCTAGCCCAGAAGCACAGCTCCTCATCGTCTTCTAGCCCAGGAGCACAGCTCCCCATCTGCTAGTCCAGGAGCACCGCTCCCTGACCTCCTGACCTATTTCCAAGGCAGCTTTGGGAGAGAAAGGCTATGAGGCCTCTTTTATTTGTTTGATTGGATGAAGAGAGATGAGTTGTGGGTAAAAACACCTGGCAAGCCAGATCAGAAGAGTCATTGTTTTTTGCTGTGTTCTGGGAATGCAATGACAAAGCCTAAATTCTAGAACTATTTGGACTGGCAATGGGAATAAAAAATACTCCCGTGTGTGCAGGAAAAATCTTATTTACACTAAATATGATTTATTGCATTTTTCAACTAACCACAATTTGTTTAAGATTAAGCCAACTGCTGTCTTTTCCCTCGGGCAAGTATCATTACTTTTAAGACCTAAGGCTACAGTCGTACATAGACGTCAGTTATGAGTTGGAGTCTAAGCTGGATTGTTCAGACAAGTAGATACAGTCACAATCGAGAAGGCGTTTCATGTTTCTGGAGCAGGAATTCATTTCCATGTTTTATAAGATTTGCTAAGTCAGATCTACAAATGGTTTGGCCAACATTAATACCTCTATCCTGTAGAGACCTAAACTGCATTGTCATTTCGTATAAAATTCTGGGCTGTGTTTCCCATGTGCACTTCTGGTGGCTTCCCATCTGAAACCAGTAAGGCCTGTGCTAAAGAACTCATCGTGAGCCTGCTGACTAGGCTTTAAATGTTTCTCTTCCGCCTGCCCTCTACTTTCTCCACATCAGGAAACAAAACAAAACAACACAATAACCTCAATTCTATGTCGTAGTATTACTCCTTCTAGACACTCCCTTGGAAAAAAATAAGAAAGGTAAAATCCATTTTTCACTGCTTACGGAGCTGAAGGGTGGACAATCAATTTAAATTTTCACAGGATGATGGCTGAGCTTCTTGGGGTCCCTTGTTCCAGTCTCTATTTCTTTTCTTTTCTTTTTTTTTTTTTTTTTTTTTTTTTTTTTTTTTGGTTTTTCGAGACAGGGTTTCTCTGTGGCTTTGGAGCCTGTCCTGGAACTAGCTCTTGTAGACCAGGCTGGTCTCGAACTCACAGAGATCCGCCTGCCTCTGCCTCCCGAGTGCTGGGATTAAAGGCGTGCGCCACCATCGCCCGGCCTCTATTTCTTTTCTTTGATGCAGGGACTTTGGGGTGCTGCGGAGTAGGTCTTCTTTGCTCTTCAATAATCTAGGACTTTGTCTAGTTTTCATCATCTCTTAGGGAAATATCGAAAAAGATGCATATATGCATTTCCTATGAAATGGCACTTTGCTATGCTATTACGGGCTCTAGTTTTGATGAAAACGTCAATACAACATCTGCTATCCAGTTATAAACAGCCAGCTTTAGGTTAGTACTAACCCCACAAAACAAAACTATCTAGATGATATACCTAGTAATTGTTAGCATACAGTCTAAGCTGAAGATTGTCCATCCTGCTTGGACTCATTTGACTGGAATCTGTTCTTGACTTAAAAAGATTAGGAATGCGTATTTAATAAACAGCTGTCAGCATAATACACAATAGTATACTTAGAGTAAAAAACTTCATTTTAGTTAAGAACAACTTTAATAAAATCTAGCTATCAGATATGGGAATAAGTAAAATAAAGGCAAGAACCACAGATGTCTCAGGTAAGCGTAAAGTCTATGCTGTGAAACGGACTCTCTTTCCCACACCCACATCAGAAGTTAATTTAATTAAATGGGCAAAACCTTAAGTGAAATTGATTTTGTATACTACACTCTGTTGCTCAAGACAATCCCCTCTGTTTTGTCCGGTGGTGAATATCTATAAGACAGGCTAGAGAAACAATGCATTTATATTTCTTCCTGGTATAAAAGGAAAACAAATTTTGTTGAGTTTCAAAAATAATAACTATTTTCCAGTCACATGCTATAAAATATGCTATTTCATGCTATTGGTTTACAATTTCAATAAAGGTTGACCAAATCCTGGATGTGCTTTTTGCTTGCAATTATTCCTTGTAGAATATTTCCAAATAAAAGTTGTCAGCACAGAAGACTGAACAAATACCATCAGGAGGAAGAGAGACACAGTTTGCGGCTGGAGGGCCTTAGATGTGAGAACTCGGAAGCCTTAATATGTAACCTTGAGATCAAAGCACCAAAGAAATGTGAATAAGGTACAAACGCACGGTAAAAATATCAAATTACAGATTCCTTGGAATAACACAGCATGCAGTTGTCAAAACACAACACGTATTACTGTTGTGCTATATTGGGATAGCTTGCGGCATTTGGAACAGTATTCATTTTAATTGAAATCAGATGTTCAGCGTTTTCAGCTCTTGTATCATATAGAAACAGTTCGTTTCCTTAGCACCTGATTAAATTCGTTCTATGAGACGGAAGGCAAAAGTAAAGAAGACAAGGTTTGTATTTTTAGGTGCTGAGAGTAGCCGTGTGAGGACACAGGGAACTGAACAACAATGCCAAGATACACGTGAGTAGCAATACTACTTAGGATTATAGATCTATATTCTAGACGTGCACCAACTAACTAGTATTTCCTCTTCTTCCCACTGCCTCACAATGATCTCTGGTTTATTTGAGTAGAGCTGGAAAATGTAAAATTAAGAGAATCACAGCAGAATTTCTTCTCTCGCTACCAAATTCCCTGAGTTTGCCTAAAGGATGCATTAATGTATGTTACTAGAGGGAAAGATAAAGCAAGAGGGCCTGTCATGGATGAAAAAATAATGTTCCCCAGCTCTGTGAATGTAGAGATGATGGTCAAGGCATTGTGCTGATCTTCACAGTGCCATGACCAGTTAGGAAGGGAATTGTGTTGGTAAAAATATTGAGTGCAAAAAAAAAAAATATTGAGTGCACATTACTATATTGGGTACTAAGGAAGAGATCTGTAGAAATGGTCACACAAGATAGGAAAACAGTTGGTAGAGACAGGAGATGGGAAGAAACAAGCTGCCACTTTGGTCACATTCTTCAATTTGAGCCAGTATTCAGTTGCTCAAAAGGCGGGGAGGGGAGATCATGTGTTCTGGATTGTAACCACTAACTGGTAAATGACTCAGCACGTAAGTGGATCCTGGGAAAGACTGGTGAAATACAGCATGTCATCGTTGATACAACAAAGGACAGGCTCAAGAGAGAAGGAAAACTGGCTGAAAATCCACACCCAAGGTGCTTTTTAACTTAAAGTAGGCAGGGCTATACCTAGAAATTCATTTTATAGGGGAGAACAAACCACCCAGGCTTGGAGAGGCAACTCACTCACTAAGTCACAGAATAAGATCTCTGCCTACAAAGCCCACACTACTCCTTCTGCTCTTACTGAGTCTCTAGGGAAGAGAGGACAAAAATGGATTCAATGAGGATGAGCGAAGATGCTAAAGGGGAAGGAATGGGTCATGGTCCTGAGGCAAGTTTGATGGACTTAAGTCCCAGCACTTAAAAGAGCCAGTGCCCATGCTCAACTTCTCCCAGGTCCTACAGCTCTCACCAGGCCCGGAGAGAAAGAAGTGTCCGAAAAAACCAAACGTGAAAATAAATAGCAGTCCTTGCTCACAGTGCCAACTGATTTCTGGCTCTGTGTTTGTTGCTTCTGGCTTTGCTTCCCGGGCTTTTCTAACATGGAGGAGAGGAGACACTGGCATTGTGATTCTGGTGACTATGTAGAGGCTTATCATTTTCAATATGCTTGAATTTCATAACCTCATTTAGTTCTCACATGACAGCTTTCTGAACGAAGGAAATGAAGGGTCAGAGAGGCACTGGTGGCAGTACTGTAAATGCAAATTTGAATTATTAGCAATATTCTCTCCAAGATACCACACAGGCATTGATTAGAGTGGGAAAGATAGGTGAGTAATATAATAGAAAAAAGAAGGCAAAATGAATTCAGTAAAAATCCAGGAAAAATGGAGTTAACTCGTGTGCTTTCAAGGCGCTCCTTATTTCTTCCTGGAGTCTGCCCTTTTGCTTTGTTATGTGATCTCAAAGATCCGTGCGGCCTTGAGACTTCAGTGAACAGCTATGAATGTAGCCTTGAGGGCTATCAGAAAGGTCTTGGAAGCGGGAGAATTAATGGAGCCCTAACTGCCTTGTTGCTGCTGCCAGTGTCAGCGTCACACTGTCCTTGCTGTAGACTGTCTCAGGGTGTCCCAGGGACTAAACAGACCACGGGATGATGCTTCTTAATGTGACTGTAAAGCACAGAGGATGTGCTGATGACTAAGTCTGGAATCTCCTTCTATACAGCTTCACTGTCATATTAAAATGTTTCTCCTTGAGGACCAGCGCTGGTGGACAGGCCCAGGAGAGCTGTTAGCATCTTTTTTAGTGAATGATTTAATTTTCAATGGGCAGTGCTGCATCTTTGTTAAATATTGCAACCAAGGGCCCCTCCAAGAATCTCCTTTTTAGTTTTCCACTTCTCAGAAAACACTTTTTTTCTGCTTCTTAACCATGGTGAGCTAAGAAGACATGGCTTCTCTTTCTTTCCCCCCTCCCCTTGCTCTGAGTTGCCACTTTCAAGAGGGAGCAGAGATGGCTCTCCGACATACCTACAAAGCTTAATTACTCCCTTCCCCTGGTTGTCTCACCTGCCACTGCTATTGGAGCCAGGCTAATTAGTTAGCTTGTTCCAGAAATATCCATCCAAATCCGTGCTAGCTAAATCAAAATGTCTCCCATAATATACTTTTCAAGGTCCTGAGAGAATGTTGATCCTAATGTCTCTCTCTCCCTCTGCATGGTATGATTTGAAAAGATGCTATTTTAATCAAATGTACGAAATTACAAAGAAAAGAGTCTGTCAAACTATTAAATGCATCAGTGATAGCAAAATAGTTGAAATCCTGTAGCTGCGAAGTCTCAGGGTCATTACTTTTGATGAATGTTTTCCCTTTTTAAGAAGCATAGCTAATATAAGCAAATAGAGCAGAGACGATGGTTAAAATATATCCATAGATTGCCTTTTGTTAAGAGCTTTAACCCTGAAAAATCATGTCCATAATCATAGCTCATTATCTTAATTAGATCTGTCTCACATTATCTCACAATTTATTCTCTTACTTCATAGGTGATCAGCCCTTCGAAAGGCATTTCAACAGAATTTGCTGATTTTGATTGTGATAGTGTCTGTATTCTCTTTCAAACTCTATTTAGATCTTTTGGGTGTAATCATGGGGATGCTATATTTAATTAAAAATTACATTAGAAAGATATTAATATTCATTCTGCCGAATGAACACCAGATTAACTGAAGAATTAAACTCTCTATAATGGCTAATGAGGTGAACTGTTCTGGGATGTCCGTAAAGAGATGAGTCGTAAAAGCAGCGGAAGATCTGAAGCTATTCTTCCCATTATGAAGCTTGCTGTTCGGAATGTGGAGCTCTTAGCAGCAGGTCACTTCAACATATGCTTCTTTTCTAACGATAGGTGCACTGTCAGGCAGGCATGTGTATTTCTGAACAGAATATACAAGATAGAAGCAGAGCAAAGTAGACCTCAGTAAAGGAGCCATACCCAAGAAACATGGTCTTGGTTGCTACTGTTAGTGACAGGATGGTTTCAGAGCAAATATGGCAATGATAACATATAGAGAAAAAGCATATTTGTTCAGACTTAAAAGTGTCTTTGGGAGGGAGAACAATAACTTGTGTGCTTTTTTTTTAAAGATTTATTTATTATGTATACAGTATTCTCAAGATTCTGTCTGGCATGTATGCCTGCAGACCAGAAGAGGGCACCAAATCTCATTACAGATGGTTGTGAGCTACCATGCGGTTGCTGGGAATTGAACTCAAGACCTTTGGAAGAGCAGGCAGTGCTCTTAGCGCTAATCTGAACCAGAAATAATTTCTAGTTCTTTGCCTATGAAACATTAATCAAATTATTTAGCTTCTGTAGACCTCAGATTACTTGTTTCTGAAACTGAGAAGTTATAGTAGACAATGATTAGCAGACAATGGCTCTCAATCCTCAATTTCTGAGAAATTAGGAGAATGTAACCAACTTTTTACTTTTAAGAAAAGGTAAAACGAAGGAAACAAAACAACGTTGCGTATGCCAGAGCTCAGTAAAATCTCAATCTTTGCCCACTCAAAATCTCTCTCCTTGAAATTGACTGCATTTTTCCCACTGAGGGAGGGAGTTGACAACCCCACTATTTACATGCTGCTTGGCCTCCTGATTTGGTTCGACAGACAGTTTGGCAAAGTTAATGATGGCATTCCAGGTTTATTCCCAAGCCTCAAGTAATCTTGTGCTATTTTGTTCTTTTTCTCTGTCTCTCTTTTCACTTGTCCTGTGAGGGAGACCTTGACTGATAGAAGGGTTTAGAGACACATGAAAGGTGTCTTACTTCAGAGTGGGTTTCCTAGTTCAGCATGCCTCGGTTGACCTGTTAGTTAATCACAGATTCATGAGTGCAGATAAGACAAATCAAGCCTGACTCAGGTCCTCAGAGCCACACCATCTAACTAGAGGTGTGAGAAATGACTGGTTCTTGAAATGTAACATCATGTTTTAAGATATTTTAAACAATAAAAGTTAGCTGACACAAGAAGTTTTGTTGTTTCATTTGTTTATGCAAGAACTTGCTGTGCGTAAATTTGCCTCTTTCTGACGCTGTTTTTCTAGTTCTTTAGGCTCATCAAAAGTCCAATGAGCCAAATAGCATCGGTAGGGCCCTCCCGTTACTTATGCTGGGCACCACTGTAGAGAGCTCGATTATGGCCACCATTGCTCTTGCGCTTCCCCACTTGGCACTCTGGTATCAGTTACA
Source organism: Arvicola amphibius (assembly GCF_903992535.2). Taxonomy (NCBI): domain Eukaryota; kingdom Metazoa; phylum Chordata; class Mammalia; order Rodentia; family Cricetidae; genus Arvicola; species Arvicola amphibius. Next base: position 157,535,008 of record NC_052048.2, read on the forward strand.
AGGGCCTCAAATCCCAACAGTTTGTTCAGGAAAGGATGACCATGTAACAGAACTAGCTTGTGTCTCATATTTAGCTATTTTCTGAAACAATTCCAATCTACCTTAGCTTTTGCTTTAGAGAAGTTTTCAAAAAATATTCTTTTATTTTTGAAAATTTCACATTACATACATATATATACATATATTTACACATATATATTTATTTTTCCCCTTTCAAACTCCCTTATCATTCTTCTAAAGATCTCCTTCAGCAAGGTTCAAGGAACATCTCAGAAGAGGAAGGAACTGGAGTAGTCAATTATCCATGACCAACTGGAGAAGTTAAGGTTGTCAGCTAAGGTTCCTGGCTGAGGTTTCTTTTCACAGGTGAGCTTCTCATGGCTGAAATTCTGCCTCCATTCCATTGGAACTTGTTTATCTGCTAGTTGTTCTCACACTATATTTACTTTTGTGCTCTGTTTCTATTCTCTTCCCTTGTGTCACAGGGCTTGGGGTACAGCCCTTAATTTGGCTTTAGGAAACATTCAGACAAATTTGTTGGATCTGGAACCCAGGGGGAGTGCAATGCAATTTTCTGAGCCAGCTTCTCAATGAGCTCACACAACACATGGGAATTTTCCAACATAGTGAACATTATATCCTCTTTGAGGCTACACTTTTCGCAGCAAAATCCCGTTTCCTGGCATCCTGGTCATCAAATAGTTATATTGCAAGCCTTCAGATGTCAGCAATAATGTTTTTAACCAGGTTTATGGCTTCTTTAACAAACAGTTCCCATGCAAACAGTAGGCTTCTGCTTTATCTACTCTTAATACGTTCCATGGAGCACCAAGTACATCAAGAACTTTCTTCTGAACACAGTTATAAAGTGTGCTTTGATGGCTTTCTCTCTTCCATGTATTCCTTTCTCAACTTCACCATGGCTTCTTGAAGTATTAGAAAGTTCACATGTTCAACCCCATCCTTGTCCTAAGTCCTCCATATTGTGCTTATTGTGTATTGTGCTCTTCAATACATCAAGTCTCAGTGCTTGGAGTCTAGCGGCACTCGCTTTCCTAACATGTAAGCATCTCAGTAGAGAACTAGTCATCTCTCTTTTATTTCTATTTGTGTAACATGAACACGGCCAGGTCTGCTTGTTTGGGTTTCTGTCTTGCCCCCTACCCCACAACTGTTTAGCCCCAAAGAAAATCACACATAGGTCTCTAAAGTTCTAAAGCTGATTGGCTGATTAGCTCTAGCCTCTCACTGGCTAACTCTCACATCTTACCCATTTTTCTGATCTTTGTTAGCCATGTGGCTCAGTACCTTTTTTCAGTGGTGCAGATCACATCCTGCTGCTTAGGTGGTCTGGGCAGGAGTGGGAAGAATCAACATCCTCCTTCCCAGAATTTTCCTGTTCCCATTACATCATTTCTACTTCCTGTCTGGTTTTCCCGCCTATACTTTCTGCCTGGCCAATCAGCATTTTATTTAAAACATGACTGACAGATTACAGACTATTCTCCCGCACCACATTTGCAAATTACCTGGGGTTTTCATGAGTTTATACATTCATATCATCTTTTTCAAACACAACAAATATGACTCTTAGATGCTCTTATTCTAAATCATGCGGATTCTAATCCATGTGGCCCACAATCCAGAGTGTCCGGATTTTATTTTTCCCAAATATGTCATTAAAATTCACTTTCTTTTTCTCTAGCCTCCAACATTGAGTTTTTGTCTACTTTGTGTTTAACTGCTAAGTCACCATCACATATTTTAGGTTTTCTTTGTGACAACCATTTTTCTTGAGATAAGTTATGAGTTTGTTAGGAGTGCCTGGAATTCTCTGTGTTAAAAATATGCACATCTCAATCCACTGGCTAATCTTAATGCAGTCTTCTTCTTTGTACAAAATTAATCTTCATGATCCTGTCTTATTTCATCATGGCTTAGGGATATATGATGTTAGATCAGAATTCCAAGACATTGTGCTTGGCAAACTCTGAATTTATTTATTTATTTATTTGTTAAATATATATATATATATATATATATATATATATATATATATATATATGGTTTTTCGAGACAGGGTTTCCCTGTAGTTTCTAGAGCCTGTCCTGGAACTAGCTCTTGTAGACCAGGCTGGCCTCGAACTCAGAGATCCGCCTGCCTCTGCCTCCTGAGTGCTGGGATTAAAGGCGTGCGCCACCACTGCCCGGCTCTTGAATTTATTTTGAGACTAATTTTTATGTGTCTATACATGCAGACCAGAAGGAACTGGAATTAGAGAACATTGTGTGAGTGCTGGGAATTGAACCACGATCCCATGAAAGAGCGGTCAATATTCTGAATCATTGAGACATTTCCCTAGCATGCATAATGACATTTTAAAAACTCTATGATCACTGGTTTTTCCCTTTTGAAATGGTAAAATAATATGTTACCAGATTTATCAGTGAAAATTACCAAAAATTTTGTGATGGTAGATGTCAAATTCTCCACTAAGTCACAATCATATTTAGATTTAAGTTTTTGCATAGGATATGGAATGATTATGTACTTTCTCTGGTTGCTCATTGGTACAAGTTCATATATTTTAATTTGCTATAGACTTTATAGTAATGCTTCCAGTAACCTAACTAGGCAGGCAGAACAAAGATGATGGCATCATTTTCTTCATTGATGATGAGGAAATAAGGTTACCTTACTACTGAGAACCTTGAATACATTTTGTTGAATAAACAAGGTAAGTAAAGTTTAAAAGATTGAAAGACTATAGTGACTAGCTCTGGATTAGTTATTAATTAACACAACCTAACCAGGTTTACTAATGCTTCACTAATCCTGCCTCCAACTAGTTTCAGAATGCAAGCTTCTATTTCTGCTATCAATATTTTCTTCAGAGTTGTGCTGATGAATTGAAGTTTCGTAACAGGAAGAAAGCAGATGGCCTTTGGAAGGGGCTGATACTGCTCTTCTGAGCTTCTGTTTTGCTTGTTAATGCAGAGTGTGCATGAAGGTTGCCAGAGCCTTAATTTCAAACTGCATCATTTAATAAAATACAATAAGGAGAATTAAGAAGCAAGGCTGGAGCGGGGGGAACATCCTGCTTATTATCCCTGTAATGAGAGGACTATTTTTTCTCCCATCAGTTGCCAATGATGGGTTTTTTTGTTTCCTTTCGTCTGGGCACGATTGTGATATTCAATGAGAGGAGTGTGAAGTGCCACTTTAAAGCCAAACATTCAATTCCTCCTAATTCACAAGGGAGAGAAGGATCAAGTTGTGCAGCTGGGAGGTGATGCTTCTTCCCAGCAGCTGTCATTGAAGAGACACGTGCAAACCATAGAAGTCATTTGTCACCAGAACCCTGTCCAGAATTTGCTATGTGTGTCTCACTTGCTAACGTGACATGAAATAGTGAAGCTTTCAAAATCAAGTGTAGAGACTTGGTTGTGTTGACATGGGCAAAATAAAATGAGGAGCAGTAGCAATTACATGGATAAATCAGACCCAAAATAGCCAACCACACAGAGAAAAAGTTCCCTTGGCACGATTATTCAGAGTGACTGTTCATGTTCATTAATTTATCAAACTAATAAATTCTATCCTATACTTTACTTTGTCACTATAGATCTATCTTTAGTCTATGAATTTGAATGACTTTTTGATATTTTATTTCACTGGAAATTATAATAGGAATTGAATGAGCAAGAACTACATTGAAAGATGGCTGCTGAAGCTATGATAATAGTCCAGGAGAATTTAAATGTCATTATTCAACAGCTATCAGATAAGGCTATTGGATTGGAGTTATAGAGGGATATGTGAAATCTGTTAGAATCAAATTTTTCTAAGAAATCTCTCTTTCTTTTTCAGTAGCCTATTACCCCAAAGTATCTTGGTCTGTAGTTCCCAGCTGGTTTTCTAATCATTTGACAGTTTAAATGATCTTGAAAAATTCATCAGGATTTATATAAAGGCCAATATGGTTTTATACATGAACTTGTTGCCTTTCTGTATTTTTAACATCCATTATTCATGTTCAAAGGGCTGAAAATTTGAAATACAAAAAGGATAAACTGTCATATGTGGCATATACCTTTAATCCCAACACTCAAGAGGCAGAGGTGGGAAGATCTACGTGAGTTCAAGGTCAGCCTGATTTACACAGTGAGTTCCAGTTCATCCAGGATCATATAGTAAGACCTTGTGTCAAAACATGAAACAGAACAACAACAATAAATATTAGTGAAGTGGATTCAGTTGGTAAAGTGCTTAATCATCAATAGTAAAGAACTGAGTTCAATCTTGATCACCCACATAAAAATGATGGGCAAGGAGCATGGGCTGCCATGTCAGAAGTGAGGAGTGTATGTTTACACATCTGTATATGCATCTGCACACACATGGTGGAGAGAGAGAGAGAGAGAGAGAGAGAGAGAGAGAGAGAGAGAGAGAGAGAGAGAGAATGCGCAAGCGCTTCTATTTGGAACTTTAGTATACTTCTTGCTTTAGCTGTCCTTTCTTTCCTTCCAGAACCATCAGAATCATGTTCAGTACGACAGAAGCTTATCAAGGGCTAAGAGAAGAATGTTGCTGCACCTGGCTGATTACCTCAAGTGATCTGTTCAACCCAGAGAGTCCTAAACATTAGGAACATTTCATCCCTCAGAGGCTACAAATTGTGAGTCTACTCATTACAGTAGTAGAATAGTAGGTGAGAAATCGATATCTAATATGGATGGCCATTTTTTATCTTTGTTACAAAGTTGTATCAAATAAGTGCTTAAGGGACTCTCCTTCAAATATATGTTTTCATATTTAATATATACCTACTTGATTAGAAATTATGCTTATGTAACTCACCTATTTGTCTCCTGATCTTATTGATTTTTACTGTGATAAGTAAAGCCGTTTGTATTTACCAAAAAAAACCCAAACCAAGTTGTATCATAAGAAAGGACCTTGAAAAAATGACCATGTTTTTGTCAAAATAATTTTTTTGCAAAATGGAAACAAATGTTTTTGTTTGAGAAAGAAATATTGATAGATTAATAAAAATATGATTGAGAAAATGTCCTTGGTCGATTTAATTAATCTTTTAAATTAGATTTATTGTTTTAAAATGAATGTAATAGAACTATCGACTTCAAAAGATTGTCATGGTGCTTCAGCAACAGGATAAGATGTGTAATGTATACATATATCACGGTGCATAGCCATAAATGCAAGATAAATTTATCTTTATAGTCATTAATACCAATTTTTGTTTTATGATAACTGGCAATTTATATGTCTGAAGCAACTCCTTACTTAATGACTGCTATGCAGCAGTTTAATCTCAGAGAAAACCATCTATTTTAGAGGGAAACTTGTTGAGACACAAGACTCTAGGAAGGAGGTGGAACAATAGTATGTTCTGAGGATGAATGATACATCCTCTCCTCTATGGAAGCTTCTTATGCCCAGGAAGTAAGCAACCCAAAGGCTTCAGGAAGTCCCTAAAACTGACCCGATACACTCGGTCCTGCCTCCCCATACTTAGATAATCTGTAAAGACAGCTGAGAGACACTCTCAAACAAGCTGAGCTTTACAAGAGCCCCAGATGAGCCAAGTGGCCTGGAAGAAGCACAGACAAGCTAAGTCACCTAAAAGAAGCAGACCTAAGTGTGCTACCCCAAAGAGGCTCAGACCAGCCTAGTGGCCAAAATGAGGCAGTCTTACAGCCCAGAAATTGTGCAGTGTGTTTTTCTAGATTCCTGGCTTTCATGATCTGTCACCCATGCTGGAGTGGGCTTTTGGTGATACACCTGCCTTTGAGAAATCTCTGCTTCTCTAAGCAACCCCATTAACTCACTGATTCCCCAAGTCTGGCTTTGGTTGTATCCGTCCTTTAGCCTATCCTCAATTCTCTATCTGGAGTGGACCGATGTTTGTTCACATTTTCCAGCAATAACATCCCACGACAGTGATATTTTTCTATAAAGTCTAAACTCATAAACACATGTCAGAAAGTAAAGTACGCCACCATCAAACATCAGGGTTGTCATCTCACTGCAAAACACAGTGTGGTGTATGTGTGTGTGTGCATGTGTGCACACGTGTGCTTAGATCACCATTTGAAAGAAGTATACAGATGAGAACATGCTAACATGCTATCACAAAATTCTTCGAGGGTGAACACAACCTTTATTAAACAATTACAGAATTCCAGGACATGAGGGGCTGTGTTAAGCTGAGAATTCAGGGCACAATGTGTTGTATTAAGTTGTGCTCAGGCAAGCATTTGAAATATTAGTGAACAATGAAGCATCTTTCAACTTCTTAGTTGACAAGCATCCTATTACTCTAACCATTGCTAGATTTAACAGTCATTTCATTTATTGACAGCCTCAGCAAAAAGTTTGCAAAAATCAATTCTACACATGAATTATGACATTTTGTTGAACACCAACCATTTCTGTTAGTTCTAAAGTCTGCACCCTTGGTAGTATCCTTTATTTCTGAGGGGTAAGTTATTAAAGGATTCCACTTGCACAATTTCCTGTGCTTGTTATAATTTTTGTCAGAAAGATAATAGCAGTTCCTAACACAATAACCTTTCCACTGCTTTGTGATTTGATTTGCTGCAATTTCTACCCTCCATCCTATAACAGAGGAAGAGGTGAAGTGGCAGGGTCACTCAAAGGACAGAAATTATCACAGCATTTAGAAGCTAAATCATTAAAGAGCTGATATCTTCCCATATGACAATAATACTAACAACAAGAATAAATTATATGAGAGCTTTTTTTCATGAAACAAAAGTAATGGAACTGGAAAATCAGTATTATACAGATTTACTGTTTCCATGATAGCTACATAGTGGCCTTTGGGACTCATCCTTAAGGGTTCTATTCCTTTCTCCAATTTCTGTTGAGAGTAGCAAATCCGTATGGCATTTGTGAGCTCTTAAACTGGTCTTTTTCCTTTTGAAATAAAAGTATTACATTAGTCATGTGTAAATTGGTGCAGTGGGACCTAATGACAGTGACTTCATCCACTAAAAAGTACCAGAACAAATTCTTCCCGGAGTCCTTTATTTTATATTGTTCTTTTCCCCTCATTTCCACAGTATTATCTTGATGTAATTTTTTGTTTAACAGTCTTTTTTTACTGATCCTCCTATAAACTTCTCTGATATCAAAGTATGTTTGTAAGTAGAATTTTCTAATTCTGTAATGTCTTACTCTACTTATATGTAAGATTTCTCTCAATCTATGGTTTATAAACCAAATATATTAGGATTCTTTAGAGAGATATAATCAATGAAATGTATGTATAATAAAACATAAAACTCTCTCTCTCTCTCTCTCTCTCTCTCTCTCTCTCTCACACACACACACACACACACACACACATGGATTTCTTAGACTGGTCTATGCAGGGGTGACAGAGTTGTGCCGCCATGGCTTTTTGCATGCTGGTGAGGCTGAGAATCTGGTAGCGGCTCCTGTCACAAAGCTGAGTACTGCAGCAGACTTGACTCAGCTAAGGGCCTGGAGAGTCCTGGAGATGCCATACTAAGGGCTGAAGAAGACTGAATCTGATGTTAATGGAGGGTGGCAACATGCACTGAGAGATACATTCAGAAGGGGAGGTGAAGACAGGCAGCCAATACTGCTTCTTCCTTGCACTCCTTTGTCTCCGATGTCTTTTGGAAGATGCCACCCACTTTGAGGCAGGGTCTTCACTCCTCAGTTAATCCTGTCTGGAAAAACCCTCACAGACATGCCCAAGATGTGTCTTCTCGGTGATTCCCAGACTCATTTAGCAGATACTCAAATTAAACTCTCACACCAAGCTTATGTATTAAGTTGCTTGTGAATTATTATAGAAAAATATTAGAGTTAACTTACTAATAAGGAAAACTGAATTTCTGTTTCCATTTGCTATGACCTGAGGATAGATTGCTTCATGGAGAGAAATGTTTTAAAGTAGTGGTAAGAAGTAGATGATCAAATGGAGGCCTCCAGGCCTCATCTGCTCCTCATAAAGAACTCTAGCGGCAGATGTATAGCTTTATGGTTAGGCAGTGACTGTAGGAGAACATCGAATCCAACGGTAGAGAAAAAGGAATCAGTAACATTCAGAGACCTGGGCCATCAGCAAGGCAAAGGAAAGACAATATTGTAGCACCCACTGTTCTGTCTCTACAGATAGGGAAGTGTGGATCTCTCCCACATAGAGCTGAGGGTGAATAAGAGAAATATTCAAAGGTAAAATCCAGATTTTAGGATGAATATATAATTAAGATTTTTTAAATAATATTTTTCTTTGTTAAATATTTTATATGTCTTGATATATTTGGAAAATCTTTAGCTAGACTAGAGGAGGAGAGGGAGGGAAGAAAGGAAAAGGGAGAAGGGGAGAGGGAGGGGAGATGAGTAAATAAAATAAAGACAAAGGGAGCTATTACACTGGTATCACGGAAATGTAAAATCATTCCAGATTATTTTGGAAACTGTATGCTAACAAATTAGAAAATCTAGAAGAATGGAGGACATTTCTGAACATGTGTTATCTAACTAAATTGAATCAAAAGGATCTGGTAAACAAGAATGGACAAGAGCAAATACTGAGGTCAAATCAGTAGTAAAATGTCTCCAAAAAAGGAAAATCCAGGGACAGATACATTCACTGCTGGACTTCACCAAACCTGGAAAAAAACTGGTGCTGATGTTTCTCAAGCATCATAAATTCATAAATTCATAAAATTCAAAGACAAGCAACTCTTCTACATCATTCTATAAGGCTAGCATGACCATGCTGCGAAAAACTATAGACCTATATCCCTGATAAACACAGATTCAAAAATATCTTGACAAAATATGAGAGGCTTGAGTTCTGCAGCAGATCAGATTTACATCATACTAGAGTCAAGGTGGCTTCATTTCAGGAATGCAAAATATTTCCACATAAGCCGTCACCTATATATTAAGAGAATTCAGGGTAGAAATCTTATGATCATTGCAGCAAGTGAAGAAGTATTTAATGAAATTTCCATTTAATGATAGTATCTCTGAACAAATTATGTGTAAGACTGGCAGAACGTTGTCAAAAGGAAAGAAACTGGAAAAATAAACTCATGTTCAAGCTGTCCCTTGTTTCTGGGTTCAGGGATTTTGTCTGACTAGGAACCAGGCCAGTCATTGTGTCTTGCTGTGAACACCCTGACTTTTGGCTCACTGACCTTTGTTACCCATCAATAATTAAGTTGCCAATACTGTCATCAGTGAAATTGAGGTTATCTATATATTGACACTACAGTTAGTTAATGTAAAGATTGGTGAAATAACACAGTTAATACACATGGATCATTGCACACACCAGAGGCTTAAACAATAATTTAAAATATATACACACCCAGTGTTTATTTCTTAAAAGATACATTTAGACACGTCACTATTTTAAAGACTCTATTCAAATGGTGATTCATGAATCCTACAACATCACAGCACAGCACAGCCCACCCTCTGAGAAGGGGAGAGGGGAAGCTTTTATAATGTGCTCATGGAAGGAAGACAGAACCATTGCTAAAAGTAGAAAGTCCCAAGATGGAGAGGAATCGTGGGAAAGTTTCCGCTGAGCTTAGCTGGCAGTTTGTGCTAGTGAAGCTTATTTTATGTCCCTAGGAAAACCCTTTTACTCTGAGCTGGGGGTCAGTTTGCTTTAGTAACAACCCAAGGTGTTTGAGCTGTCTGTATAAGGGCCTAACTGGTTTCAGGTAACTTCTAGCAAAATTCCTAAGACAATCAGTGAACTCAAAACTGTCCAAAGAGGGAGTGGGAGAAAAACACAGAGTTAGTACAGTACTTGAATGAGAACCTAAGTTTGCACCCCCAGCATCCGTATAAGCCAAACCCAAACTAAGAAACAAACCAAACTGAGTGCCCCAGCAACTGCCTGTAATCAGAGCACTGGAGAGGGAGAGATAAAGTCCTGGGTGCAGTGGGAGATGCAGCCTCTAGAAACAAGAGGAAAAGTGGCTGAGGAAGATATCTGGTGTCAAGTTCCAGTCTCCACACGCATATGTGTGCATATACACACACCTATACACCTACACCTACACACACACATACACACACACACACACACACACACACACACACACACACACACGTACATAAGCATACGCTACCCAGACATATGACTCCAAGATTGATATCAGATACACTCAGAGCAGTAACTATGTACTTCCCTGATGATTTAAAGATAATTTCACTCATTTGCTATTTTTGGAAGAAAAAAGAAAAATAATTTACTAGTCTCCTAAATTCTGCTTCGACAATTGCAGGCATTTCCTAACCACCTGAAGCAAGAGAAGATAAAAAGCCCGCCAAAGAAAAGGCCTTCTCATTCTGAACTCTTATCAGCCCAATACAATGCTCAACAAACAGCTAGAAGGTTTCATGTCAGCAAAGAGGAGCTCCTGCTTTGAAGTGTTTTCAAAGTTTCCATGACAAAATATTCTTTCACCGTCTCTGCATCAGTGAGCTGCTTTGTGCTTCCAGCACAGCGAAGCAATTAAAAGAAGATGAATAGATGTATTCCGGCGTGTGTGATAACAAATGGCATACTTAGGGTGACAAGGTTTTCTGTGTTAACTGGCTTTGCAGTCACTTGCAAGTTTTTGAAAAATATTCCCTTTTATTGGAAGTTTCTCCCTTCTTAATCTCAGCTTTAAGGCCATTTTTCTCCCAGCAAATTGGAGGAGAACTGTTCAAGTCATCTTTGATGGGACAAAATATATGTACATGCTCCCTGTGCAAGGCAACTGCAACGCGCCTATGACTATTTACGATGGGCTAAAGTTTTAAGCAGCAAGCCATTCACATGACAAAAGATGTTCAGCCATCCGGGCCTTGAATGATGAGACCTCTGCAGGACAATGAACTGGCCTCTTTAATTGCAACTGTGCTCCGTGCTTTGTGGGCCAGTTAGTGCAGACTAAGGGGGCACCACAGCCCCCACATCCCACAAAGCATCAAACTCTGGACATTAAAAAAAATTAGTTCCCAGGAACAGGGAATAATGGCCATTTCGATACCACTTTGGTATCTAAATTCATGATCAAAGGGTTGGATGACACAGAAGCCCCTATGATAGAATCTTTAGCTCCTCTCTGTTTTATTTTCTCGTGTCCTTTGGAAATGTATCTGTTCTGTTCAGTTAAGATGTCTCTGGCTATTTGAATGCATGTTAATTAAATCAGGCTTTGTGGTTGGAGGTGATAATTCAGAATTTGGAATGGAAACAAACCTGGATCAGGTTTGTAAGCTGATCCTTTTAGGGTTTTTTTTTTATTGGTTTATCGAGACAGGGTTTCTCTGCAGCTTTAGAGTCCTTTTAGTTTTTTGACCCTGTGCAAGCTAGCTGACCTTGCTTAGCTCTCAGTTATCAGTGCACAGTGAAGTCACAGGATATTATCATATTATATTATATTATATTAGTTATATTCTAAAGAGTGGTTGAAATAGCTTTGTGGTCTGATCGACCTGGGTGTGCTAGACCAATTTTACTTTTGCACTTATGAGATCTTGATAATTATATTTGAACTGTGTAGGTTTGATTAATATTTTACTTAAAAATTTTTCAAAACAGCCACCACTTATAGGGTTATCATGAGGATTAAACACAGCAGAACAGGATTTTAGTAAAGAATATTTCAGTTAGACCGAGATCTCTTGCCTTAAGCAAGCAAGCAAACAAACAAGTAAGCAAGGAAGGAAGAAAGGAAAGAAGGTTGTACCATTCTACAGCCCTCAAAAAAAGATTCAGAAAAGAGGGCATTTTGAGCAAAATTGATTATGTAATTTCCGTTCTTTATTTTACAGATGGAAAGAAGAAAGAGGCAGCAACAAAGATGTCTCTTAGCTATTTGAATGCACATGATGAAGATCCCACAAGATCCCACACTGATTGTAATCCCACAGTCTCAAGTGTTTATGCCAAGAAATTCCAAATGCAGCACCCTCCTTCCACCCCAATAAACAAGGCACACATAATCATCTTCTCTCTGTCTCTCCTCTCCCTCCCTCCCTCCCTCCCTCCCTCCCTCCCTCCCTCCCTCCCTCCTTCCCTCCCTCCTCTCTCTGTCTCTCTCTGTCTCTCTCTGTCTCTCTCTTTGTCTGTCTCTCTCTCTGTCTCTCTCTCTCTCTTTCCTGTGTGTGTGTGTGTGTGTGTGTGTGTGTGTGTGTTTGTGTTTGCAGGGAAGGAAACTGTTAAATCACAATATTCTCATTTCTAGGTGAAATAGAAAAATTCCCTTTAGAGAAATGGACTGGACTGAAAATAACATAGATAGAAAGTAGATAAAATTCAACTTTCGTTAGAATAGTTAGGGCATTTTTCAAGACAGAGTGTTTTGTTTTGTCCAAATCCAGCTGTTCCTTTCAATAAACGCAACCAATATCTGCAAACTGCTCAAAGGAGTGCTGATGAAATTTTTATATTGAATGCTTAAATTTTGTATTCGTTTTCATCTTCTCCACAGACAACATTTCCAGCCTTCTCCAACAGCCTTTCCCTTAAGAGTTATATTTATTGTACCTTCGCAGAAGCAGCTTGTCCCTCCGCTCCATTTTAGACACTTCACTTCATTAAGCTGAAACTAACTAGAGGTTGGAATAGGAGAAGAGAGAAAAATCCAACCATAATACAAATATGTATTTTACGACCTGCATTTTGTGAAGTTACCTTGCTGGGTGTTTAGGCTAGCTGGTACCTCTATACAAAAGAAATCTTACTCTCTAGAAAGCTTGGCGGGGTTAGAATTCTTCCCAGCTGTTTAAAAAGGAGAGAGGGAACATTAAATGACACAAAGGACTTCCTGCATCCTTATGATCTGCATAGCAAATGCATCTGCCATTTCACAGCCCTGTGTGCCTTGCCTCTTAAAGCATGGGCTTTCTCCTGACTCACCATCCCTTCCTTCTGCAATGGATAAGACCCTTATGCAGAGGCACAGACAGCAAATATTGTACTGGCTTTTTATCTACAAAGCATGTTGAGGCTGGAGCTGTGATGTTTACCCATAGTCTCCAATCTCCATCTGGATAAATAAAGTGGTATCTTGGGACAGCCTGCTCTGTAGATAACGAGTTTGAAACTCATTCACCCTGAGAAAATTTAACCGATACAGTTTGTCTATCAGACGGATTTAAAATGGCATTGCCACAGCCCTGCTTTCTATGGTGATTGCTGCTGCTCCGTGGTCCCATGCCTCAATAGCCAGTTTGATTGTGTATGTCACCACTTTCCTCGCGCTGCACTGTTTGTAATGATCTGTAAGGCACAGCCCTGCTTTCCTGTAATAAAGCTGAACATGACCCCTTCTGTGATTTTAGCTAAGGAGTTTGTGTGCTTCTAGTGCCACTTCTTGAGAGCAGAGAACATTGCCCGTTTTTCCTGATGATTCTGTCTCTTTGTTTTGTACTTCTCCATTTCCTGTCCTTCCTTCTTTCTTTGATCTAGGTGTCTTTTGTGCACAGTGGGCTTAATGAATATTTCTCCCAGATTTTAGTGCCGAGAAGATAAGTTATCAATCCATTCTTTCTTTGTTAGTGGCTTCAGCTGCCCATCATTTATTATCCGAGGGCTGCTTGCCCTGAATAGATGGGGGAGTAGATGAGGCAGCTTGGAAATATGCCCCCAACTGTCAGGGAACAGTCTGGTGTCTTTGATAGAAATCAAGGACTGTCACTTGCCTCATGTGTTACTGGTTCCAGGAAGGAGGCCAGGTTTATATTACTCTGGGAAGAGAATAAGCTGTATTTCCTTCAACTGTCTTGATTTCATTCACAGACTCAATTATCTATAAAAAAGGGTTTCTATAGCCAAGAGAATTCACCACAGAGAAATGATGTAAAATTAAATGGAATATAAAGGAAGCCATATTTCAAACTATCTCTGATAAGGAATTTAGTCTTAACTAAAATCTGAAGTTGAAGAATTAAGGGAGGACAAAAACATCACCTCAAAATATCCTGCTTTCTCAAGAAAAATATTGCCAGGCAACCTTGCTGAAGTTTTCTCCTATTCCCTCTAACTGTTTGATTTTTGTTTTTTAAGACAAAAATCTCCTTCTGTAGTCTAGGCTGGCTTTGAACTCATGATCTTCCTGTCCGCCTTCCAACTGCTAAGATTATAAGCACACATCAGTGTTCATGATTGCTCCTATGTCATTTCCACAAACAATCTTCTATTTCTGACAAAACTTCTTAAAACATTAATATTATTTTTAATTAGCTTGACACAAGCTGGAAAGATTTTGGAAGAGGGAGCCTTAACTGAGAAAATAGCCCCAACAGACTGGCCTTAGGGCAAGTCTGTGGTGCATTTTTGGCTTGAATATTGATGTGGGAGAGCCCAGTTCACAATTTGTAGTGCCATCCCTGGCTGATAGCCCTGGGTACTTTACAAAAGCAGGTTGAGCAATCCAGTAAATCGCACTCCTGTTTGGCATTAGAGAAATCCTTATTATGACAAAGACCACATCTCCTAAGCCTCCTCAAACAACACAAACTGAGGACCAATATTCAAATACCAGGGACAGCGGGTGACACCTCATTCAAACCACTGTGTCACCCACGTTGTTTTTGGTAGATGTGTTTATTACAGCAGCAGAGAAGCATACTAACAGTTGTTTTTTTGTTTTGTTTTGTTTTGGTTTTTTGTAACAAGAGGCTTGATTAGGAACACTAATTTATAGAGATTATGCAATCAACATTTTTTGGAATTTCTATAAGAACAGTATTTTGTTTGGTACACATACTGATATTAAGGATATTAAGAATCACCTAGATTTTGAGAAAATAGGTGCCCAGCAGAAAATATTGCATGGAAGTGAGATATAATAGCACCTTGCTGAGTCTGTGTGGAAACATTTAATGTTTAGTGACTAATAGGAGCTGCCGTGTCTAGAATGGAAGACAATATTCCAATGGCTTTACATTTATAATCTCTTAATCTTTACAACAACCTTGTGAGGCAGGTCTTGCCATTAGCAGTATCTTGGGTTTTCTTTTCTCCTTGGGGTATCAGATGTTGTCTCTAAACTCTTGGAATTTCCAAGTCATAAGAGTGTTATACGCTGGACTCTGAGTGTGAGTGGGGCGGCCCCGATGTAGTTTCCAGATGAAGACTGAATATGCTAGAAGGACCAGCCATCCGTCCCTGAGAGGTTTTGGGCTTTGAGTCAAGCAGTAGGAACCCAGCCTCTTAAGAAGACAAGGTGGCAATAGACTGAGTTTAATCACATGATGAAGGATTCTGTCAGTGGTACTGGTATAATGAAACCTCAATAAAATCAAAATTTAGGTTCTGATCCCATAGAGGGATGTCACAGAAGGTTCACACTGTACACCACTTCAGATAGTTCCTCTTATAGTTATCATAGATAATTCTTATTTCTGTGTTTTGCTCAACTAACACTGTAGTATAATGCTTTCCTGAATTCTGTGAATTGTTTGAGCATATTCTCAAACCTGGGAAAGTCCGAGGAATCTCTTATTTTCCAACAACGTAGTCAGAAGTGCAGATAACTGGGAGACCCCAGCTTTGTGGCTACTTTTTGGAGTAGAAAAATACACCATTATCCTGAAAAATATCACCTAGCTCCAAATCATTAGTGTTACTCCCTCACAGCTGTCCTAAACAATTGATCCTTTGGAGAGGCCAAATTCATCTCAAACTTCTCAGCTCAAAAGTGGCAGCATCAGGAATTAAATCTAAGTTATTGTAATGGAGGAAAAACACATTTTCTCTTTACTTTGTCAAGGAAAAAACAAAGAAAATGAAGTAACTTTGGTCAAGAAGGTTGAAACAGAGGCTTGAGGACATGTCTAACCAGAAGGCAGACCTATGATTTTGTCATTGGTAAATGAAGATTTTGGAATATATATATTCTTAAGATTACATATTCATATATATGGTTTTGCAACATTTATATATGCAAAACTTCTGTGTTTTAGGCTTCTCCCATGTCTGCAGTTCTTAAAAATGATCAGCTAAACCAAAGAACAAACAAAACAAAACAAAAAACCCTTAAGCAAGAAAGGTACTCCTTTGAGGAGCAACTGACTTTGGTACCACCATTTTCTGTATACAGTACTTTTCTTTTTTTTTCATGGTTTATTTTTTTATATTTAAAAATTTCCATCTCCTCCCCTCCTCCTTCCCCTTCCCTCCCCTCCCCTCCACCCATACCCCCCCCTCCCTCTCCAGGCCAAGGAGCCATCAGGGTTCCCTACTCTATGTTAAGACCAAGGTCTTCCCAACTCCCCCCAGGTCCAGGAAGGTGATCAACCAAGCTGAGAAGGCTCCCACAGAGCCCGTCCATGCAGAAGAATCAAAGCCCAGCGCCATTGTCCTTGGCTTCTCAATCAGCCTCCACTGTCGGCCACATTCAGAGAGTCCGGTTTGGTCACATGTTCCATCAGTCCCATTCCAACTGGAGTTGGTGATCCCCTTAGTTCTGTCCTGCCGTCTCCATGGGTGAATGCACCCCTCACAGTCCTGACTTTCTTTCTCATGTTCTCCCTCCTTCTGCTCCTCATTAGGACCTTGGGAGCTCAGTCCGGTGCTCCAATGTGGGGCTCAGTCATTTTCTTCATCTATCGCCAGGTGGAGGTTCCCTCATGGTCCTGACTTTCTTTCTCATGTTCTCTCTCCTTCTGCTCCTCATCAGGACCTTGGGAGCTCAGTCCGGTGCTCCAATGTGGGGCTCTGTCATTTTCTTCATCTATCGCCAGGTGGAGGTTCTATGGTGATATGCAAGAAATTTCATCAGTATGGCTATAGGAACTGGCCTTTTCCTGCTCCCTCTCCTCAGCTGCCCAAGGAACTAGCTGGGGGCATCTCCCTGGAAACCCGGGAACCCCTCTAGAGTCAAGTCTCTTGACAACCCTCAGATGGCTCCCTTAATTAAGATATATGCTTCCCTGCTCCCATATCCACCCTTGCTCTATCCCAAACATCCCATTCCTCCGATCTCCCCCCATTCTCCCCTTCACGCTTTTCTCTCTCCATCTTCCCTTGGCCCCGTCTAGCCCCACCCTCAAGTTCCCAATTTTTGCCCGGCGATCGTGTCTACTTATACAGTACTTTTCTATTCTTAATCATCATACAATTTTTTTCCTGTTAATTCAAGAGTTCATTTCAGGTTTCAGCAGATGAAGGCCTAGGACAAACCATTACAAATCTACTACCCTGGCAATATTTTGGTGGTAAACTTCTGGTCTCTGTAGTACAGAGAATAAACCTCCATTGTCTGAAGTCATATGGTTTGTGCTCATTTGTCCTAATGGTTCCAAAAAACTAATATAGTGCCTCAAATTTAATATAGTTGTTCTTCCACGTTTGTGGGTTCTGCAATAAGGGTTTTCTAAAATTTGAAAGTCTTTCTTGTTTACCAACTATTTTTATAGTTACTAGTATTGTATTTGGTGTTTCAGTAATCTACAGATCATTTAAGCCTTTGAGACTCTATGTATAAACTATATGCAAATATTACATCATTTTATGGAGGGACTCAGGCATCTGTATGACAGCGGCCACTCCTTTGTGAGTTGTCTTTTGCAGACTTGCTTCCTTTCAATTTTTAATTCTTAATATTAAAGAAAAGCTAACCCTAAATAAGAACTTAGCTGTGGAATACTCATTCCTTACTTTACTAAAGCCAGGATATCTGTGACCTTCAGACTGTGTAAGAATGTGTAAGGTGGTGCTTAATTTACAGAAAGTGATATATTTATCGGAAGACTTGCAGGAACTAGCCCCAGACTGGTTGCAATGTTCTGAGCAGAGGAAAAACACACATGCTATCCTTTGATAGCAAAGACAGTCAAGGAGTACCAGTTCCTTCTATCTCCTCAGCTGGCTTGCGTTTGACTAAACTGGACTTCCGTCTCAGCAGCACCGTCATCTCCTGAGTTTGCTATCGCTGGCGAGTAGATACCTATTGATATGAAAACCTGTATAAATCTTAAGCTCTACGGCAAGGCTGGGATCATTGTCCTGTAGGAGCCAGGGGACAAATTCACAAGCAAAATAGAATGCTTGACCTGTTCCCACTCAAACCCCACTTTACCCTAGTCCTACTTTCCCAGAATATGGCAATTATTTAATTGCTAAAGTTAATTTTAAGAACTTATTTTTAATTATGTGCATGCTGGGAGTGGGTATTGTGTGGGCATGTGCAGGTGAGCAAGCGTGCAGATGCCTGCAGAACCTACAAGTGTTAAATTCCTTGGAGCTGGAGTTATGGACCAACTGTGAGCAGCTTGATGAAGGTACTGGGAATGGAACTCAGGTCTTCTCCCAAGGTCACAGAGTGTCCCTGAACTTTGAGCCATATCTCTAGCCCCTGAAGTAAAATTCAGAGTCTTCTTTATTTTTTCCTCTAAACTTTTATGGTTTCATTTCAAAATAGATTAGCTTTTCTGTCTCTGTGTCTCTTCAGTTCTGTGTGTGTGCTTACGTGTGTGTGTGTGTGTGTGTGTGTGTGTGCCTCTGCCTATGTGGCCATTCACCACAAATGCTCAGCAGTCAGATAAAAAAAGTCAGGTGTCCTTCTGCATCATTCTCAGACTTCCTCCCATGGGACAAGAGCTTTCCCTGAACCTGGAACTCACCACGCTTTTTGGCTAGGTTGGTGGTCAGCAAGCCCCTGCAATCCTCCTGCCTCTCCCCAGTAGTACGAAGTGTGGTCATGCCTAGCTTTTTATGTGGGCACTGAGGGTTTGAACTTGGGTCCTCATGCTTATGTCGCATGCACTCTTACCCACCGAGGCCTCTTTCTAGCTCTCTTAAGCTCTTGCCATTGATCTGCTCACAGCCACACCTCTGGCCTAGACAACGATGATACGTTTGTTTAAATACAACAGCAGGTCTGCTTTAAAGGAAAGTTCAAAGATAGTTTCTATTGAGCCAGATACGGGTGATAGAAGCAACGATGGATTTTCAAGTGCTGAGAGCGCTCTGGAGAAAAACAGGTCGCGGTGACCTTCACGGTCAGAAAACAGAGATAATCATAAGTTAGCCTAACACATTAGTAAGGGGCATTGCACCTCACACTGGCGGGTGGAGAAAGCCACAGGATTTCTGACCATTGAGCTACAGTGGTATTTAACTGCATTCTTAGAGGCTTCGGCCAGTCAAGTGTCCAGGTTTTTACTCAGTTATCGTTTGAAAGTTGACAGGTACAATGATTAAAAGCAAAGGCTTTTTTTTGGTAAAGATCTAAAGATAGTTCAGTGCTTTCTCCTACCGACCGTCTCACCATCTGCATTTTCCTTAAAGAATTCTATGATAATAGTTCCTTTGGGGACGTTTAGCTTCATTCAACTTAACTGATTTCCCCTCTTAAGCTTTTGTTCATTATGCATGGGATAAAACCCAGAATTCTAAACGAACAGGCATGGTAGCCCTGAAGCTGTGCAAGTGAGGAGGTTCATTACACAAATGACCGTGCTCTTACGTGTTATTTATACAAAAATGTGCTCTCGAGTGGTGTCTTCAGGTCATTAAGACTATTTAAAGCACGCCCAGTTGAATAGCTTTAAATCATTGAAAATAATTTTTATGTCCTCTTGATAGATTTAGAATTTTTTTTTGGTTTTAGGAAACAATGAAAAACAAATTACTGATGATGAGCTAGCTTTTAGAGAAGCACTTACTCCCAAGGTCCAGTTGAAAGGCAGAAGACGAGCAAAGAAGTCAGGACCACAAGGGGTTGGTCCACCAACTGAGGCAGTGTGCCTGTTCTAATGGGAGCTCATCAAATCCAGCTGGACCAGATCTGAATGAGCATGTGATCAAAACGGACTCTCTGTGGGTGACAATGGGGGTTGACTAAGAAGCCATTGATAAAGACACTGAGATTTGTTTTTACGGCATCTTCTGGCTTTTTGGGACCCTAGTCTATATGGGTGCACAGCTCCCTAGGCCTGGATGTGGGGGGGAGGGCCTTGGACTTCCCACAGGGCAGGGTTCCCTGTCTTTTCTCAAGCAAGGCAGGAGAGGGAGACAGTGGTGTGAGGGAGCTGGAGGGGATTGGGAGGAGGGAAGGAAGTATAAATAATTGAATGGAAAAATAAAAAATAAAAGAAAAAAAAAGAAGCACTTAAAGTTTGCTTCAATCTTTTTTTAAAATTGACTTTCAGGAGCTGAATAGATGGTTCATCAATTAAGAGCACTGGCTGTTCACCCAGAAGACTTGGGTTTGATTCCCAGCAGCACCTACATGGAAGTTTATAACTGGCTGTAACATCAGTCCCAGGGCATCCAGTACCCTTTTCTGTTCTACTCAGACACATGTGGTACACAAACAGACATACATGCAAAACATCCTACTCATCAAATAAATAAGCAAAAAAAAATTGACTTTTACTTCAGTATCATTTAATGTAAGCATTCAGAAGTTAAGTTCCACTTAGGTTAAATTTATGTTATACCTAACTCATGTCTTCTTAGTAGTTTTCTATGTTTAAAACAAAAATTGAAGATGAATACTTTTGAGGCATATGAAAAGTCTATAAAATTGAAAATGAATATTTTAAGGCATATGAAAAGTCTATAACATTTAAATTATATTGACTGTAAATAAAGTTTTATAGAAACTCTATGTGTGTGATTTATGTATTATCTGTGGCCATTTTCTTTCTTTTTATGCATTTATTTATCATGCACTTGTATTTGTGTGCATGATTACATGTGTGTGTGTATGTGCGTGTGTGTGTGTGTGTGTGTGTTTGTGTGTGTGTGTATGGACACAGTCATGCTACAACAAATGCTTGGAGGTAGGGCTCTGAGGCCTGTTTCCAATCCATAATCTGAAATGAACGGGCCCAGTCTCATATAGACCCATTGCAGGCATCCAGGCTGCTGTGCAGCCATGAATACATCAGCTATGCCATGCCCAGAAGTCAGCATTCCACAGAGCTTCTCTCCATCTTCTGGTTCTTCATCCCACACAGCAGTGATCCTTGAGTCTGAGAGGTGGTGACATAAACATCTTTCTAGTGTTGAGTACTTAACTATAACTGTTTTTTGGAACCTTGATCCACTATGAATCTGTGTGACCACTGCCATTTATTGAAAAGAGAGGCATCTCTGGCTAAGGCTTAGAAACTTGTTTCCATTATTTGTCTACAAACATAAATATTTAGAAAGTAATTTGTTGCCATGACAACCTTGCTAGACAACACTGACAGGCTTGCCTTTAGGGCCTAAGACATCCCAGCCATGTTTCTTTCTTTCTTTTTCTGAGTTTACAGTACCAGAAATGTAATTATCTCTTTGTAGGGGGCCTCATGTCCCAATCAGAGAACAGTTAGTTACTTTCATAACAGTGTTACTGTTGTGCAGGTGGACATATAGTGTCTGGCAGGTGTTACTGTAGACCATAGCTGCACAGTTAGGTAGGAATGTTGATGAGTTTTTTCCTCCAGAAATATGTATAGCATCTGGTCACCATGGCCCTTACCTTCAGTGACCCCAGGAACTTCTATAAAACATATAAAATATTAGAACAACATTTTTCTTTTCCTTTTCACCTTAACATTCTGGTTAGAATACAAGAATATCTTTTTTTTTTTTTTTGAGAAAAGGTCTTATGTAGCCCCCTCAGCAATTTATCCCTATTTTAGAGGTAAAACAACAGAAATACAGAGACATCAACAACATTTTCAAGCACTTTGAAATGTTTGAGGTTTGTGCTCCCCTTCCCTGCTTAAAGAATAACAATGCAGGGAAAAAAATACAGGTGCGTTTTTTGTTTTGTTTTGTTTTTACAAATAGCACAGGGCCTAACACATGCATAAGTAGAAAGAAGACCCAAAGGACTGTGAGCCCTGGAAGGTCCATCGCAGAATGTGTTGTTTCTTTTGAAATCTGACAAGTCCTTCTGTGGGTTTCTGGTTTCATATGGTTGAGGATGAAATACAGGGAATGAGAGGACTACAGACGTGCTGTTTGCTAAGAGGGTGTTTGTTAGAAACACATATTTTAGTGGCTCACAGACTCCATACTAAGTTTCTCACTTAAAAGAAAAAAACCATAGTAAAGCCCTGCAAAGGATTAACGTGTGCTTATATATGCGAGAACAGCCTGGGTGCTGAGAGCAGCTCTTAAGTCTGCCCTTTCTCAGAGGTGGATGTGATGACCCACTTCCATCCCAGGTGGAGACTTAGTTACAATAACTGTGCCTGCTGCTGTCCCAAGAAGTCCACATGTGAACTTACAAATGGGTCCTAGCCAGAGCACAGAGCATCCAGGAACATAGATGAACTGATAGTCACTTCTGAAGTTTAGACTAGAAAGGCAACCCAGGAGAGTAAAGACCCACGCTGCAGCCTGTGTGCAAAGGAAAAGGATCTTCCCTCTGCTCTGAGATGCTTCTGCAACCCAGAGATTATCAGGAAATATGCACAGTCAGAGGCGTAGAGATGGAGAATGTATAAACTTTTACCCGACTCTGACAGATGGCTAACACAGAACACCTTCTGTGATAACACAGTTGGGCTGGGGGATTTGCTTTCCTTTCAGCAAATCACTGAAGCTTCCATCAATAATCATGTCTGGTTTGCTGCTCACTCTCCCCTCCCCTGGTATAATGGATTGCCATTAGAACAGGTGTGCTATTAGTAATTAAAATTTCTTCACCAAAGGTAGAAAAACACCTCAAGTAAAGTTCAGCCTCCTAGAAAGAAGTATTCAAGAAAAGAGCAATAAAAATCAAATAAGTTCAACACCTAGAGTCAACCACTAGCAATTTGTCACTTTTGTGCTTGCATAGCCTCTCTGTTGCCATTTAGCCTAAAAATAACTATCTAGAGGCCTACAAACTATGGTGCTCAAGCCTCAGAAGAGATCCAAAGCACCTCTTTGTGCGTTGCAGGGTAACATATAATTTCCCCGGTTTGAACCATTCCAGAATTAACTGTAGATTTTCTGACACACTCCTTTCTCTTCTAAGACATTGACATGCTTCAATGTAGCCACTGATAATATCATAACCAAGACATTAACATGAATACAGAAATAACAAGTAGACTCAATACAAATGCACAGTTGTCCCAACAGTGCCATCTGTAGACATTTAGAAGTTGACATCAGAGAGGAAAATCCACAGATCTGGCTTAGGGGATAAAACCCTTGTTTCAAAAGCATGAAGACTTGAATATGGATCCTCAGAAGTCTTGTAAAGCCAGATTTAGAAACATACATCTGTATTCCAGTACTCTTATAGGATGCTGAGACATGAAAATCCTCCAAGGCTTGTGGGCCAACCATTCTGAAATCTGTAACATTAAACAAGAGACTTAGCTGCAAGTAAGGTGGGAAGTAAACACCTGAGGTTGTCCACCTCTAGGTATGTGATATGGGTGCCTACATTTGCACACGTGAGCACATACACACATCCCACATAACCACACACATCATACACACCCACAAATCACACATCGCATTCACCTGCCACTTGTCAGCCTCTTTCATGTCCTTTATGGGGGACGAATTCCATTTCCTTTGAGAACCCTATTAGTTACCTTGCAGATTGACTTTCATATTGGGTTTGTCTAGTGATTTATTTATCCTCGGGTTTATATTTTTCTCAGGAATACTAGAAAGCTGGTGTTGTACGCCATCATCCTTCTAGGAATATTCACAGAATACATGGGTTCTATGATATACTTCTGTTATTCTTTATTACTGCTCTTGAATCTGAGTCAGTTGAATTTAGATTCAGATTCATTTCTTCCTGCTGTGGGCATCTGAGATCTGTTTGATGTGAATCTGTGCTGGACCAAACCTCTCCGTGGACTTGTGGGCTCTGGCTGCTTAGAAGCAGAGGGAACATAGG
Organism: Arvicola amphibius; assembly: GCF_903992535.2. Classification (NCBI taxonomy): domain Eukaryota; kingdom Metazoa; phylum Chordata; class Mammalia; order Rodentia; family Cricetidae; genus Arvicola; species Arvicola amphibius. Next base: position 157,558,905 of record NC_052048.2, read on the forward strand.
CATTAGTATCTCATGGGCCATAGACTTGTCTAATGACTTGAATTACATTAGTAGGAAGAGTCCAACCAAATATTCTCTTCTCCAGGGTCTGGGATCCAAGTCTTCTTCCAGTTAGCATGTCTTTAACCTCTTGATTGACCACACACCTTCTGCCATCTGGTGGTCACTCCATGAGCTTACAAGAAGAAACTATATTATTTGGGGACCAAATAGGACAAGTTGTCACATTAATGTCTAGATGTCAAATGACTTCACGCAGTTATCAGCATGTTCTTTTTATATAGGACTCTTTTGTCTTAAATGTATCTCACATCTAAGAATGGGAAAGAAAATGAAAACCACTCACTGGTCTCTGTGCTGGGGTGCCTAACACTCACTGGTCTCTGTGCTGGGGTTGTTAACACACACTGGTCTTTGCACTGGGGTCCCTAAAAACATTTGACTTCAAAAAGTTTTGGAAAGTAGTCACTATTGAAGATCATTGAATATTCCATCATAGTAATATAAAAATTAATAAATATATTGTCTTTTCCCTCAAGGCACTTAAGACACATATTAATAAGGATAACAATATTAAAATGTATTTAATTAGAGATCAAGAAACTGAAGTAAAGAGTTTAAAAACTTGTGTAATTAAGAGATAAACTTGTACAAATAAGAAAGAAACGGGATAATTGAATGTTTTTTGTAATATATTTTTTATTGTCTCTTGAATTACATATGTTTATATTTTCTGAGAATATTGATCTAGAATTTAACTATGCACCCATAACTTATTATAGTCTATTTGGAATCACTGTAACTCCCCATAGTAATATGATAATCTTACAATAATAACTTCCATTTCCCCCATATAGGCTTTGGGTTATTCTTGTGATACTTTTTATTTATATATGCCTTAAGCCCATAAGTACATTGCTATTAGTTTTTATTAAGATAGCAAATTTCTTTGTAGAGGGATTTAAATGAGGATAAAGCCTTATGTATTTTCCATGAAGCTGCCACTTCTAGTGTTTCCATTTCTTTATCTAGATCCACATTTCTGCATGAGATCTTTTTCATTCTGCCTGGAGGATTTCTTTTAACGTCTTGCAGTGCAGGTTTGTGATAAACACTTCCAGCTTTTTTATGTATGGAAAAAAAATCTTTGTTTGCGTTCATGTTTGTGACATACTTTTGCTGCATATAAAATTATAGAATGATGGGTCCTTTTTCTTTCAGTTTCTCTCAGAAGCTGCCCATCCTCTTCTTGCCTCTTCTGTTTCTGATGGGGAATCTGCCTTCGTTTTTACCTCTTTTCTTTTCTTTTCTTTTCTTTTCTTTTCTTTTCTACATGTCACCCTAATCCCAGGTGCTCTTAGGCTTCTATCTTTATCTTTGGCTCTGACAAATTTGGCAACCATATTTTAGTAGTTAAATTAATTTTCCTGTGCTTTGGTTTTTCTGGGTTTCTTTGATTTCTGGGGTTATGATTCTCATAAAGTTAGATTTTGGTCATCATATCTCCAAATGTCGTTCGGGTCACTTTCCTTTGATTTAGTGGCTCTAATGTATGAATATCCAACCAGCTGAATTTAGCAGAGTTCATGGATAGTCTAGTTTTCTAAATTAGCTTTATTTTTTCATGATTCATTTTGTGTATTTTTGCTTCTGCTTCTCTAAGTTTAACAATCTTTTCTTTCCTAACACTTAATATGTACCTCTCCCACCAAGAGAACTCTTCCCGAGGTCTCAATGCCCCAACCTCTTGTCCTCTGAGTCTTCCTCTCACTTCACAAGCATCTTGACCATGTTGGACATAGGGAACACAGTCACAGCTGTGATATTTTTGTCTTTTTCCTCCTTTTATTGAAAATAGATAATTTTCTTCATACAATATGTCTTGATTAAAGTTTCTCCTCCCTCGACTCTTCCCAGTTCCTCACCATCTTTCCTCCCCTCTGGGTCCACTGGTCTCAGTTACATGTTGCTTTCTATTGATTTATCCTCCTCTTTATTGTGGGTTGTATATTCTGGCTCTCGGCAAATTCTGATCAGATACCAGATATTGTGTATTTCATTTTGGATGTTGGATATTTTGTGTTTTCTTCTGAGATACAGTTACAATTCTTGGAAATAGTCTTAACCTTTTGGGTCTTGCTCTTTTAATTTTCTAATTATAACCAGAGCATCACTTAAGATGGGGAGATTATTCTTTATTGCTAAACTATGCCTGTTTCTGAACACTGTGTCAACTGGCTAAAATTTGTTCTTTATAATATAATAGTCACTGATCGCTGTCCTGTGGGACCACTTTGTTCCTTGGACTCAAGTTTTTTTTCCTTTTTTTTTTTTCGAGGCAGGGTTTCTCTGTAGCTTTGGAGCCTGTTCTGGAACTAGCTCTTGTAGACCAGGCTGGCCTCGAACTCACAGAGATCCGCCTACCTCTGCCTCCCAAGTGCTGGGATTAAAGGTGTGCACCACCACTGCCCCGCTTAAATGTCCCTTTTCACAGTCGTGTAACCTTTGGTTTTTAATGAGAAGTAAGATGCATTTGGGAGGCTGAGGAGGTGGCTCAATCTGTAAAGTATTGTCTTGCAAGCAGGAGAACCCGAGTTATGTCCCCCAAATCCACGTAAAGAAACCATGTGTGGTGCATGTACTATGGAATACTATGGAGACAGAGACAAGTGAATGCCTGGGGTTTGCTGTCTACTCAGAATAATTAACATGGCAATTCCAGGTCAGTGAGAGAGCCGATATTTTTTTAAAAGGTAGATTATAGAATGATTAATAAAAACTCAGAGACGGATATTGAGGCTCAGTCTGAAGACCAGAAATGCAAAGCAGCCAGCCACTGGCTCTTACTTTGACCTCAGTCTGAAATGGTGATCCTGCCTCCAGGAAACCTTAGAATGAAACTGAGACTGAGAGCTGTCTCCTCCCATTTTATAATCCTCTCTAGATCTGGGATTAAGAGCGTGCACCACTACTGCCTAGTTTCTATAGCAAGCTACTGTGGCTACTGGGATTAAAGATGTGCGTCATTGCTGCCTGGTCTGTAAGGTTGGCCAGTGAGGCTCTTTTATTTTTCTGATCCTCAGACAAGATTTATTTAGTAAAATACAAATTAAATGCCACTATAGTGGGTCTGGCCTAGGGTATAACACCTAAGGTCATCTTGAGATCTCCACACACACACACACACACACACACACACACACACACACACACACACACACACCGTTCTTGTTCTTCCTGTGTGTAGTAATTTTGCTTTATTGGTGAAACGTTTGGCTTAAGTATCTTTTCTATCATTTTCTAGATAGTATGCTCATCTGTATATTTGTTCTATCTTGAATTTGCCTCTCAGCTTCTTGGGTCTGTGGGTTGATATTTATCACCATTTCTTTAAGTATTTCAAAGACCTGACCTCTTCATTTCCTCTTTGTGAAATTTTTATTACATGTCTGCTAAACATTTAGGTGCTAAACATACTGTGTCTTACAATACATAAGTGCTATTCCCTTTTTAAATGCATTTTTTTATTTCTTTTCTCCGATTGGGGTGGTTTTTACTGATCCATTTCCAAGGTCTTTGGTGCTATTGTTTCTGGTTTTTTTTTTTTTTTTTTTTTTTTTTTTTTTTTTTTTTTTTTTTTTTTTTTTGTTCTTAGACATATCCAGTGAGGTTTTATATTCATATAGTCAAGTATTTAGTTTTCAAATTTCCACTTGGTTTGTTTTTAGAGTTCCAATATTTCCATTGATAGGCTATATTTTGTCACTCATTCTAGTTACCATTTCCTTTAAATCTTTCAACATGCCTATAATAGAGTTTTAAGAGTTTCTCTGGCATTTCCAATTCCTACATCATTCTGGGGAACTACTTCTACTGAATACACTTTTAAAATTTACCTTTAGGTCACATTGCTGGTTTACAAGTGTAGTACTTTTAAAAATGTATGATGGACATTGTGGATGTTATCTGGTTTGTAGATTATGTATTTAAAGGCTGTGGAATTTTTATTAGATTGGCCATTGGTTTATGGGAGACTGCTTAGATCCTAGAATGTGGAGAGTTGATGATGAGACCACCCTGAGGCATTTGATAATATATGGGATTATTTTTAGAAATCTAACGTGCTATCCATTGCACAATGGAGCCTGAGAGGATAATTTAAGTTCCCATATCTGGAGAATGACAGGTTATATAGCAGGTAGAACCCAGAAGTGGAGCTCGGCACCCAGCAGTATACAAAGTAAGCACCCCACAATATAGTATAATCATATTCAGTATTTGAGTATTTCTTAGGCTGAGAAACTTGGGGCTTGGGATTTTATTAGAGAGGATTTATGGGATATTTTCCCCTTCCAGTCCTATGCCTGTCCTTTACTTGAGAGTATGGTTCTTAGGGTCTTAACTAAATGCCCAAGATATTAACTGAAATTTCTTTGTACTATGCTGACAGTCTGGAACTCCAAAGTCCCTTCCCACTTCACATCCTCTAAAAATTTCACTGACACATCAATTCCTTGCAGCTACTTTAGGGTTAGCCTCACTAAGTTTTGCCCAGCTCGCATGCTGCCCAGGACTTTGCCATAGCCTCTGGGTGTCTTAGCGTTTGTATCTGCACTTTCTCCATTGTCTTTCCTGGAAAATTCTTCTCTTTCCAGCCTCTGCCTGAAGAATGTCCGGTTAGGATACCTGAGTTCAGAAAGTGCCTTAGAGAGAAATATTGAATCCCTATAAAGCTGGGTTCACGTATTTTTCTTCTGTTGAGTATCAAAGAGATTCATACAAACTGGGAAGTTTGTCATCAAATCCTGGCAACAGTTCCTGCATATATTTGGTCTAGTTTTATGATTTATAATAGGAGAGCAAATCCTATGTCAGTCATTTAGTCATGACCAAAGATGATACCCAGAACTGGAATTTGAATCCCAACTCTAAATCTCAGATTCCTTTATCATTCTCTAAGAATAACTAGAAGTTCTTGTAATTAGAAGTATCAGTTTCATAACAGATGAAGATAAAATTATAGTTATCTCTTTCACGGAGTGCTTGAGATGAATATTTCTTCCAACTCTAGCTTCTCATTCCGCTTTCCAATACTATTTCCAGACTGGCTAATAACGCCATACAAATTATTTTCTCTCTGCCGAGATATTAATAGCTACCTTCTATCATAGTCTTTCTATTGCCAGGCAATGCCAAAATTATATATATTGTATTTTATAATCACAGCACATCTATTTTCCCTGTTTCCTTTGTAGGGACCATGAGGCTCCAGGAGATGAACTCACTTGCCATGTGTTCTGAGTTACTTAAGTTAGGAGCTGAACCTCAGCCCTCATGCTGTCTGACTATAAATCCTAAAGTTTTATTTGGCAGGGTAGGCTACCTGCTACAACACCCAGTTCTCAAGTCTCAGTGACTTGTGACTGGCTACATACTGACTTCAGAAAGTGTTCTTCCCAAGCACATCACAGTACAGCAAGGGTTGATGGGAAAACAGCCTAACTCGGCTTTTTCTTTCACTGGCCCCGCCAGTGTGGAGGCTATGGATTGCTTTGACATTTTACTTTATCAGAAAACAGTTAAGGACAAGTAATGAGGATCACATCAGGCAATTTTTAAGGTTGTCAAGTGAATAACATCATCTCTGGTTGTTTTAAACTGGGCAGAGGTCAGCTGGAGTCTACCTAACCACAGGGAGGATGGGAATGTAGTCCGTTTATTCAGAAGGAAAAGCGCATGCATTTTGGCGAACAAATTTCATATCAAGCTAAATTCTCTCCCCAGTAGCTCCTTTAGAAGTTTTTAGTAAATTTTGCTCTAAATGGAATTTTTCTACTCAGAAAGCCTGCTTGATAGACATAACCAATCTTTAAACTCAACAAAAATGAATAGAAGCCATATTCTGAGATTTACACTTTAAGCTAGTATATCATGCTGTTGTTCAGGACCAATTATAATAACTGTCCTCATCATCTCCAGTTTTCATTGTTAAGTACTTGGTAGTCTACTTTCAAAGTTTGACATCGGTCATTTTAATTAAACCACCGCTTATCCATCTTCCTCCTGGATCATATTCTTTAGGTCTGGAACACCATGGAGTCAACCCTTGGTTTTCTGGCCATTGTTTTGTCCCAGCGTCTCAGGATGCTTCCTTCCAGTGACACTTAGAACTCCAGAGACACAAAACCAGTGTCAGGGGCTTTGTGATTGCTCAAGAAACAGCTTCAGTGCTGCTTGAAGAAAACACAGTTCTTCAGTGTGAGGAAGACATTTCCAGGAAGGGCTGGGTCAGGTTCACCTGGGAAAGAGTGGTGACGCCTACAAGACCACGTGTTTTCCTAGAGTGACGCAAACCCGCAAAGCCCATTAGTCTCGGTGCTTTCTTCAGCGCACCAGTGTCTTTTGACTTGACGGCATCTCTCCCATCCCAAAAGTCTGAACAAATTTGCTGACTTTCGTTGCAAATACACCTGACCTAACCCCGAACGTCTATTTCTTTCCTTATCATGACATTTCCAATTGTTCCCTGTTTTTAATGTCTCTCTTCCTAATCTGTCCCACAAGAAACTGCCATTACCTTCTGAGAGCGCAGGCGACGTTGTGTCCATCCTCTCAGCTGTGTCTTTCTGTCTCCGCCATCTCTAACTGCGTCTCTGGTCTCGCCCCTTCATGTTCTCGGGATCCAGGTAGAGTGTATACTCTGCATCCCCAGAACTTCTCGTGGCCCTTCTGTAAGTGCTCCTAACACCCGAGTTTCTTATTCTTGGCAACATTCCCATTCTCATCTCTACTCCTCATAGCTTCCTTAGGTTCCCTCACCACAGTAGCCACTGATATATTTTTCTGTGAAGTCTGCACAGAGTTTCTGGTTAAGAAAATCCCCCCTTGCTCATGTCTGAGTGGCGCTTTGTGTCAATCATCACTCTGTGCTCTGTCTTCCCTCTTAGATCACAAGGGTCTAGGTTACAGTGTCTTGTGAATTTTCCTATTGATTTCCTTTCATGCCAAGAACCACACCCTGATCAATGAGGATACTTAGAAATGCTTACTGGGAAATTTTTAAAGCAAATGTGATATCCACTATGCAAAGACATTTTACTTGGGGCCTGGAGAATGTAAGTTATTACTGTGCCTGTGAAGGTTATCCTATCGCTTCTTGGCTCTCTGTTATCTGGCCACCATAGGATGAGCAGCTCCGACTGAAGATGACTGAAACCTTTGTCATCATACGCTAAAATTCAATCTTTGATATGTTTGTATATTTCTCTCTCAGGCATTTCTCACACAAACGAAACACAGACAGAATAAAAGGCAGGTTTAAGGTTGATAGGTGCAGCGGTGCAAGCCTATAATCCTAATCATTTAGGAAGCTGAGGTAGGTGGGCCAATTGAGACGAAAGATTGCAAGAGCCCGTCTTAATGAGGAATGGAAGAGAGGGAGAGAGGGAAAGAGGAAGAAAGAGAGAAGAAGAAAAGTAAAGATAAAAAACATGATCTTGTGGAAAAGAGAAGCAATTTATTAAAATAGTTAATTTTAAAATTTTTTAATAGTTTGAGTTAGTTTTTATTTTCTCGAGATAATATATGTGCTACTTCGCTAAGAAGATTGGCACTACCCATATAAAATATACTCTAATAATATGTTTCCAAAAGGCATCTGAAGGGCTTTTTCTTGTGCCTGGGATGGTGCCTTGAAGGTACCTTCCTCAACAGTGTTATGAATACAATTTTTCAGGTAGACCAGCTTGCCTGGGACAAGCACAACTTTTGTTAGAAAGAGCAACTGTGGGTGTGGGTGCAGCAGGGCAGTGGGAAAGAGCTGCCTGTGGCATGGATCCTTCAGGAAGAGCGTGCGTCTTCATCAAAATTCTAAAGGCATTGAGACTGCCATTCAAAGAGTTAACATCTGTGGAGAATAAAAAATGCAATGGAGAGGTTTCAGGCAAAGCATGGGGAGACTGATAAAATTATCAGTGAATTAAATTCAGACAGATGGTTCTGGGAAGGAGTGAAATACACAAACCTTATATAGAGTATAATGGCTCTCACGTTGACAGGGGCTTTGTCAACAGGACAAGCTCCCCCCACCCCCTTTTAATCTGCATTTTAAGGCAACTGGAAATCAGATTCTCCTTTTCTAAAGGTGTTGTTCAATTCTTACAGCAACAAAACAACAATAAGCTTAAAAAGCAACCTGGACAGCCACAGACACCCCCGGGGACCAGTGTAGCTGCTCAGCCCCAGAGAAGACATGTGGCAGGTGCATATCGCTCACGAGGTTTCTCACTGGTCTCAGAGTGGCTGTCTGCATCAGTAGGTCCTTGGCAGTTAAAACGATTCTAGGAAGCACATGCCAATCATTAGCTCTGTTTATAACAGCAGGATGGCAAAGGAAGCTTTAGCCATCCAAACAAAGCTAAACAAACAGGAAACCCACAGATCTCACATCACAGAACATACAAACCAGTGCAATGCTGCTGATTTAAAATTTCAGTTTTTGAAAAATCAAAATCCCAGAGGGCTGGTTGGAGATTATTCTACATTTAGGCAAAAGCTATGGGAAAATAACACATAATTTCTCCCTTGGGGTTTCCTCTTTCCCTTGTGGTTCTGTTTTATCTTCTCTCATTTGGCTCCAAAGACCCCGTCTTTCAGGTGACAGGACCAGGCATATTCACGCTTGAGTGATGATGGCCAGGCGGCTTCTTAGCAATGGACTTTGCTTTTGTTCCAGACCAGATGTTCTGTTTCTCCCTGGTAACAGTCCGCATTGTCGTGCCTTATTATACGACAGTCTCTGGATGCGATGCCAGAGTAGCCTCCAAATCAGCCAAGAGCAGAGCTGAGTCAATGGGACAGCTGACAACCTCCGTGGGGGAGGGAGCATTTTTTTTTTTACCTTTTTGATTCATACAGTCTCCACTAGTTCAGATCCAGGATGCCATGAATGATTTTTCTTAGCGACAGGTGAGAAAAAAGAAAGGCTTTGTAAATCTAATTCAGTGGAATCTGGAGACTCAGTGTCCTATCGATTAAAAGGAGGTGACCAAGAGAAAGCAGACACACGGACTACTTGTATTTCCCCCATAATCGACTTCTGTGCTTCTGTCTGTATTGGAGTTGTCAGGTTTGTCTCAAGGATAAGCTTGAAATCAAGAGTATTGTGTTTATTGACCTAGGATTAGGATTTTCATTATGTCTCCAATAGCCTATTATCCACAACAGTAAGATTATCACCCTCTTTAAAAAAAAGCTATAACATTCCCTGACTTATTGTTAACTTTGCTAAAAATGTAATGCTACTTTGGTGGGCTTGTTTACATCATCTGAGATTTAGAGGTTGAAATGTGTTTATCATGGCCACGGTTTTACACAAGAAGCATCCATTTTAACATGTAAGCAAGGGACTAAGTTCAGGTCTTTCCCCAGGTGATGCACACTTCAGCACACTTTTTAGGTCCTTAGAAACACTGGTAATGGTTTCCTACTTCTCTATGGATGTAGACCAGTTCATCGGCCATTTTAACCCAGAGGGTTATTGGGAGATAAACAGTACCGTATCTGGGAGATCCACTCCTGATGTGGCTGAGAGACAAAACCTTAACAGTAACAGAAGTCAGAGATCCTGCAGGGCAATGTCCCATCAATCACGGCAGACATATTGGCAACATGATGGATTATAGCCAACATTGACCTTGGTGGGTTAGCCTTTGTCATGTAAGTAACAGAATAAGTCAGAGCAGCGGGTCTACCCACTGCCAGCCAGGAGAGATGTGCTGAGCCAGCAGCAAGACAAAAACGAACTTTAGTGGGAAGTGACATCCACATTTCTGAGCCACAAGGAATGGTTATCTTTTTGTTCAATCATTGAATAGAATGAGATATTTCAGGAAGGGTTTTTCAAAAAAGGGAAACAATGTGGCAATGTGTCCTTGTAACCGTAGGGATTTTTCTTTCTTAACCTAAATATAGCTTGGAAAATAGATCTTGGGAACCTGGGGGGTCATAGATATTCTTTCAGGGTGAACTATTATAATTTAAGTTATTTTAAGGTCTATCCAGTGAACAAATATGATATGAACTAAAGTGTCAATCCCATTGAGAACGCATGGGTTCACATACATGTAACCCAGCATTCAGTTGTTGGCATATGGTTTGGCTTGGAACTAGAAGTAATAAAGTTGGAAGGTCCTGTTGATTTTTCTATATGATCTTAGTACTAGTCTCTCAAGAAAAGTATTGAAGTTTTACCGTCTTATATGACCTATCCAAGTTCTGCTTTTTTGGAGTTTAATATTATTTGAGCAGCCACAAAAAGCCAAAAATATCCTGGGAAGATGTTTCAATAATGTATACTTAGTTGTTTGGAGGACTCAACAGCTACAGAGAGTAACAGAAACAGAAAATATTGTTATCAATTGGCTTTTCATACGTAGGTTAGGTTAGAACAAATCAAAGCAAGGGAGCTACCCAGTTACTTTCTAGATGTTTAGAACTTATGCTGTGGAGTGGAGAATTTGTTCACTTTTACCAATAAAAACAGTCAGTAGTCCTGATAAAACCCCTAATCATGGGGGGGGGGGGCGGGCAGTGATATTCTATGATCTCTTCTGGAATAAGTACTTATGTATGCTAAAGATCCAGGTGCTGTGTGCATGTCCCTCTTGTTCCAGGTCAAAACACTCAAGTTGGTATCACGCAGCACTTAAACACAAGCACCAATTAGGTGGTATTCACATTGGAGATGAGACTGAAGATTTGCAATCTGGCCAACCCAAGCAGCTTTGTCGGTTTTTCCCCAAACATCTGAACATTACAAACATCAGTTAAAGAAATGGCTTTTAAGACAAAAGGGGTCAAAATTTATCAGAGAAAGCTTTAAAAAAGAACAACCTTTTTTGGATTTAAACAACATGCGCCTACCAAAAGCATATACAGAGTCAGGAAGAATTCAAGAAAGAAAGATGCAGAGGTTGGCGAGACAGCTCGGTGGATAAGCATGCATGCCTTGAACTCTTGGCAATCCGTATAGCCACATAAAGGAGGAGGAGGGAACAACTCCACAGAATTGTCCTCTGAGCATCACATATTGCTGTGGCACTCATGCTCCCCACAATTACATTTTCCACACATAATAATAATTTTAAAAAGAAATAGAGAAACAATATTGCATGCATATTGCTTTATTAAAGGTAAGGAACCCAGGGGAGTCTCCAAGTCCACCTTTCCTCTTCCGAGACTGATGCCAGGGAGGATGGAGGCATGCTTCCGGGGATAACCTGAAGATAGAAAGCATGTCTTGGACTCTGTAAGACATTTCTTGTGTTCTGCTGTTTCTTTGATGGGAACAGATGCCGAGAAGCCCAAGCATACTGATGGGCCATCTTTAGCTATGTGGGCTACTGTCTAGAGAGGGGAGATAAAGCCAAGTGCAAGCTGCGATTGTATTCTGGGTGCATTTCTCTTCTTTCTGGATGAAAGCCTATGATGCTGCTACACTGAAGACAGAATTACTTCTCTCGCTAATCTTTCCCATTTTTCTTGACTGCAGGATTTATAAGACATTGCTCTCTGGGTCCAGGCATCATTTGGGGATCACATCATGATAACTCTATGTATGTGCACCAGGAGGGCAGAGTTGCAAAGCAATTGCTCAGCAATGCAGAGGAAAGAAGCAATTACAGGAATGCATTTTAGCCCTGCTTGTCAGAGGGAGTTTCACTGGGGCACAAGGGAAGTATTAACTTGGGCAGCATCCCTTTCAGAGTTTAATTTAGTTTTTTTCCCCTCTCTCACTCATGTGATTCCAGTATTTTAGCTACAATCCCTAGGCCTTAGGAACCTTTACACAGTTCTTTATATAAAGCAGGGCTTGGATTCTTGAAGAAGAATAAATAGGGAGCTGCATATTTTATAGGAAAATGGCCTGATGGACTATTTCTTCACAAAGAACATGAAGGTTACATTGGAAAAAGCCAAATACCTTTTTAATGAATAGTCAGTAATCACCAGCCGCTCCAGTAAGTGCTTGGATTTGTTCTTTTATGTGTTGTGTGTCCACAAATGAAGCATCTGATTCTGATGGCAGTCATGCATACATAAGCCTGTCGCCACTCCCTCACTCTCCACTCAGATCTGCAGCAGCTCACGCCCAGGGTAGAGAACTAGGAAAAGTGGATGGCAAGGATTTTTTAATAAGTTCAATTTCCATCCACTTTGAATACCACAATGGAGGCATGGTGACAATGCATTCCCCTTTTGGATTTATGCCACTGTTTGGGTTTAAAGATAGCAGTATTATATTTTAGAATGTAAGAAAAGAAGTTTAAACCAAGAGGCACTAAAATAAATTGCCAAAGCGTCTTTTAAAAAATTAGCTCTGCTTCATTTGATCTGTAGCCTCCAACTTGCTCATTCCTCCCGATTTTGTACATGATCGTCTCACCATTTGGAATGCATCCCTGCCTTTGAGTCCCTACTTCTCAGTGTTTCTAATTCTAACAACCCTAACCAAACATCTCAGGAAATGGGTCAGGGCTAATCCCCTCTGACCAGTTCCTGTTGAGTGACTTACTCTAATCCATAGCTTCTATGAAATTAATGGAAGTATGTTCTTGGTGAACTTCCTGTGTTTTTTTAAATTTATATCTTTTATTTTTGAGATTATAAAGTTATTGCATTATTTTTTTCCTTTTCCTCCCTCCAAACCTTTCCATATACTATACTCACACTTGCTATTTTTCAAATCCATGGTCTCTTGTTTTACACACACACACACACACACACACACACGCACGCACACGTTTTTCTTGCTCTTCGCATTCCTCAGTTGCGGGTAGTTCTTTATGCAAAGCTCATGTGAGCTTTTCCTTGTCCACTTTATCATGTCTAGGAAATGTCTTTTTGCATCAGATGGATGCCATCAAAGAAAACCACAACCAGTCAAAATGCAGAACTGTGAAGCTCGGTCCCAGTTGCCATATGTGCTATACAACTCCTGCACCTAACGCTCACAGACGATTGTGAGAAAGAAATGAAAGATTGTAAGAGCCAGTGGATCAGGAAGTTTGCAATGAGATTGTCTTCTATGAATAATAGAAGCTAGACTCACAAAACCTCACCAACATGACTGCCTAAACAGCAGTAGACATGATTATTTTGTTAGTTCTTAGCTGTGATGGTTTCTGAATGTTTTAAGACTATAAATATATTTTCAAGTGAAGGCAGTGCTGTTTAGTAGTTATTGGGATATACTTAATTCAAAGTATGGGTTATGTACAGATATTTAAAGCTTTTTGCTTTGTTTTGTTCTGCTTTTTTAGGTACCAACTACTCTAGGACATGGAGTCTTCTGGAGTGTGGTTTACCTACCAGGTGTCATACCATTAAAGAAAACCTCTCCCTCTCCAGGTAGCTATCAAATGCCAATAGCTCCTCAGGCGGGTGTGGGATTTCCTACCCACATCCCCTCTCCAGGGTGAGATTTTTGTCTGACTTGAGTTCACACAAGTCATTTGCACAGCAGAGCTGCTATGTTCCGAAAACAATGTTTTCTTGAAGTCATCTACAGCCTCTAAAATCTTTCTGTTCCCTTTTCCATAAACATCCATGAGCCTTGGGAGGGGGATAAAGATTTTTTTAAATTGACAATAGTCTTCTCTCATACAATGCATCACGAGCACAGTTTCTCCTCCCTCCACTCCTCCTAGTTGCCCCCACCTCCTCCCTTCCCCAGACCCACTGCTCCTCCATGTCCTCTTCAGAAAAGAGCAGGCTGCCAAGAGATGACAGCAAAACAGGACAAAATAAGATACAATAAGACAAAGCGAATAGCTCTCATGTCAAGACTGACCAAGACAACCCAATGGGAGGAAAAGAGTCTTAAGAGCAGGCAAGAGTCAGAGATACACCTGCTGCCACTGTCAGGAGTCCCACAAGAACACCAAACTCGCCATCAGAATCTATATGTTGAGGACCTGGTGCAGGCTCCATGCTTGCCTTTGCCACTTCAGTGTCTGTAAGCCCAGATAATCCCTGCCTAGTTGATTCAGTGGGTAACGTGATTCTTAAAATTTTAAATACTGGTCACTGAAAGAAGAATTGCAACATAAGTCTAAGCTCCCTTATAACTGATTTGAGAAGGAGGAAGAAATGCCTGCAAATGCAATCAGAACAGTTTTGTCAAAGGCCCAGTAGGCGCTGTGCGGCCTGAGACAGCTCAGGGCTGAAGATGTATCTCTAAGGCCCAGGATTTGTAAGGAAGTGAAGGACAAACATATGTGCTCAGTTATGTTGACTTGGTGATTACCTTGGCAATGGAGTCCTTCAAGTTTTGGGTGCCTGTATGTTTTTTTCCTTTGGGTGCACTATAATATACAGGGGTCAGACATACTTACTGTATTGCTATCTGGAAAACTGCAGGGGTCATTCCTACAGATAGCAGGACTTCACCTTTGCCACAGACCATCTTCCTCGTGAAACCATTTCTTCACCAACATAGCGTCCTCATTGCATCTCTCTCTCTAGCAGCTCTCTGTAGACGTCACCCAACTGACAGGACTGAATCATTGGTGTGGGCATTCTGAATCTTGAGTTTTAATAAGCACAGGGATTTTGTAGTTTAAGGCTGAGCATCTCTCCTCTCTCATCTATGTGACAGCAGAGGCAGAGACTTCTGCTTTCTCTAATATTACACTGCTGCTTGCCAGAGTAGGGAGTAATGTCATGTGAAGGAAACTGAGAAGACTTGGGTAGAATGTAAGCACTGCGCAGAAGTGAAGTGCTTAGAGCTTTGCATTAGGTAAGCAGAATTTCAGTGAGTTGAGATCAGCAGATTTGCGCGATGTTCTGGTAAGCCACTTCCCTCCTGCAGCCCTCTCATTAATTTTCGGAAGTCTGACAGAATGGCTAAAAGGATGATCAATTTCAAGTGTCACTCCTGGCTTGTTTTTAGCCTTCTGCAAAAGGAGTTCCTGACAAGCAGCCCTGTTAGTGCCCTCAAAATGTCTCTTGGTATTAAATATTGGGAATAAGCTGAAATAATGAAACTAAGATTTTTATGTCACTGGAACTGTTGATTTAGAAGATGATGAGATTAGGACGTATTAATGACTTGTAGGTGAGCCTGAGCATTCAAAGCATCAAGACTCCACTAATAGACTTGCTTGAAACATGGGGAATGTGCTTGTTCTTGTGGCAAGGGATTGTATGACATTGTTACCTCCTGGGAAAACCTCTGGTTCTCCCTTCCTCTTTCTCATCATCTGTTGTTATCTAACTTGAGAGTTTATATTTTTGAGATTATAAAAACATCACTTTCTTTTCCCCTTTCCTCCTTCTAACCCTATCATGTATCCCCTTGAGCTTTTTAAAATTCATTACCTTATTTTTCTTTAAATGTTACATGAATGTGTGTGTGTGTGTGTGTGTGTGTGTGTACAAATAACGCAACCTTTTTGGTTTATATAAAGTTACTTATATGAATATAGGTAGACAACTCCTTTTTTTTGTGGTGGTCCTTGAGCTGGACCCAGGGGAGTGAAGTTGTAGGTGGCACTGCATTTTCTTCCTTATTTTTTCCTCCCTGTATTTTGATCCACTCAAAAATTTTCCTTCTTTGCTAGATGCCTCCTTTCTTTCAAGAGCAACTCCTACCCCTATATCATTAGGGCAAATTATCGGCAAGGTTTATCTACTTGGGTGTCTATGGCATCTACTGATATTGATTTACCATCATTTTATCTTAACATTTGACCAACTGATTTTATTTAGAGTGCTCTTGGTGAGTGAAGGGCGAGAAAGGTATCAAGGAGCCCAGTTGTAGAAGTTACGTTATAAAATCTTTTATATCCGAATCACACTATGTGGCTCTGTGTACCAATAACTGACAGCAGAGATGAGCAACTGTCTGCAGAGGGTTAGATGGTTCAAGTACACAACAGAAGCAGCTAAGGACTGGAAGACTAGGAGACTATGCAGCTATTCAACCCCACTCATATTTCTACCCTTCGGAAATGTGAAGACATATGGAATTCTTGATTTGATATTAATATTAAAAAAGTTGTTCTGACAGGAGTTGTGTGGGTGAGAGGAAAGAAGAAAAAGAAGAAAAAAGTGAACTAATGAGAGACAAAGTAAAGGAGAGAAAAAGAAAAGCCATCTGCAGCCTTGGCTACTGTTGCAGCTTGTTTTGTGACTTCTGCCATAAACACTATAAAATACCTGAGACAGAATGCCGTACTTCGGTCACACCTGGGAAATTTAATGTTACCACAGTGGTCTGAGAAGTTTGAACACAACCACTTTTCTAGGTGAGTGTTTACCCACTCAATTAAAACTTGATAACTCATCAGAATGCTAAGCTCTGAACTAAGACTGGAAACAATAAACTGACAAATTAAAGAGCATCACCTGGTGCTGTGATGCACAGAACTATTCATTTGTGATGCTAATTGGGCTGGAATCTGCCTATTCCCAATCCCAAGCTACATTCTATTTGCTCTTTTTATTGTCTGTGATAAGAGCCAATGCTGGACCCAGGAATCATCCTATCTTAGCTTCCGAAGTGATGGGATTTTTTTCTTCCCCCAAACCTTTAAGAAAGCATCAAAGATGGAAAGATAACATTTTTTATGGTGATGATTCTTAACAAGCCATTCAAAGTCCTCAAAAATACTTTGCTTAAAATAGTGGTATTTGGAAGGATTACGGGTAATAGGCCAATTCTATGGGACTATCTGAGTCTATTAGAAGCAAAATAATTTGCAAAAGGCATTTAAAATCACAACCTATTTTTTATATGCACTAATAGCTTGTTGTTTCATAATGTGTTTTTCTAATTTTGTTTTCTGAAATGTTTTTGCTCTCTGCATGAGTTGTTTTTACTTCTTTAACCAGTTAAGAATCATTTCCTGTGCCTTAATAGAGCTGTCAGGCTGTTTACAATCATCTTGGCTTTCATCTCTGCCAGGAATAGATGCACAGAAAGAAGGGTAGAAGACCTGTGTGATGGGGCACTCCCTCTGTGGATGCAGAGTGACTGACTTAGTCAAGTGGAAATGCATGTCAGAATCTGTGATGGGGGCTTGGGAACACATGGTCTTTGGGCCTGAACCCTTGACTGGTGTTGGTGTTAAAGGGCGTGTGCACATCTACTCAGATCTATTGCTCAGATACGTGTCTTTGTGAAGGGCCTCAGATCTCAGAGGCCCTTCTTGTGTCTTTCAACTTTAAGTTGGAATAGACTCAAAGAGCTCATAAGTCATTTCATTTTTACTCATAATGAGTTTCCTCAGCCTGTTGTTTGGTACCTTGGAAACGCGCTGTTTGCTAAGCTTCCTTGGGGGTACCAAGTATTCTCTGTCTCTCGGATTCACTGTCCATATGAAAAATGTGGGTCACAGCTTAGTCTTGACTACCTAGGCTCATCAAAATGGCAATCTTGCTTGCTTTGGCAGCATATATATTAAATTAAATTGAAATGATACAGAGAAGATTAGCATGACCCCTGCACAAGGATGACATGCAAATCTGTGAAATGTTCTATATTTTTTTAAAAAATGACAATCTGGACATTATATAACTAAGTCAGAGGTAGAGTATTTTTTACAATGCATTTATTTTTATGTGTGTGGGTGTCTGTGAACCACATACATGCAGTGCCCATGGAGGCCAGAAGAGGACATGAGGTCATTTGGGACTGGAGTCACAGCAGTGAGCCTTCATATCGGTGCTGGGAATCCAATCTAGGATCTCAGAACAGCAGCTAGTATTTTTAACCACGGAGTCATCTCTCCAGCCCACACTAGGGGTGCTGAGACTGAGGAGGATTGGTCAACTCTCTGGGTCAGGGCGTGAGCTCTGGATAGCCACTGACTTACCACTGTGCCACGGTGGATGCTCTGCTCTGCCTCTTGGGGAGTTGAGGCTGGGCATGGAACCTGCAGTTTTCCAGGCTCGAGACTGCTACCAACTGATGCCTCTCAGACTCACTCGGTGACTTCACTCACTTCAATCTCTTGAGCTCTATCTGTCATGCCTGCTTGCCCACAGGGCTCTCTTTTCTATTTCTTTCTAGCTTCCCATTCATGGGTGCAGTCCATGTCATAGCGACAGCAGCTGCCCTTGGTCCTTTGCCCTCTGGCTATAGCTCTGGCTCTTGTTACTTCACACACGTCTTCTCCATCTGGTTGTAGGAAGCCTCAGTGCCATGCTCAGGGTATGCACATCTGCGTAAGATGGCTGGGAGAACTCAGTCACCCAGTGAATGTCATGTCTTAATGAGGGAATTTTCTACCAGGCTTTACTTCGTGGCTTCCTGTTTTTCTTGACTGACCACCACTCTCCTGCTCTGTGTCTCACTTATCCTCATGTTCTCAGGTGAGACCAGCGTTACATGTTAGACATGAGTTTACCTTGAGCAACTCCAGGCCGTGAAAGTAGAAGCCAGGGCAACATCAAGGGGATGAACAGGAGGGAAGAATGATCGTAATTAATCTGCTACTAATACACCTCTGTGGGAAGGTGATAAAGGAACAATGGGCTTGGGAGAAGCAGGTGTAAGTCTCCTTCAAGGCTTGCATGAGAGGAAAAATATTCTATTTTATTTCAGACATTGGCTTATTGCTTCCGACACTGGATGCTTTCCTCTTTGAATGCTTCTTCTCCCATTTTCCCCCTTACCAGCCTTAGAAAAACCACTTTCCTTAACAACACTGAATTCAACACAGCTATGTTACTTTGGCGGCAAAGCAATCACACAGCTCCAGTATGTGTGGACATGTGTATTATTCATCCCTGGTTGATCTTTCTGTGAAAGTGCATTTAAACGCAGTACACGTAAGTCCATAGCAGTTGCTCTGTCGCACTTTTGTTTCGGTTGGTACTGTTTTATGTAAAGTCTCTAATTAATTTTCAGAACCTTAGCAGACTCTACAGTCCCTCTCGTCACCCCTGCATGTTTAGAGTCAGTGGGATATTTTATATGTTTTGGTTGTGAGCCTAGCCTTTAACAGCTGAGCTGAGCCATCTCTCCAGCCCCAGTGGGATATTAAACACTTTCTGATAGTTTGCTTTCTGTGCCCCCAACCGACTTCCAAACTGTGGCACCTTGAAACCCTGTTTTTTGGAATCTTTTTTTCTCTCAGAGTAGAAAATTTTATAATTAAGTGGAGTGAGTATAACAGTCTCATCAAAAAAAAAAAAATCCTTCAAGTCTTGTGTCCCATCCCCCTCGACCCTCACCATGACCTCATGGTGTATGCCTGGCTGGCCTGGAGTTGCCTATGTGGACCAGGATGGCCTCAGACTCATAGAGTCTAGCCAGCCTCTGCCTTCGGAGTGCTGGGATCAGAAGTATGTGCCATCATGTTCGGAATCCCTTGCATTCTATTTTTATACAATGACTTGCAAAGAGTCTAAGGGCATATGGCCTGAGGATTTTTGTTTGGGCAGCACTGTTTTCAATAACTGTGACATAATTCATAACACAGGCTGCAGATTTCTGTGCAGCTCCTGTTTGTGCAGCTTTATCCTTGTCTGCCAGCGTCTGCTTTATTTCTCCCTTGCTTTTATCTGTTCTCTAAGCTGTGTGAGAGAGAGAGTTCAATGCTTCCTCTTCAGAGGACACTGAAAGACAGGCAGATGAGAATTCGGGGGAGTCTTTGGCTCTTTGCATTTTCTACTCGCGCAGTCAACTTCCCATCAGTTCAGCCTTCTGATTCACATGGAACATTAGAGACAGAAACCAGCCTCATCCCTTCAGGACAGAACTGGACTGACATGTGCCCTGCATGCCTGGGGACGAATGCTCGTCTCTGGTTGTGAAGGGTTTTTAAGTTTTCTCGGCAGTAGGACTTTTTAGTTTTTACTTAGAAACATAACTAGTCTTCTCTCTCTCTCTCTCTCTCTCTCTCTCTCTCTCTCTCTCTCTCTCTCACACACACACACACACACACACACACACTGTGAGTGCAGCTAAGGTGAGTCCAGCAGGCATCCAAAGACACAACTACCCTTTGCTTTGTTTTGAGAAGTTGTAGAGGTTCCCGCTGTGAATGGTATACCTCACATCTTTACAAGCATGGAGAAACTTTCTTTGTAGTCATGGGATGTGTATATAAATAAAAATGGAACCTTTCTTATAGAGAATAGGGAGAACATTTCTCCAGATATAAAATGTTCAGTGAGCTACACTGTAACAGAATTCCTCTGTATAACAAGATAGCATTCTCCCTGTGCATATTACTCTGCACCCAAACTTCCCCTTTTAATAGTGTACAAAGCAACAGGCGTTCTCCTGTTACTCAGACTTACCCCCTCTTTTCCTTCTTTCGTGCCTTAAAGACCTCTTCAGAGCAGAGAGAATATGTGATACTGTCTGTTGGAAACTGCTCATTCACTTGATGTTAGATACGTCTCCAGCTCTATTATTTATTTCCTATAAATGACATTATTTTATTCTTAATGGCCAAATAATACTCCATTGCACATTTATATGTCTTTAACCATTTAATTGTTGACAGGGACCTATGAAGAGTCAATACCTTTGTTTTCACAAACAATGGCACAATAAATGGGGTGTCAGGTGTGCCTAGTGTGTGCTAACTTTGGTCCTTCAGGTGTACACCACAGTCTGGTATAGCTGGGTTATTATGATAAACACGCTTTTAATTATTGAGAAAACACCTTAGTGGTTTCCACAGTGGCTGTATCAAGTTTCATTCCCACCTGCAGGTACAGAGTTCTTTTTTCTGGTGCATTCTTGCCAGTATTGCTATTTCTTGTTTTCTTGGTAGTAGCTATTCCATTTAGAATGAGAAGGAGGTTTGATTTGCATTTTCATGAGGGCTAAAGATGTTGAAAATCTTTTCATATGTTTATTAAGGCATTGCTGTTTCTTCTGGCAAGTATGTTTCAATGTATGAATGGGGCTGCATATTAAAATATAACAGAGAGAAATCCTGTCTCAAAAAATATATTAAATTTGCTTAATTAAATGATGTATATATTAAGTATCATATATGAAAAATTTTGTAATCCTGAAATGGTAGACAAATATAATTCATGAGACTTAATGAAAAATGAAATAAATAAAATGTGAAATTTCTCCTTAACTCACCCAGATTGACAATATATTATAAAAATAGTGAGGTCATTTTTCTGTTGTTCTAACAATGGTTGATATTACACAACAGTAAATCCCCAATAAAACCCAGCTGTTACTCTTGTTTTCTCCCACAGGATGCCTGTCAGTTGCATTACAACCCATGTCTCATACTTCACTTCTCTCATAGGCGGCTATAAAATCTTTCATTGGGAGAGGTCGCCCCATAAATGTGAAATATTGTCATATGTGGTAGATATTTGGAAGGACATGGCAGCCTCGTAGCAAAGATCCCTAACCCCAAATACTGAGAGGTTCCAATTTTCCTGAACATTTTCAAGGAAAGCTTGGTGGTAAAAAATAATTCAGCAACAACTCTGTTTTGAAATGTAGAGTCATGAGGTCCCTTCCCTGCGAGGCCTGGAAGGGACACCTCGTCCTCTCATCAGACTGTGTACTGTGAGTAGCTGCCAGAGACGGGATGTTCATGGGGAGCTCCCAAAGGGACTAATAATGCCTAACCCTCCCCTTGCAACGACTTCCAAATTCAAGCTGAGATCGTGAAAGTCCACACGTGATGATAGAATAAAGTTTCGCTTCTGGAAAAAGATGCAGACACATTCATCTCTAAAAACCGTTTTACATGGCAAGTGGAATGATACAGATGTCAACTCAAGATCCCAGGATGAGGAGATTACCTGGGTTATCTGAACTGATACACTGTTATGTGGGCCCTTACGAGAGGGATGCAAGAGGGTCAGAGCAGTCTAAATGGTGTGAGGGGACCAAGGAACAAAGAATTCAGGATACCTCCAGAAGCTGAAAATGTGAAGTTCTCCCTGAGGGTCTGTAATCATCATCACTACCACACAGCACTGCTGGTATGTCAACAGATGCTTTAGGGGTTGTGTGTGTGTGTGTGTGTGTTGTGTGTGTGTGTCTGCGTGCGTGCGTATGTGTGTGATTTGGGGTCTTGTGAATGTTAGGCAAACATTCTATTTCTGAGCTATACTCATAGCCCCTGCTACAGACCTCTGATTTTTCTAAGTGTAAGATAATAAATTCAGAGTATCCCAAGCACTGTATGTGATTTTTTTTTTTACAGTACTAATAGGAAACTGAAATTCCAGATTCTGGATTCCAGGGTTCCATTTGATGGTACCCTTTATGCTCCTTTATATAGTGCTGTTCAGTGATTTCCATAAGCTCAGCAGGAGGAATAATAAAGGCAGCACAGCTCCAGAGAGAAAGGCTGCATGTGACTTTTAATGAACTCAAGGGATGTTTCTGTATTGGTTCATTTATTCTAACAGATTTTTTTATTAGAAGGGATTTTAGTCTAGCTTAGCACACAAAACATTAACAATTTCTAATATATGGAGTCTTTTCAAACTTTATTATTTTCCTGCTAACCTGATTTTTGCAAGATAAGCATTTTCTATTATAAATGAATTAGGTATTCATTATAGAAAATTGAACGAAGACATTGGAAAGAAAGGAAAAAGCTTTCAGTTTTGCATTTTCAGAGAAAAGTGCTTAATGGTCTGATGTATCTCCTGTGTCTTCTGTGCAGTTTTAAAACTTCTTGCACTAATTTATACAGACACAGCATTGTGCATTTTGCTACTCTCACATTATATTATTTGCATATTTAGTTTATAATTATGGATTTTTTGTAACTGTACTTTATTATCATGTTCTAATTTTTAGGGATCCACAAGCAAGGGTTTCTGCATGCAACTGTAAAAAGTAAATGCTAGTTACTGTAAGCACAAAGGTGTAATGTCAAAGGGAAGTTAGGAACTGACAGGATCTGGGAAATCAGAGGACAAGTTGTAGTCAGGATCAGAGTGAGTGCAGGACTCTGGCCCATCATTTAGTGTTGCTTGCAGGGCTCAAGCAGGTTCCATAGGCTCTGTGTTGCTCCCTGTGGTAGGAGCAACAACTTGCCTTTTGTCTCAGAGAAACTATTTTCACATCTGTACCCATAAAATTCCATGAGTTGTCTGCAGTTTGATTTTATGGGATTATAAAATTCTGAGAATATAGCCCCTCCCTCCACCAGGTGACTTTTATATTGATTTGCAGATCACAGTATCGTTATGTCATGTCTTGCTTAAAAGTTTCCTGAACGAAGTTTGTAGTAAGGGAATCCATGTGATTCTTAGGTAAGGTGGCTAAGTGTCATGGTGGATATCAAATATACTCGAAAGCCAAGTGCTCAATGCTTGTTCTATTGTGGCTCTGTTAGAGGGTGGTGGGGACTGGGAGCTGGACCAAGTCAGAGGAAGTAGTTCATTGAGGACATGTTCTTGAGGGGTATACTGCAGTCAGGCCCCTTATGCTATCTCCCGTTGCTCCCTGCCACTTCGAGGGGAACACTCTCCTGCACTGTGGTGCATTGACCCACTATAGGACACAGGGCCACATGACTGTGGACTTAATCATCTTCTGAACCTATGAACTCAATGAATCTCTCCTACCTTAATACCTGTTCTATCAGGGGTTTTGTCAAGAGACTGGGAGTTCACTACTATTGTAAGACCCTTCATCAGATCAAGGTAAACTCCATCTGGCCTTTCTGATTGAGAGATACATAGAAATAAAATAGATTTCGTTTACATTAAAAGTGATATAATAGATGCCTATCAAGTTTCCTCAAGAACAGCATTTGAGAGAGCGGCATCCAGTCACTAACAGTCCTTGAGTCTCACATGTCTCCTTCAAAGGCTGCCCCAACAGTTAAATGGAATCGTGCATTCCTTTGTCCTGCAAGAGCTCATGTCAAGCAGGTCCTGGCCCAGATGCTGCCAATACATTAGTGGAGAAAATGGAAGCTCCTGGCTTTACTTGGCATGTACTTTAAGAAACTGCTCTCTGCACCTTTTCAGGTATTGGGGAAGCCTTTGCTGATTGTGAGTCACTGTTAGAGAGAGAACTTCCAGGTGACACTCCTGCTGTGACAGCACATATTCCATTTACTTGCCCTCAGCATGGTGGTTTCTTAAGTGACGTTGTGCATATTTGTAATCGTGGTTTTTGTTACCGTCAATAGTGGGCAGTGATACTGAATTTAGCCGTCAAGGAGCAGGGATGTCGTATTCATGACAGGTACATGCAAGAGAGAATCATTCTCTCTACTTCTAGACAAACTACAAGTAAGATTAAATATTAAATATTCTCATAGCCTAAGAATGGAAGTTATATTTGTAGTGTGGATACTCTTTGAGTCTCCTAGAAGTAGAAACTTCCATGTAATTTGGGAGTTGATTTTACCGTTTCACTTTTTTTTTAAGAATTGCTCTTCAAACAGAATGTAACATACCTACATCAGTCTGCAATGGCTGTAGGATTTGTAGTGACTCTGAATGAGCTGAGGATTGATTTTTTTTCTTTCTGTACTTGGACCCATGTGTTTTCTCTTAATATTATTCTGAATTAATTTCTTTCTATTTCTTGTTCATTATTACCAGGAAGTTCTGCTATTTTCTAAACTTATGTTTGCAGCCTGGAGTGGCCATACATACCTATGATTCCAGCACTCACGAGGCAGAGGCAGAGGCAGGAGAATTTCAACATGACTCAGGGCTACAGAGTGAGATCGTATCTCAGAAAATAAAGCAAAACAGCACAACAGCAAAAATCCTTGCAGTGATAGATGTTTATATCTATATAACTATAGTTTAATTTATGGAAAATAAAAATTAAGTTTTTTAGCAAGTGGCTAAGGAAGATTTAGGTCTGGTTGGCATGAGACTGAACATTACACAAATCAAAAAGCCAGCAAAAGAAGTCTGTCAGCTGTTGCTGATAATCGTATACCTACAGAGATAGAGAAATAACTTCTGTAAATGTTTGGGGCTGTTTCAAAGAACCATAAAATGTTCTTGATTCAGAATTTATCAATATTTATCAGAATTCTCTCCAACAGGTGGACATCATGGATGTTCTGTGCAGCCAAGATTTGTCATTCCTGGCCAGTGACATGAAGTCCCCAGTGACACAGATGTCCTTTGAAGACTGGTAAAACATTCACTGAAGATACTTGTGATATCCGAAGTCTTCCCAAGAACCCACTGACTCTCTATCAAGTAGGGATCCTTTCTTCACAAACATTTCATGACCAATAAAGCCTGTGTTGCACACAAAACTTTTCTACAGGTACTGGGGGTCTCTAATGCAGCAACTAAAGAGTATTTGGTAGCTCGCTCCTTGATTTTGGTGTATTCATCCCCATGGTCCTTCATCTTTTACAAAGGAGCCCACTTGGATAAATCACTTCCGTTTTCACCTGAGCCTGTTTGGTTGTAGTTATTTCCCCAATTTGAGAGCCCACGGATCTTCTGCCAATATCCTGCACACTGAACTAAGGGAAGAGCCACATAATGGCTTTCTACTCCTTGTTAGCACTTTTCTAACTGGTGCGTCCCTCAAGGCTGGAGTGAATGAAGCACAGAGAGGACAAAGATAGGCAAGCTGCAGATGACTCACCCATTCTGGCATTGCTATATAGTAAGTTCTTTGCAAGCACACCTATGGTTTGCCTTTAGCCCTGGCATCTGAATGTCATTTAATGTTGCCAGGCTGTGTATCTAGGTTTCAGAAAAGCCATACAAATACTGATTAAAATCACTGTAACTTCTTGAATTTGTTAAATCCTACATCTTTGATGAAGGTACTCATGGTTAGTACACCTGTTTAAGCATTTACAGAGTTTATTTCCCTATATAATTCCTATGTTTTATATAGATAGATAGATTTTGCTTATATAATAATATATAATATATGCATATCTATATACTATACAGCTTTTGGTGTATAAACTTTTTCTTTGAGTGTTTTCCTTGCAGCTGTATCACAAAAACGCACCACAGAATCCCAATTTATCTGCAAGACAGTGGTGGGGAGAAAGGAAGGAGGAGGAGAAACGGCCTTCCCTTGAACAACTTCTTCAAGTAACTTCATTAATAGAGGGCCATCAGTTACTGTGATGAGTCTCTATGACTGTTAATGTTCCAAATTATTAGCTGTTTGCTGGTATTCCTTTCTGATTTGTCAGTTTAATTTACTGCAATAATAGAATCCCATAGACTGAGCTGCTTGAGCTTTAGGGATATGTTTCTTACTGCTCCGTAGGCTGGGGAATCGAAGATGAAGAGGATGTCAAATCCTGGGTAAGGTCTTTCCTCCTAATTTGAATATGGTTGTATCTTCTCTCTGTTCCTGTGGTGGGAGGAAGAGAGGAAGCAAGATCTTTGGTAGCTCTTCATATTGGGTTTCTAACTTCATCACGAGGCACCCACCCTAGTGACATATCTGAACTTAATCAAAGCCCCCATCTCTAAACATCATTGCATTGGAGATTAGAGTTTTGAGATATAAAACTTAGAGGAAAACATTCAACTAATCATACCAATTATCTTTCAGTAAGCAGTAACTCTGAGTTCAACTATGTGCTTCCTGCATAATGCCCTGCATTTCACAAGACACTTTGTAAATATTTAATTGAAATAATGTTGTGATTCATTAATTTATAGAATCAATTATTATTAAATTTTAATATTATCTAAGTCTGTGTAATATTTTCCTCTGGAAGGTGAGGTCCTGATTTCTTAGCCCTTCTGAGACTGCCCTTAAATCAAAAGGAAATTTAAGTGTTGAGTAGCCAAAAAGGCCCAACAGTTTACTGTAAAAATGTTCAGGTATTTGTCTTCAGTTTTAAAACTATTTTAAATGGTATTCTGACAGTGAGGTTTCCCTTTAGTTTTTAGAGTAGATTGTCAGAAGTAAAGCTTTGCGGTCAAAGGTCTTCATAAGTACTCTAGGATATGTGACATACACTGTTCATTTGCTTAAGTATTGTGCTACACGATTCCATTCTGCCAGCGCCTGAGTGTTCCCCTTTCACTGTCCCCACTGCCAATGGCCTGACAGAGACACTTGCTATGAATAGTTCATTTTTTAAAAAATAAAATGTCAACTTTTCTTTCTAGCTTTCAGAGAAACTTAGCATTCCACCAAGTGTTTTCACAATTGTTTTCTTCACAGGCTTCCTAAGAATTTGTGTAAACAGCAAAAAGGACACAGTGCTGGGGAGAGCTCCTTCCACTCCTTCAACCAATAACCTTTAAGATACTAGCCCACTTGGGCGTGGTCTCTTTTGCTTTAAAAAGCAGCGGCTCTGGCTCTCTTGCTTCCGGCTCTGCTTCTAGACTCAGTTCCTGTTGTTGTTGTTTTATTTCTTCAGTACAGGAATGGGATCTAGGGCATCACATACACTAAGGTGCTGGGTGGTTGCTCAGGTACTCGGTTATACCTCCAGTCCATTCTCCTATTTAACAAATTGCCTCCTGGGAGAGTGTAAGGGTCATGAGACTCAAGAGAGTCTCACAAGGCCTCCAATGGATTCCCGCCAGGCCTTCCCCTCTCTGAGGTTCTATCAGGCAAACAATTCTCTAGTGTTGGGATTTTGCGGTGTGTCTGCCTAAGAGTCCCACAGGCTCCTGTATGCAATGCCAGTATACTGACTGATTCACCTATTAGGATGTGGATGGAATACTTTCTTTGGTCTGGTGCCGTGCCTGCCTGGAATGAACAGGTATTTCTTTATACTTCCCCTGGGAAAGTCACAAGAGGGCTACTCACCTTAAGGCAGATGTGAACTTCACACACCATGAATTTCATGTCTGGTTATCCATAGCTTCTGCTATGTCTCAGATGACTGTCTAATTCCCTGCCATTTTTCTTCCCATGCTCACTTTCCTTCATATGCATTCAGTATCACCTGTTTTTACTTTAGAAATAATCCTGGCTATGTGTCTTATCTGATGCAGGAGGAGCAAACATATTTGCTCTTCACTCTGTCACACAAGAGAGAAGGAATGTTCCAATTATATCAAAGAACAGAATAACACAGGAAATTTGAGTTTGGGTGAAGAGGAGAGAACTTCCAGTTTCACGCGGCATGGGTTTTAAAGAAACAGAATCTAGGACACTGAATGACTAGAGTGGATGTTCTAAAAAACAGCGTGCCGGCACCAGCGAAACCAGGAAGCCAGCATGCCGGCACCGGCAAAACCAGGGAGAAATCGCTGCCTTTGTGCTCTTCTGTAGAAATCACCATGCAGCTATACAGAAAACATCATGGAGTTCCCTCAAAAATTAAAAGTAGAAAGCAGTAGTTTGGCTTCTAGTCATGTAATAAAAATAAATGAGAACAGAATCTCAAACAGTTATTGGCATTTACATATTTATGGTGAATATTCTTTCATGTGAACTAATCTTGGTGATATTAGGATAAGTGGAATAAGGATGTTAGGATAAGTGTAATAAGCCAGTCACAAAGGTCAAAGATTGTATTATTTTCCTTATATAAGATCCCTAGAACACTTGATTCTTAGAGATAGAAAGTGGAAGGCTGTTTGCCAGGAGCAGAGCAGGGAGAGGAAATTTTTTAATGGGTATAAAATTCCCCTTTGCAACATTAGAGCTTTTGAAAATTAGCCCGAACCACAGTGTGGGTGCATGTAACTACTGGACGGACTCTTTGCAAAGAGCGCTGTACAAGTTCCCTGTGCACAATTTTCTTCAAGTGAAAACCTCCAGGCTCTCCAAAGGTTTCAATAGACCTTACCAGCCAGCTTAGGGCTGGTGCTGTGAACCAACAGGCTGGCTCTGATCTTACAGTATGCAGCCCCTTCTGAGGGTTTGTTCAGCCACCCCAGAAATGTGCTAGTGAGAACGGTATAGGGGAGAGAGGTGACAGCAAAGCGTCTCACAGACCAGTAGGCTCATCTGTCTGGAGCTCACAAGGGAAGACACGTCCTTTTGCTTCAACTAGCTTTCCTTATGTTATTACTGCACACGACTGTAGAACATTTGTAAAAACCAAAAAGTTAATAATACAGACCATAGGTATTGTTTAGATTGTTCTTTTCCTACTGAAGTCTCTTTTCTATTTTTGGTAACCGTGTTTTGTTGCTGATTTTAGCTTAGGGGCTTCAAAGGCAGTCTTGGTATTTTATTGACATTAATGACCTAGGTGTCTTTGAAGAACGTTTCTCAGGTGTTCTGTAGAATGTCTATCCATTTGAGTCTATCTGATGTTTTTCTGTGGCTAGAATGCAGTTGTACATTTTTAAAAATTACATTTATTTATTTACTTGTATGTGAGTGTCCCTATGGCCACATGATTTCTGTGGAATATATGTAAAGGTCAGATTATAGCTTTTAAGAGTCAGTTTTTTCTTTCTGTCATAGGGGTCCTGTTGATCAAACCCAGATCATCAGACTTTGCAGCAAGCCCCTTTAACTATAGAGTCATCTCGGTGGACCATAACTAAGGAAAACTATAATTATAACTATCTATTCTTCAACTCCATCAAAGACTCCAGAAGGATATATTACCTAAGTTGGCAGGAAGTGAATTGTAAGCAACTTCCAAAACTCTAGAATTGACAGAGACATCTTGCTGCCTGGACAGTCACCCAAAGTTCTTTTTTAACATTGAGACACGCATCTCCAGCCTACAGGCCCATAGTATCTGGCAGACTTTCCACAAATTAGGAAATTTCAAAGGCAGTTCCACCTATATTGGCAGTTTGTCAGTCCTGCAGAATGTCTGGCAAACTCTTTCATGAAGATCATCTGAGGGACCATCTCACCTTTAGGCAAGTTTAGCAGTTATCTCTCTGTGGGTCCTGCATGTCCAGTTCATACAGCATAACATCAAGCAGTCCAGGCAAGAGCAGTTTCTTGCCCAAATGGCTAACAAACTTCATGAGGAGCCACTTTGATGCTCATCTTCCTTTTCAAGTAATGGTGCTGCCAGGAGCAGATGTGTCTCATTGTCATGAAAAGTCCTAAGTTTTTAAAGCATCTTAAATGTCATATTCTGAAGGTCTCTGAAAAATTTGAAGAATACTTATTTAACTGAAATATATCTCTGTATATCTAGAAAACCTAATTAACATGACTATTAGCTTGACTATTATAGATGACTTTCTATTAAGCTATATTTTTAATTATACATTACATTTTTAAATGAGCTGCACAAACACAATAACTTAATCAAGAGCAGAAATATACAAACAATAAAATGAACCTTAAATGTGTATCAATAAACCAAGATTCATACCAATGCAAATCTCTATAGCATATCCTCCTTCAAATGTAAACAAACATTTATAAACAATCATTCACTAACCAATAAAGGCAACACATATACAGAAGGACTTCCCACACCACCATGGGGTATCTACTTTTAAGAAAGGGCCACAGGAGTCAGATGTTCACATTGTATCACAGCAGAGTTACATGTCTCAGCATGGCTCACTACTGGAGATGACAACATTGGTCTCTTAAGCAGGCTCTCACTGCAACATACTTCTATCTTTTACAACCTTTATTTGATAGAAGAGTCATCTGATCTGGCTCACATTTAGTGGGGGGGGGGATTAAACCTCAACTACTGTGGGAAGAACTAAAATAGGCACATAAGAAAAAGTGTTTTAGGAAGGTCCTTGGAAGCTGTTTGATGGTACTACTTCTCGTTACAACATTGTCAAAAGATGGGTCTTCTATACTACATGCTGCTGCAGCATTGTGGTGGTAGTCTTTTGTTTTACTCAGCTGCCCTCGTATCCAAGCAGTCACATAAGCAGGATGCAGGTTTTTTCTCTCCCCCTCTTGCCCTCTCTGTCCTCCCTGCGTTCCTTTCGTGCCTTCCCTTCTTCCTTATTCTCTTTCCATATTTTCTGGCACTGTAAGATGCCCCAAGCTTGTATCATATTTTCCTGCCTCAGCTCTGTATCCAACCATTTCTCTAAAGATCCACAGTATCTTCCATTGGGACATAGCATCCAGAAACCAAAATCTGGGTGCTATTTAAGGAAATTAAGTTTTAAGAAACGGCACATGTAGAAGGAGCTAGAAGTGAATTCTCTCAAGGTTATATGTACCTGTTCTCTGGAAATTCTTTTGTGTGGAATATCAGGTAAATATTCTAGAGACTTGCAGATAAATGTGCAAAGTGATTCTAAATACTGGTTAGGTAAACTCTATAAAATGCCAGGAGAGATTAAAACCATTGCCTATGACCTATTGTCTGTGTGATGGCTGCCATCTTTAATTAGAAAGAAGTGGAATAGTACATCAAAGCTGGTGAAGAAAATCTACTGCTAAGTAACTGCTGTAAATTAATCCTACATCCTTTCTCCACAAGCTTCCTCAAAGTGACTCAAGCTTGAGGCTATAATTAATTAGGTGACATTTCATTTCTTGAATGCATGTTCTGTACCCTTTAGTCCTTTGGCAATAGCTTTGGGCAGATACTGAAATCTCCGCACCTTTGTTTGCTAGCCTTCTGTTTCCTTTCTTCTTCCGTAGACGCTGCATTAGCTATTTCCTGCTCCGCTGCTCTTGCCTGTAAAGCAAACTAAGGTTTCACCGTCTTACATTAGAATTGAGTAAGAACACTTTCTTTATAAAAAAAAAAAAATCAACCTTCTATTTTCTTGTCTGGGTCTGCCTTAGCACTCCATTCAGGCTTTGAAGATATTTAAATGATAGTGAAGAATGTCATCCCAATGATTCAGTTTCTCAGCAATCTTTCTTGATCCAACACTGACTTGACAGGGCCCTAACTGATCCACCCTGCAGGGACCGTCTGAGGTCAGTGTCAGAAGATGGACACCGCAGAGTTCCTGGGGGAGTGAGCACTCGGGTACAGATGGATTCACTCAGATTCACACTGCAGACTGAAGGGGGAATTTTGCTTGAGGGTGGGAACCACTACTATTTTTTTCTTCAGGTTTTGCAGCATCTCTCACTGAAAGAAGACAGAGCTTGATCATTCCAGAAAGGGATAATCTAATTCTATTTTATCCATTGTTGAACACAAGCTAAAGAAAGATTGTTTGGGGGGGGGGGGGGCTGGAGAGATGGCTCAGTGGTTAAGAGCATTGCCTGCTCTTCCAAAGGTCCTGAGTTCAATTCCCAGCAACCACATGGTGGCTCACAACCATCTGTAATGAGGTCTGGTGCCCTCTTCTTGCCTTCAGGCACACATGCAGTCAGAATATTGTATACATAATAAACAAACAAACAAACAAACATTTTTTAAAAAGATTGTCTGGAAGACACTTGGTACACACATTGCCTAACATTGCTCAATTTGCACCCATGCTCTGAAGCTTATCTAAGCTGCTTTTAACCCTTTCAGATGCACCTTAAGATACCCAGTCTCTAAACCTCAATTAATAAAGATGTATTTTAAAATAGCAATGGCATTTTAGAATCTTCTGAGAAAATAATAATAAAAATGTTATGAATTCAGCAACGTTTTGAAATTAATCTTTATTTTTCACACATGCATACACAGAGAGGAAAATTGTGTTCTCTCTCTATGGGGTGATTAATGGCTATAAATAATTCTTGGTTAATGTATAGATTTTTAGTTTCCTCCTGTGGAGCCAGGAGCAGAGAATGAACCCACAGGTGTGCACAGTGGGTAATTTACTTAACTGACCTCATCAAGAGTTTCAATTAAGAGGTGGTAAACAAGGGAGATTGTCTCTGAGGCAGAATCAAATCCTTCCAAAATATTTACTAACAGGAATACTACAATAACAACACATACATTTTTATTATCAAAATGTCATTTTTTGATGTTGGATATTTATTTAGTAGGTTATGGAAGGGAAGGGGAAAGGAGAGAGGGAGGGAGAAGGGGGACAAGGAGAGAGAGAGGCACAGAGAGAGAGAGAGAGAGAGAGAGAGAGAGAGAGAGAGAGAGAGAGAGAGAGAGAGAATGAGCAGAAGTTTTCTATTCAGGAGAGAGATGAAAAGGGCATCAAAATGTCAATTTTGTTTTATTGGTTTAGGAATAAATGTTGTAACTATATTACAACATCAAAAATAAAAGTGAACTATTAAATATTTAAAGAAGTGAAAAATTAATAAAAAGGAAAATATCACATATGTGCAGATAAAATTAATACAAGACATATCATGAAACAGTTTTTTACAGAAATTAGCAAGCTATTCTAAACTACTTGAGGAAGTAAAAGGGACCTGGGGTAGTGCAAAAAATCTAGAAAAAGAACAAGATTACAATGTCCTCAGGGCTGGCTTTCAAACCTCATATAAAAACCATATTTAGCAATGTTGTGTGAATTTTTAATTGCTGAGATGAAGAATACTCGTGTAAGATGAAATATCAAAATAGTTTTGATTTATATTTCCCTGATGATGAAGGACATTGAACATTTGTTGTGTCTTTCAGCTGTTTGTGTTCCATCTTTTGAGAATTCTCTGTTTAGTTCTGTTCCCCACTTTTGACTGGGTTACTTGTTTTCCTGATATCCAGCTTCTTTTAGTCATCTTTATTTTATTTGTCTTCTATTAGATGTATAATTGGTTAAGATCTATCACCATTCTGCATCCAGCTACTTTACCTGAATGATGCTCTTCTTTGCCACAGAGAAAGCTTTTCAGCTTTTTTTCACCTTACACCAGTATTCTGGCCAAGTTCAATAGAAAAATTGATAGTCCATGCTGGCAAGGATCTAGCTACATCACTCTTGGTGTGCATTCAGTGGACTCTGCATCCTACTACAGATAAACTTGTTCATCTATATTCATTGCTGCTCTGTTCTTAATAGCTAGAAATTAGAAAGAGACTAGATGCCCATTAATGGATAAATGGATAATGAAAATGTGATACCTTTATACAACAGAATATCATTTGGCTGTTAAAAATACCAGAAATCATGAAATTCAGAGGTACATGGATGGAGCTAGGAAAAAAATCATCCTGATGAGTATTTGCTGATTAAATAAATAAATGAAAACAAAACAAAACAACATAACAAAAAGAAATGAAGAATACTCACTCTGATTAGAATCACGTGATTCCCTGCAGTAGAAGTTGAAGTAAATTAGATGGTTATGATAAAAACTTATTATTGTTATCATGTTGAAGACAACTCAGGAAATACGTTTTTGAACTAAATGCTACAAGGCAATTGTCCCTTTTTTATGTTATTGGAAAGTTATGTGGAGATTGGAACAGACTGAATTTGGTTCAAACTCCAGTGTTAGGCCTGCGTGTCAAGCAGAGTGAAGGGGACTGTGTTCAGCAGTAGAGGATGGCATGGGATGTGCTGTCAGGGAGGACCTTTACAAACACCGAAAGGAGTAGAAACCAAAAAGAACAGAGGAAGAGGTTCTCTAGGTAGCAAGAAAAAGCACATTCAAACAGTGTGTGTGTGTGTGTGTGTGTGTGTGTGTGTGTGTGTGTGTGTGCGCGCGCGCGCGCGCGCAACCCCCCCCCCCCCCCCCCCCCCCCCGACTATGAGGATTCTATGGCTCTAGTGGGAGTTGCCAACCAATGTTTGGTTTAATGCGAGACCCACATGAGACTCCACTTTCTGGAAGGTCAGGACAGGAGACTGGCTAGTCCAGAGTATAGGATAGGGGTGGAGAAATCAGTGAAATGATTCCTAACGGTACTCTGCTATACTAGTAGACTGGGGCCTTACCCAGTCATCATTTGAGAAGCTTCCACCAGGGGCAGATGGGAGTGGATGCAGAGTTCCAGTCAGACATTATACAGAGAGAGAGATCCATCACTAAGAGCTGGAGAGACAGTAGGAGTCAGAGGGGATGGAGGACACCAGGAGAATACAGCCCATGAAACCAACTAAGCAGGGCCCATAAAGGTCTCACGAAATCTACAAACACGGAGCCTGCATAGGTTTGTGGCACGTTTACATAATGTTTAGCTTGGTGTTTATGTAGGACTCTTCACAGTGGTGTACCTGTGACTCTTTCGCCTATTTTTGAGACTTTTTTCTTCCTGTTGGGTTGCCTTGTCCTGCTTCCCTATGAGGGTTTTGTTTTTGCCTTGTCTTGTTGTATCTTGTTTTGACTTGTTTAGTTGTTGGTTCTCAAAGACCTGCTCCTTTCTGAAGAGTAAACAGGAAGGAAGAGGGAAGTGTGGGGGAAGACTAGGAGTGGAGGGTAGGGAAACTGGTTAGGATGTGTTATATAAGAGAAGAATCTGTTTTCAATAAAAAATAAACAGGCAAGTAAGGATTCTCTTTTGATCTTATACACCTATTCTAATCTGTAACCTCTTATCATAAGGGATATTATGTTTACATCATTTTAAATAAAAATATACACTGAAAACAATAAAATATAAAAATAAATGTATTGACATTATAAAATGTTGTAACTTTTCTTTATTACCAAAATAAAAACAACCAAATTGTCTTTAGAAATATTTGTTTAAAAATCAAGCCTCAGGTGATGCTGCCACACTACTTCATAGGTTTCTGCTACTGTTCGCATTTATACATGAAGATCAGAACCCATTTAGCAGAGAACATAGATTCTCATTCATTCATTGACTTGAATTTGATGTGAATGGGGTGTGTGTGTGTGTGTGTGTGTGTGTGTGTGTGTGTTTAGGTGTTTGGGGGCCATTTGTACTAAATGTTGAGCTTTCCCTTCCTCCTCTGTTTCCTGAGGAATTTCAGAGCAGGGGTAGGGGGTGGGGGAGGGCGCTCCTTGCTCCTTTTTGTTTTGTTGTTGTTTTCCTAACTCTGGAAAGTATCTGCATTCACAAGAGCCCAACTGCAATTCCACTGCACAGAACTCAGTCCTTATCTGACAGGGTCCTAAGGAGTCTTATCTAGAAGCAATGCTGCTTTTCATGCTGTTGGATACCTTTGAGAGGGTTTAAAAAAAGAGTAAGGCACAATAGCCCCGGTCCCCAGTTTCC
This sequence comes from Arvicola amphibius, assembly GCF_903992535.2. Taxonomy (NCBI): domain Eukaryota; kingdom Metazoa; phylum Chordata; class Mammalia; order Rodentia; family Cricetidae; genus Arvicola; species Arvicola amphibius. The sequence goes on from NC_052048.2 coordinate 157,594,796, forward strand.
AGGAGGTCCCACTGTGTGCTCATAGCAGGGGGTCATACCTGAGATGGTGTTACCTCCTGATACCTTCTGGGTATCAACAGTAGACAAATAAGAGAAGACCATTTGGTAAAAACACCGTGCCTCCACGTGATGTTATTACTTTTAGTAATTATTATAAAGTCAGAGCAGACACCCGCAGCTTTCACTGCGAGGACTTGCTTAGGTCTCATCCCTAAGCCCTGCTGTGCTCGGGCACTGGTCTAAGCGACTGCCTGATGGCGGTCACACTGTGACATCTGTCCTCCTCGAGGACCAGGAAGAATAGATTCAGGACTTGATTGAACAGTATGCACAATTTCCTACTTGTCTGTTACTGGATATTTTTTGATATACGTCTGTGTGCCAGGCGTAATCTTATGGTCTGAGACACATTTTTCACTGTAGTGTGACCAGGAGAGCAGCTTTCTTTCGTCATCATGAAGAACAAGACTGGCATTTCTTACTCAACCCATTTTATTTGTCATTCGAGAAAACTGGGTGCTCAATAAAATTCTGGCATCCATGTTTTCTTGCTTGTTTCTGTAAACTCGGTGTGATGTTAATTTACATGCATTTTCAAAACAATAAAATTTGTAAAATCTTTAAACACTTAGATGTACAGACAGTCTACTCTAACATGCACAAATCAATTAATTAAGAAGTGACTATGTCATTCGTCAAAAGCAAGCTAACTTTGTTAATTGCTGTGGTTTTGGAGGAAAGGACGACAATGGAAATGAACCAAGGATACAAAGAAACTTTTTTGTTGGACAAAAACAAGTGAAACTTAAAGTAATTTAAAATCAAAGCATTGAAAAATGCTTCACGCTATCAGATCCAAGCCTTGACATGTGCCTGTTTCCTTTTATTTCGGAGATCTTTTTAAGAAATTATTTGGTTTAGTAGGTGAGCTGGGTTACAGCAACGTAGGGGAACACTAGGTGGCGCTAGAGGACCGTATTAATTGACCACAATTAGCGCCCTTTACAAATCGCCTCACCGTCAGGATCAGGAAGACTATGAAATTTTACATTAAACATGATACATATGATCAGGTTTTATTTTCTTCTCACTATGGCTTTGCTCACTAGAAATCCAAGCACAGTTTTTCCATGAGTGCCATAGAGTTTACGCGGTGCTCACTGGGCAGTAACTTTTCAAAATAAAACGCTGGCTGAGCAATGTCCCTTTGTTTGCATGCTCTCATTTTCAGTTTCTCTTAATCGTTCAGGTCATGGTCTTAGTGCAGCTAAACAGTGATCAGTGTTCTCTAAACCTTTCTGCGGAACGTGTGCTTGCTAGTCACCTCTCCAGCGAGGAGTTCTCATTTTAAAGTTTCTTTCTTCCTTCTTTTTTGGATGACTGTAAATCTTGAAGCAGAGCTCATGATGAAAGGAGAAACCTGTGCCTTCATCCTCCATTTGCTGACGCTGTCAAAAGGGATGAAAAACATCTTCTGCACGGGCCAGTCTTTTTCATGTCTCCTGCTTGCTCTGTGGTGTGAAAACTCATCTCATAATCATTTCATTGAAGCTATTTTTGTCCATTTTCATCCACCTCCTGGACTCTAATTAATGTTTGGCCAGAGAGATGGTAGTGAGCAGGGTTAATTGTCATTGCGTTTCTATAGCTAAAAAAAAATGGCTTTAAAAGCATAGCCTTAGTTTTTCAGCCAGCCTTATTTGTTAACCTCCTCTGTAATATCTGGGCGCTTCAGTCACATCGTTTTAATTTTGAACCTAGAATATGAGGTAGACATAGTAAATTTAAGATCTAAAATACATACTCTAAAGAGACAATGGTGCCTTGGTCATAAATAGCATGATCATATATACTCTCAAATTAAACTGAGTCTCATCCAATTCATTTTCTTTGAAATGGTGGAGAATCTAAAATCCAAACCACTCACATTGCAGGCTCGTCATTCACTCTGACAATAGCTACAAAATATTTAGCGCTGGATAAAATGAGAAGGGTAGTTATTAATGTATAATTATCTCTAAATTAGATCACCTCACCTTGATATTTCTTTGCCAGAGATGATTTGAAAGTGGTGCTTGGCTTTAATGTGCATTTTCTCTGAAGATTTCATACAGCTTTAAGCTTCTGTACAGGTTATTTTAGGGCAGACGCTAAGATGATAGCCTTGTTTGGGCACTTGGGATGGGGAATGGAACCTTTATTGGTTGGGGCCTTTTAATAGATTATGTATTTCCTTTATAACATCAGATGCTGCTATGGTGTCTCTGCCTTCCCTTCTTCCTGCCTTCTCCTTCCTCCCTTCCTTTTTTAGAGTCCATGGTTAACAATAAAGGAAAAATACTTGTGCTAAGGGTCATGGCATATACCTTTAAACTAGGGAAGCAGAGGCAGGAAGATCTCTGGGAATTTGAGGCCAGCCATACTCACATATCAAGTTCCAGACCAGCCAAAGATACACAGTTAAACTCTGTCTCAAACAAAGAAATAAAAATCCAAATAGAAACAACAGCAACAAAATAATTATTAACATTTAGGAATTCAATCATCAGGTATGTGTGAGTGAATAACTCAGTTTGACTCCTATTTCTTCTAAAACTGGAAATTAAATAAATTCTTTAAAAAATATATCAGAGACAGATCTTTAATCGTCTCAAGAAAAGTACTTGCTGGATAAATCAGTCTTGATTCTGTGTTCTTGAGATGGGAAATCTCTAATTAGGATCATGTGATATGCGCCAGAAGGAAACATTCCCCAGAGACATCTCTAGCAGGCAGGCAGTGGTCACTTGGGTAAGCTCTCTAGATTTAAGGAATCCCCGACCGCCAAGGAAGTTCTTAAAAACTGAGGCAAACTCCATTGTTCTTATGTCTTATAAAAGACAAAAGTATACTAATCAAACCAATTGTGAGACTAGAAGTCCCTTTGTTACTGAAGAGAAAAAGGAATGAAGCTGTAGAACTATGATTTTCATCTGACAAATAACAAGCACAATATTCAGTACTAATGAAAAGGCCGGGGAAAATTTAATCAGGTGTCATATTTTTAGACAGGAAGCGACCATGGTAGAAGGAGAAAAGAGTGGATTATAGAACCAGAAGCTAGAGTTTCATTGCTCCAGAACAACTGTGGGATTTTTACATGCCTTAAGAACATTTTGTCACCTATAAAATTTGTGTTACCCTCATGTCTTTTTAGTAGATAACAATGGTTAATGTGTGAGATGTGGGAAAACCTTTCCCTCTGTTCATCTCTCTCTTCATTTATGCCATTTATTATCACATCTTTAAATATGGTGCTACTTTGTTTCTTGATGTGGGATTCCCCTCTATATGCTGTGATTACCATTGATGAATAAAAGAACTGCTTTGGCTCTATAGCAGAACTATAGGGGATCAGAGCTAGGTGGGGAAAAGTAAACAGAATGCTGGGAGAAAGAAGGTGGAGTCAGAAGGAAGCCATGTAGCCCTGCCAGAGCCAGATGGAATTTTAGCCAGTAAGCCACAGTCACTTGGCAATATGCAGATTAATAGAAATGGGTTAAATTAATATGTAAGAGTCATCCAATAAGAAGCTAGAGCTAATGGGCCAAGCAGTGATTTAGTTAATATGGTTTCTGTTTGATTATTTCAGTTCTGGGCAGCCAGGACAAACAAGCAGCTTCCTTACTATACAGTTTCTCAACTTACTTCCAATTGATTCTGAAATTTCTAGGTAACAGATTAAATAGAAATTTCAAATTGTTAAACTTTGTCCAACATTTTAAACAGTAAAATGTATATAAAATAGAATAATTTACTATAATTTCTGTATTATAGATAGGACAAGAAACCTTATACTATTGACATGCAAATGATAAGACATAAAATCTGAATGATTTTTTAAAACACAAAAAGCATAAAAATAAAATTTAAGTTCTTTATTATTTACTTCCTAAAAGGAAAATGGTTCTTGAGTTGAAAAAGCCTTTTCAGAGAGAGGTAATATTATAAGTTAAATGACAGGAAATGACCAATAAATTATCAGAAACACTAAAAGACTAAGTTTTAATAAGCCAGCTTGTGGACATCTTTACAGGCCAAATGGAAGGACATAAACCTAATTGAAGTTGTTTAATATTTAGGAAGGAGAACTGAGGAAAGGCACTTGGAAAGACAGCAGAGAAATATTTAGTTTACTGTATACTTTGCATGCTTACTGTGGGTGTGAATTTGCCCAGCATCCTAAGGGGGTTGCTGCTTCTGCGAAAGAAGGTGCTGATTTGCTCACTTTTTAGTTGGAAAGAAGACATGACCAGAAGGAAGCGTTCAGCGTCGCGGATGGGAAGCCAGTGCAGTGAGTGAATGAGCAGGTTCCATGTAGTTCAGAGCGTTGGGGAGCAGAGAGCACTGGGAGAGTCCTGGAAGGGGGCGACTTTAACAAAGCTGCTGCTACCAATGTTGCTGCGGACTTACATTTTTCACTGGTCATTCTCAGTCATACTTGACTCACCAAAGCCTTTGATTCAGCCACTTCTTTTGCCTAGAGCACTGAGTGTCCATTCTCCTCCTTCTTGATCCAACCCACTGCCCACTGTTTCTTACACTGAAGAGCTCCAGGAATCCTTTCTTCCTTATTTACACCCATTGCACAATTTCATCTTCAAAAGCGCCACGAATATGATGGGAAGAGCCAAATTCATATCTTTAACTTAAAGCATTCCTCTGAATTCTTAGCTCATTATTCAACTCTGTGTAAATATCTTATATGCATCTCAAAGTTAACAGGCTCTAAGCTGAGCTGGTGGCCGCCTGGTTTTCTTTGCACTGCCTTCCTCTTTCATAGTCTTTTCCATCTCAAAGAAGGGTCCCTATTTCTAGGCACCCAGGGCCAAAGCCTCGTAGTCAACAGTGTCTCTGCCATTCCATCTTCAACCCTTCTGCAAACGATGTCACAGCCCTCTTTTTTAACATAACCTAGAATCAGTTGCTTCTCCTCATCTCTTCATCTTCGATGCCACCAACTCCCTTCAGCCCAGTGTCTGGATTGTTTCAGAAACCTCCTGATTCTCCTTGAGCTGTGCTCTTGTCCTTCATGTTGCTTTTTTCTTTTGAGACAGCCTTGTTATGGACTAACCTTGGATTTGAGATCCTCTTGCTTTGCCCCCAGTGCTAGAATCACCTTTCCCAGCCCAGCAGGTTCCTCTGAGAGAGTATCTGAAATAGTTATGTTCAAGTGTGAGTCTGAGTGTGCCACTTCCCTGCCCAGCTTAAGGCACACTGTAGCGTCTTACCAAGACAAATTGTTTCAGTGCCCCCAGCTGCTACTCAGTCTGTCATTCTGTTTTCTTCTCTGTCACCCCTTCCTGACTTCCTCTTCCCTAGATAAAATGCCACTCTCTCTCTCTCTCTCCAATTAACAAGTAGATCACTGTTTAAACTTCCCTTGCTTGCTTCTACTTGAAAAGTTTACTCACGACTTCTAGATGGTGCCCTACTTCATCTCTGTCCATTTGCACTCAGATTTTAGCTTCACAAGAAGACCATCATCAACCACTGCACCTAAAACTCTTTCTGTTTTAGACTATCTCCTGTACCTTCTTCGTTTTCTCTGCAGGACTTCTCCCCATCCAACTTGCTGTGTATTCTAACTAAAATCGTATTTGTTGTCAGTCTGTTGGAATGTTAGCTCCCTGAGACAGGATTTATGCTTGCTTCTTTGCAGCTGTGTCTACAGTACCAAGAACCATGGCTTATTTGGTAAACTGGCATTGGATTCCAATAAGGAGCACAACATAAGAGAGGATTTAAAGTTGGAATCAAGTCAAAATGGTTGGAGGAGCCACAGTGCAATAGGCTGAAGCAAGTGTTCTTGAGAGTACTACATTTCTACATCTCTTAAAAACATTTTTTTTCGATTACAAAAATCATTATATTTATTAAATACATGTGATGTTACATGTACTCAGTGTACAGTAATTAAAACTAGTTAATTATCCTATTAATCTTTTTTATTGAGTAACTTATATATATTTAAAATGTGTTTTTTCATCAATATATGTAGTCATGATGTTTTGACGGTTTATTTATTTATTATATATACAGTGTTCTGCCTGCATGTGTGCCTATAGGCCAGAAGAGGGCATTAGATCTCATTATAGATGGTTGTGAGTCACCATGTGGTTGCTGGGAATTAAACTCGGGACCTCTGAAGAGCAGCCAGTGCTCTTAAACTCTAAGCCATCTCTCCATCTCCAGTCTTGATGTTTTGGGTAAACACCACTCTGACTAATAATTTCTACATTAAGGAGCTCAATTGTTTTTTAAATTTGAATCTACCAAATTTATTATTATTAGACAAATATTCTCCAAGTTTATTTGGACAATCTTCCTCTGGATCATCTAGACACTTGTTATAATATATCCCTTAAAAGGCAAATGAGAGGCAAACATTCACGGACACAAGCCCTCATACTAAGACAGAGTAAGATGAGATAGTCCCTTCCACTGGAGGGCTCAGAACAGCATGATGGGAATTGTGACGGGTTATAAAAAACCTAGCTTCCCAGATACTAAGTGATGAAGAGCTCACTTCTAGTCATGAGATAGGAGTGGGTAGATACCTTGAAAGAAGCCTGGATCTGACAAGTGCCATACTGGTCTATGAGATGTACACCAAAAAGCTATCTATGTGCATGAACACTGCGGATGTCACTGGTGAGTAGGTGGGGTGTGTGTTATCAGTGATACTGGTGAGTTCATCTTGAACACCATGTATCAGAACAACAGGGAACTGAGGATGTCCTCTGTGGATGGAGGACTCTAACTCTTTATATCGAAGACAGGCATGGAAAGAAGAATGTGAGCCTGGGTGGTCAGTAGAGAAGTGAACTCAAGTGGCAAGAGGGAACTGTTTAAAGAGGTAGGAAAGGAGATTGTGATGGCGTTAGTTACTGATGCCATGTAGAAGAAAGGGCACGGGATTCAGGAAGCTGTATATTTTACTTTAGATTCTGCCAGTGAGATAATGGAAGTATTATCCAAGGTAGGGCTGAAGGGAGAGCAGAGAAGAGAGAGCAGCATCCCCTGGTGCCTACTGTATCAAACATTTAGAAACAATAGAAGAAAGGCTCTTTAGTTTTTTTTTCACCAAAAATGTAATCCAAAAGCCTAGGGCTAAAAATCCTAGTATCTAGTTTTTCCATGGGTATTGTTAATTAGGTCCAGAGTTAGGGTTGGGTGTACCAAGAACAGGGGTTCGTTCTATAGTTTTCTTCCCTTCATTTCCCTTTTTACCTGGTTTCATGGCAGAGGACAAGGTGGGGACTGGTGTAATAAAGTGTTCACGTAACACTAATGTCTACAGTGTCTGAAACATTGAGAGTCTATCTGGGATACTCCTGGGAAGAGTGAAGCTAGGGTTTAAGGACACTGGGTAATTTTCAATGCCATGTTTACTTGGCCCTGGGCTGGAGAATTAATGGGTTGAGCTACTGAATAGCATACCCAGCCAAATACCCACCCAGCCACTGATTCTGAGAAGACTTTCTGAGGATTTGGGGATAGGGGGTGTCTTAGGACTGAGACCCATCCTCTCAATCTTGAAACTGCCTCTATTCATTTCACTGATTTGAGGTTACCAGACTTGCTCTACTCAAATCTCTGATAAGCTCATGTTTCTGCCTCTGTCTCTCTCTTGCTATATAGTTCAAGCTTCAAAATGGCCTTAAACTCATTATCCTTCTGCCTCAGGTCCTAAGTGCTGAGATAAGACCTACTCTTTTCTATGAAATGGACAAGACTGTTTTCTGGACACTGAGCTGAGTGTGTCTGACTGTCTAGTAGAGAAACAATGTTATAAACAATATGGTGCACATGAATTGTTAAGATGCTTAATGCACAAATCTCTGAAGAAAGTAGAGCAAATTGGAGGTGACTTTTGAGCAAAAGTTTGCAAGTTCTCCTTGGAACACTGGTTCTCAACCTTCCTAATGCTGTGACATTTTAACATTGTTTTTCATGTTGTGGTGACCCCAAACCACAAAACTATTTTGTTGAGACTTCATCACTGTAATTTTTTATTTTTATAAATCATAATGTAAATATCTGGTATGCCAGATATCTGATATGTGACTCCTGATGGGGTTGCCACTCATAGGTTGAGAACTGCTGACCTAGAGTTAGTTGAGAAGAATCTAAGCAAAGGAAAGAACACGCCAAAGCTGAGACACAACTTTGTGCTAAAAATTTTAAAGATTTTTGTGGCTAGGGAAAACAAGGTATGTAGGTAAGGAGAATCTGGGTTTGACAGGAGATGAAAGAGAAGATATGGATAGAGTTTGGGAGTAGTCTTCTGGTCTCTAGGAAGTTTGACATGATTCTGTAAGCAATGGGGAGTTTAGAAAGAAGTTTAAATACATACATGTTAAGAGTACATCCTTAGTCTTATCATGTAGTAGTGAAGACAGTATATGTATGAAGACAGAAGGATGAAAATGGGCCAGACCTGTTAGTAGGATACTGCCAACTCAGTTGATTCAGGGTACCAACCTAAGTCAGAAGCAATATCAGGAATAGGGAAGAGAGAAGCTAGCATGAGACTTAATTAGGTCTAAGTCTGAGAAGGGTTGGTAACTTCATGACTTTTGTAGAGAACAGAAAGACTAGAAAATGACTAGGGCAATCTGACATTCAAGATGCCAAGGGTTGTGCCGTTATTCTCAACCAGCCAGAGGGTTGTGCCTTTATTTTCAACCAGCCAGTTTTGCCTGTGATGGTGCTGAAAACAACATCAAAATCTGGACAGTTATCAAGTAAGTAAAGATTTTATTTTTAAGTCTACATGATGGCAGATAAACTTGGTAGATCTGCCCCAGATAATGTGCCACTTCTAGTCTGTTTCATGTGTTTTTGTTTCAGGTCCCGTGTTGAATGATATGTCTCTCCACCTCTGTCTGCTGGTCTCCTGCTGGCTAGAAGAGCAAGTGGAAACACACTAATTTTCTTAAGGAGAGAGAGAGAGAGAGAGAGAGAGAGAGAGAGAGAGAGAGAGAGAGAGAGAGAGAGAGAGAGATATTAATTAGACTTATATAGAAGGCCTACTTCTCATTTCACAAGAGGCCTCTTGGCTAAGTCCCTTAGTGTTAACAATAAAAATTATGTGAATAAATAGAATTATGTTGTCAATGTAGCAAAATAAAGTTGTGTTTTAGTCACATTAATTTTAGTACCTCAAGGACATCTGGGTGAGTATGTAGACAATTGAAATTTTGGTGGAAGGAAAACATCAGAACAGGAATTAGGAGCTTGGCTGTAACTGGATAGTAGGAGCCATATAACTGTGAAGCTGTTAAAAGACCGACTTGTCTTCTCAGGGTGGAAGGAGAAACAGAATTACTAACAGAGTCCTGGAGAGGACAAGTGTCTTGTTGAAGATCGGTGAATGGACAGCATGAGAAGTAATGGCTGGGTCCTTATTGAAAAACATGCACATGAGTGGCACTGAAATCAAACAGGTAGGGCAGTTATAAGACACGGTGTGTATGAAAAAGGTCCAGGCACCCTAGGTTTGCTCTGAGTCAACCTCATTGGATTAAAAAAAAATAGAATGAAGAAAATACATTTGTCTAATCTAAAAGGTTTGCCTTCAATATTAAATTCTAGATTCAAATTCAAGGGCTCACCAGGCATATTGTATGGCAAAACAAACAAAGCCAAGGCTATAGTTCCTGGTATATATGTGTATTGTTCCATTGTAGTCATTGTCATTCTGAGAAATGCAATTTTTGAGGCATCATGTCACTTATTTAACATAGAATTTGATGTGACACCATTTTACTTTAAACTTCAACAAAATGCATTATTATTAAAATTGAAAGCAGAAAGACATATAATTTTTATGACATGGTCCCCAATGTTAATCAGAATGAAATTCTAGTATAGCTGTTTTCATTTGTTTGATGTCCAAATTGGAAATTAAGAGGCTTGTTGCTTCTTTACAAAATTCTTATTTAAACAAAATAATGCAAAAACAGTCTTATCTATATATTTTAGTTGAAGTAGCTTTTGTTGCCTGCCTATGTCATTTTGTTTAAGACTTTGGTTTCATATTGTCTAATCAGGACAAAAACTCAAACAATGGCGTTTCAAGAACATCTTGGTATGTTAGATGATGAAGTTAAAATATAGATGCATTTTCAGACTCACTTATGGCTTCTGGTTGCCCCAAGACTGCGTCCATTGTCCTCACAGTTTATACCATCTTCACATGGTTGGGAGTTCCAGTGTTCTTTCTAGATGAAAGCAAATACTGTACTTTGTTTTGTTCACAGAACATTGGCTGTCAAGTTCTTTGTCTTAATGATTCAACTTTAGGGAACTCTCAGTTAATCTCTGGGGGGACTATTATGACAAATTTCTGTAATGATTATAATACAAACATTTGTTTAGCTCCAATATTTAAAATATATTTATGATTTTGGGCTGTATGACCTCAATCTTTCCATCTTGTATATTCAACTTTCTTTTCAATGCTGGCTCTCTTTATTTCTCTTATTGTATTCATTCTCTTTTTAACTTTGTGAGCATAATTAAAGCCAACCTATCTTTAAGAGCCCACAGTCCTTGCCTAGCAGAATAAATATGGAACAAAGACTGAGCATATATATTACTTCTAAAACAAAAAATGCCTTTTACATCAAGCTTTGGATTTTCTTTCTTGAATTTGATGGCTATTTTTTTTTCTCTCTAGTCCAGTGATATGGTTACTAAAACATTCTTGTAATGGTAATACAGCTAGCATATCTCACAGTTATTAGCTAAATTAAACTACATTGAAATGCCAAATACTTTAGGCTGGCATTAAAACAACAACAACAAAAAAAAATAAAAGCACGTTTCAACTGATCATTCTTTATACTAGCAAAACACCTTGAGGGTGTGGAGGGGCCAGAGGGTTTCTTAATTGTCTTGGGTGACATTTAGGAATTGTGAAAAAGGGATAGAAATAGCTTTGTCTCTTTTGTAACAAATATTCATAAATATAATAAGGATGCCACTCTGAGTGCAGATTCTCATAAATCAATGACATTAAAAACATGTGCAGAACAATTTATATGAGAAAGTGGTATGATTAATACAACAGAGTCAACCCTTGACCTAGAGAAAAGGTCACAAGGACGAGGCAGGAAAGAAATGCACAGAAAACTGAGTTAAACCCACAAACATCCTGAGAATCATTGCAGTGTGTTGAACAAAATCATGTTTTTTTTTTAATTGCCAACATCTCTGAAAATAATGTAACATACACATTGTGACATAGTTAAGTTTTTAAAAACAGCTGTGACTTCCTGTCTAATTACATGAAATAGAATAAAGGTATTTTATCTATTATCTGATCTTACTTCCTCATCAGATAGAAATGGGTACTGAGACCAGGGGACTCTTTGGGCACTTGCTCAGGGCTGTATAACATGAACACATCAGCTTATACTGAATTCAGGATAGAAAAATGACACAGCTATACATTTTGGGAGTTATTAAGAAAAAGTAGGCATAACTCTATTTGCTATTTACAAAAAATATATATATAGTTTGGCCTGAAGCTTAAGCAAAATCACAACTGGGCACTTCATAACTATAGTTTTCAGTCTACTTGGGTTTTGGGTAAAATATGATATCAATATGTTTTAAGATAAGTTCAGTTTAGGACTTATTTTTGTCAAATTTGAAATTAATTTGTACTTCTCTCCTCTCTTTAGTCCCCAAATATATCAAAACTTTAACTGATGTACTTCCCCCTGCCAATAAAAAGGTAATTGAGACTAACAGTGTACTTCAAATAAATTATAAATTTAATCTTTTTGTTTTAATTGTCAGAAATCATTTACAATCTTAATTTCTTGGGGGAGAACAGCCCCTTGAGCTCTTTTGAGATATGTATTTTTTTTAAGTAGGAGTAAGTTTTACACCAGACTTTATACTTTGACCTTTACCTGGGGAGGTAAAAAGTGAAGGTTATGGTTTGAAGAGGTTGTAACATGCAGAGGGAAAGGGAGATTTTCAAAAGGACTCCCAGCGTAAATAAAGTCTGGAGGAACTAGTACCTTTTTTCTTTTTCTGGGAAAATCATTGTCATTGTGCACTGTAGGAGTTGAAGCAGAAGAATGTGTAAGAATCTTGTTCTTCCTTTTGTTTTTAAAGCAAGTAACAGGAGGCAGGTGAAGACACCATCTTTGTGCCCCTCCCCACTAATATTATGTCATCGAAATTGAAAAATCTCACAGAAACGATTATGGACTCTTTTGTGTTGCTCAGGGGCTCCAGATATTTTTCAGATTAAGGAAATTACTTCTACGATGACATAAAAAGTGATAGACTCTTGTTTTCTATCCCAGGCCAAAGAGCCTGTAGGATCCTTTGAGAGTACACGCGTGGATAGAAATTCTTGGGTGTTAGCATAAAGAGGCTCCTTGGCACCCCACCTGCCATAGAACAAAGTGTCTGACCATTTCTCCTGGCTGGGTTCCTGTGGTGCTTTTAAAAAAATAATCAGCCCCATTCAGGCAGAGATGTTAAGGTCCCTGATCTATTTCACAAGCAATGTATTTTTTTTTTTTTTAAACAGCTGAATGGCACTGTAAGAAGGAATGTTTTTGAAGAAAGTTTAGGAAAGGGCTTGGTACATCCCAAAGCTGGCTTTTTTCATTCATGTGTCTCAAAAGGCCAGAGAAAAGCCTACCTATGACAGCAGTGTGATTGAGTACCCAGGTGAACATATAATAATTTTATAATACTATAGCCTAGGAGGACCTGGGAGCTTGTGTACAAGTGACCATTGTATTTAGAATAGCCTTATGACTCTTAAGGGGGGGGGGGCGGTAGTTAAAACCTTGTCCTCATTTTTACCCTTCATCACCAGATATAGATGTTTTCATACTTAACTTTTTCTTCTTTAAACTTTATAGAACATAAAGATTCTAGTAAGTGAAAAGGCTCAAGTCAACTTTGGATCCAGACAATGTACCCATGTGTATTATTTTTAAAGAGGATTTTCCAGCGTCCTTATTAGAAAGCATGCTTCACTCTCTCACTCTGCCCCAGTGAATTACAATGATCACAGTGGCAGAGCACAAATTTTGAAATTAGGAGAGCGTTTTCTTTAAAGAGCTATTTCTAGAAGGAAAATATTACAGTCCTCAAAGCACAGGGACCTCTGTCCTGATATGGGATCTAATTTGTAGCCATTTGGAGAGATCGGATTCTCAGTGGGCACCTTCTTGCCTCTGCTCACGACGATGGTACTTCTGTTGATTGTCACTGCTATGTTTGGAGGGTAGCCTGTGCTCGCTAGGAGAATTCAGCCGGTCGTTACATAGAGCCTGGGTCTTATGGAATGGAATAGAATCCACAGGGCCTGAGGTGTCCAAGAGGCACACTTAGGGGAAAGAAACTCCAAAGCCCATTAAAAACCACGATTCTATTTTGATGCTGTGCACTCAGCCTCCGGAGGTAAATTTTGACCCAGTTCCTGCAGGTTAATAACAAAATATTGTCCTGCAGTGTGTATGTATTACTCAACACAAGGGAGAGAGAAACCTGCAAGAGTGCAGGAGAGAAAGGCCTTTATTGTTCTCCCCTGTGGCCTAAATGTGAACATGTAGAAGGCAGACCTGGTCTCAGTCTTCCTGGAGTAGATACCAAGCTTGAGCGCCTGAGAGGGTGGAGGCCAACAAGAAAGGAACAGGACTTGAGGTTTGATGGAGAGTGGTGAGGTCCGGGCAAAACCATGGGGAAACAGAATGAGTGTGGAAAAATTTGAAACATGAGTAAAAAGATGCCTGGGACAGAGAAGACATAGTGGAGGAAGAGGAGAAATGCGGAGAGGGAGAGAGAAATGGGGGGGGGGAGGGGAATAGACTATAGAAGACAGTCCCCCTTCTCGCTTTGCTCAGCTGGCACAGGAGAGTCCAGAGAATCCAAGGTCGCACAGTCCTCTCTGCTTCCTCGCTCGCTGAATGGCTGGCGGTCCGCAGCATCCCCGCCTCTGGCCACCGCAGCCACAGGTTTATGGTTCTCGGCAGCAGCGCCCCTCCCGAAGCCAGCTGGGGCTCCCCACACTCTTCTGCACCCACCGCTGTCCTTTGCAACTCCCTGCCTCACTTCACGCCACTCCCCTGGAGGTTGCTCTCCTCCCTGTGACCCCCTCCCCCAAGGGGGCGCCTCGGCCACCAGAGACGCAGCAGGAGTCATTTCTATTTCTCCCAAAGGGCTAGGAGGCCCGCAGAGATCCCGAGAACGGGATCTATTTACATGGGGGTATTAATTAGTCTTTGAGGAACCGTTCACCCACGTGCCAATGTAATTGTTGGTGGCGGGACTGTAGGCACGACCAGCCGCCACCGGGAGGAGAAAATCCGCTCACGGAGGCGCGCTGAAACCGCGCTTTTGGAGCGTCCCCCGGTGGCCGGGCAGGACCTCGGAAAGCGCCCAGGACGCCAGTCCCTTGCGGGCTTTGGGAGTTTTCTGGCGTTGCTGGTAATGCTGCAGTTGCTTCCAGTGCTAGCAGCTTTCAAATTCTCGCCACCACACCCCTCCTTCTGAAGCTGGAACTCAGCGCGCCTGTTGTGTGGCTTTTTTCTTCCGAAAAGGCTCGCGTCTTATCGCTCAAGTTCAAGTCCGGAGGACTTGCCCAGTCTCCTCCCCTTAAGTCATTCTCCATCATCTGGCAACCGCTGAAAGCCCGGAGTTCTGGGCTGCTGGTGACAGTGCCAGCACAGGCAGTCCGGGTCGGTCGGGTGCAGCAGCCCGGCGCATTAGTCTCTCTCCCTCCCTTTCTTTCTTCCCTTGTCGTCTTCTCTACCTGCCCCTCCTTCTCTTGCCTCATAAGTTTCCTGCACCGGGAACCCAACTGTGCCAAGCCTAGGTTCCCGCGGACCAATCCAGATCGCGACCCCGGCACTGGGACAACGACTCTGCCAAGGCTTGACAAGGCAACTGTATTCGTCCTCGCCCGAGCATGGAGACGGAGCTCCGGGGAGGGCACGTCCCGGGCGCTGGAAACGCCAGGCCGTAGTATCTCCTCCATGGAGTCTGTTCAGAGCGGTCCTTGCTCGCTGCATTTGCCTCCAGTCCAGTGCAGTAAGTACCGGTCGCCTCCACTGTTCCTAGAAGAGACACCTTGGGGCAGGGTGGTAAGCACTAGAAAAGGGTAGCGGCGTGGAACTCTAGTTGGGCATAGAGCACGTCTGATAGGTGACCCTCAGAGTCCCATGCAGGTTTCCACTGTGGAAGTTAGTAACTGACTGTGCCCCTTGGCTCAAAAAGTAGTGCTAGAGATGTGATTGTGTGTGTCTATCTCTGTGTTATAAGGGGCTCGAATGGGTAAACTGAACCCCGCTCTCCTGTATGCAAATTGCATCCCCTTCCCCCCCCCCCACCCCCATTTCACCCGCACCTAATCCGGGTCAGTTCTACCTACCGGTTTCTCTGCCCGTGTCCCCCTCACTCAGTCTCTTGCTCGCTCGCTTTTGCTATCTCTCTCTGCTGCTGTGTGCACGTATGCACCCTGCCAGGGCTGGCGAAGAACCAGCCGCCGCCTTTAGTCCCAGCCTCCCGCCTGTCAAACACTAGGGCAGGTCTGGCAGCTCGAGACAGTTGGGTTCCTAACCAGCCTGTGAGCGGTTCTCTGTGTGACTAACCTCTTTCGGCCTCAGCGGTGTTTGGGCACTGGCACCTGAGACGCGCCGGGAGCTGGGAGCCCCCTCAGCCACCGCTCAAGCCCGGCCGCCCTCCTGCGGACCGCACTCGCTTGTTTCTGGAGCAGGATTGACTCGCTTTTCAAATCTTCGTGTCCCCTCCCAGCTTTTTGACTCCATCACTTCACACAAAGACACCCTTTCCCCGTTTGATCATCAGCCTTGTCCGCGTGGTCATGGGATGTCTAATTTCATTTATATCTAGGCTGCTGAGAGCGCTCCCTGATCTGTAAAGTGGATGTCAGGTGGATCTATGTTTTTGAAGGAACAAAGACTCAGCCAAAGCACCGCCAAGGAAGTTTGAGAGGAGGGAGGATGCAGGCTGCGTGTTGGTACGTGCTTCTCCTACTGCAGCCCACTGTATACTTGGTAAGTCCTGAGCGGTCCAGCATCTTTGAGATTCCACCCTAACCGAGAGGTCAAGTACCTGGTGTGTGTGGGGAGGCGGGTGAGAAAGAGGGCGAGGCCACCAGTTCCGTGAGAGCTGTGCTCCCAGAGACAGTGGAAGAACTTTGGGAAGCCGTTTTTTGTATTCCTGCGGGAGTTTTCGAGGTTCTCATCCCCATTTCTTGCTTTATTTTCCCCATCTCGTGGTTTTTAACAGCGGCGCGCGTACCCTATATGGCCAGAAACGAAAGAGGTAGTGGGACAGGACGCCTTGGGAGGAAGGACTAGCGGGGAGGGTGAAAGTCTTGGCAGCAGTTCTTGCACACCTAGTGCAAATGAAAGGGGATGCAGGTGAGGTTGAAGATCTGAGCGAGAATCTACCCACCGCCCCCTCCCCAGTTTGAATTTCTGGTACATGAAGAAGTGCAGTTAACTTCTTGAGACTCCAGACTTGTAGCTGGTGTAAGTTTATCCACCAGACACTGAGTAAACGACCTGAGTTAGGTCAGAGATACACTTGCAAACATACGCCCTCCCTCTCCTTCCAAGCTCCAGTTTCCCTCAGATAACTGAACCTCAGTTTTAATGTGGGGGTTCCTTTTAGAAAGTGGGTTTGTCACTAGGCCTTGTCACTAGGGAGAGAATCTCACCCACTGCCTCTGTCCAGGTTCCCCCAGAAACAGTTTTCAGGGGTTTGAACTCGACCGTCTGAGAGGAGTCGCAGGGCGAATCGCTTTTTGTGATTTGGGAGTTACGGGCACCACAGGGAGCCTAGAAGAGTATAGTTTTTCAGGTCTCATCTCTCAGGGGGCCAGGGACACTTGCATTCTGTTGGCGAAGTTGAGCCTAGTGCACAGAACCCCACAGTCGATCCTGGGCCGCGGGAGTGCACTGAGAACTCAAGGTGTTCTGTGGTGGGTCGAGGAGCGCAGGCGCTGCAGTAGCAGCAGGAGTTTTGTAACCCTGCTAGAGAAATGGACTAGGTGTGGTGTTAGTATCTTTTATTCCCAAGAGCTTCAGAATCCACAAGCCCGGAAGCAATAGTGTACAGTCCCTGCAAATGGTCGTGTTTTTCGGCCTTTGCTCTGCCTGCGATGGGCAGGGCTGAGAGTTCTGTGGATCCGGTACATACACGCGCGCGCGCCTGTGTCTCTGAGTAAGTGTATTTACCCGGTTCCGGCTTCCGGCTGCATGTCAAGAACCCTTAGTGTTTCCAGTCTTTGCACCTTTCTCGCCCGACTGTAGTAGAAGCAGACGCCAGAGGGCGCTGCGTATCAACGTCCTCGCCCACAGGACACCTTGAGGGTAAACAGGTGAAAGCAGGGGCAGCCAATCCAAAAGAACAGCTTTTCTGACTGTCGCGGGTCCGTGCTTTCCCGGGTATAACGCAGACCGAATGCAAGAAGTGTCCTTCCTATTGCCCACCTTCCGTCATTATCACTTCCACCTGTGTTCAGTAAGCCCACTGACATTGAAGACCCGGAGTTGGAAGGCGGAAAGTTCCACCAAAGGACAGACAGCATTTTTTTTTTTTTATTGGGTGAGGTGGGAAGGAATGAAAAATGAAAGGCGAAAACTGCAGGAGAGGGATACCAATGATTCTCTTGATCGTCACAACAAGCGTACCCGTCCTCTCCGCACACCTTTAGAAATGATTCAAACCTCAGGTCAGCCTCTATGTCCCTGGCCTGTGCTCACACACACAAGGCCAGCGCTCTCAGCTATAGTGGCTATAGTGCAGTTTATTGCTTGAAGCAAGTATTTCGATAGTCTGGAAAATAATCTATCAAAAGCAGAAGTGAAATCAATACGTTGTGTTAAATTTTAAATGTGTGTGTTGGCAGTTAAACCGTTTCCCACTCATTATAACAACAGTGCTGGATTTATTCTAATGTGACGCATTCTCAACAACAAGCGCATTAATTCTCCTTTAATTGTAAACTGGGAGCATTTGAAAACCATTCAGTGTGCAAATTATGCTGATTCAATTACCGTTTAGTTACAGACTTCATTACCTGAATGCCTTTTGGCAATACAGAGAAAGGAGACAATTTTTCCAATTTCACTCAAAACAATACGGAATGTGAACAATAAAACAGAGAAGGCGATTTAGAAGTCCATTCTTTTCTCTCCAATCTGAAGTTGTTTTGTGTGTGGGGGATTAGAAACCACACATACCACAAAAACAAAAAACTGGTGGCAGTGACCCAAGATAGAATTCCAGGGATTGCCATCCCATAGCTATTTGCCAGAAAAATTCCAGGCTGTTTTCCTGGAGGAGGAAGCTGATGTTTACCATCAAAATGGGATTCAAAGGGTGAACTGGGCAGTTAATGTTAGGGTGGTTTCAGGTAAATGAAGAAGCAGGGAGTCTTGATTAAAACTTGTAGCAATGAACAGATAAAAACACGATAACGCTTCTTTTCATTAGTTCCATTAAACACCAGCTAGAGCAAGGGAACCAAGCATCTATTTGTGGCTGTACCCCAGAACACTTCAGCCATTTGCAAAATCCTGCAACAGATGCACACAGGTTATCATCAGCAGCATCAAGTTAAACTCCAAGAAGGCGAGGTGGCAAAAAAAGATTATTTTATTTTTTTCCTTGACTAGTCATAAGTCAGGGAGGAGTTAGTAATTCTTTGCTTTTATGGATTGCATCATCAGTTAAATGACTATAGAACACTCTGTGGCTTGCCTCCTTGCTAACATTTTCAATACACCTTTCCTTTAAGGGTGTGAGATCTCAGCCATGTTTTTTAAGGAGTCATTCCCACAGTTTGAGTGAGGCTTATTTAGATATCTCCTATACAGAAATAGTTTAGATTACTGCTTAGAGAATATGAATTTAAATGTTTCTGAGTTTTGAGAGCCGTATTTATGAGGACATCTCTGTCTGGCAGATCATACCCCACAATCAGCATGGGAATGAATGCTCAGGAAATGTGTTTATTGGTCCAGAGGTGTCTGAATGCCTGTCCTAAGTTGAAGGTCTTTATCTGCTGTGTGTTTATTGAGAGACGGGTCGGCCTTGTTTTCATGCCAGGAGCTCATTTTTGTGTTGCAATGAAAAACTGATTACAGGTATGTAAATTTACCTTCTGAAACCCATTATCTTGAATTCTCAAGTTTTACCACTGGGCAAAATCTCAAAAAAAAAAAAGTCAGGAAACCATGTTTTAAAAATAAATATAAGGAAAAATGCTCTTTATTAAATGTTGTGTAGTTCAGATCTAAACACCTGACCGACAGGAGGAAACCTATAGTGTAGCTTGTTATTTTTATTGAAGTCCTGCAGGCTTCGTTTTCTATCAGTTCTGGACTGATTCCAGGATATTTTGAGTATGAAATAATGAGATAACCAGACAATAGCATTTAAACTGAATTAAAGTGCACACTGGAATAAGGTGGACAAATGTGGTTTCTTGTTTGAAAAAGTAAGGGGTAGGGGCTGTAAATGGATTTACTCCCAGTGGATTGTGCTGAAGACCTCACCAAGGAACAGTGGGTAGTATGCCCAGTGGAGAATGTGACACTTCATTTGGGGAAGCTCTCAATAGTGAAGTGAGTCTGGTAGCATTCCTGAGCATGCAAAGAAAAGTCACTCGTAATTTGAGTCCAGAGAATCTGGCAAAGGATGGATGCTGTTATTGCAATCTTTGAGGAAAGGCCTCACCAGTTCTGTAAGGAATTACAATAGCTAATAACTTGATTGATTTCTTGGCCATAATAGGCAAGACTTAGAAAACATTGCTAAACCTTTGATTTGATAAAAATTTAAGTTATCTATTTGCATGAGTTTAGGGGTTTTAAGTGTGTGTGTGTGTGTGTGTGTGTGTGTGTGATGTTGAGATGTGACTTCTACATTAGTTGCTTAACTGAGTTGAGTCTAAAAGCATTGACAATATCCACAGTGCCTCTAATTCCAAATAGTTAACATGTAAACCATTAGTTGGATTTAACTCAACATGATAAAGGCCAATAAAGGCTGAAGGGAAAGCAGGAGAGCGGGCACCCAGATCTGGTCTAGTCTTTGAACTAGGTCTGTGTATTTTCTGCCCTTTGGAGAATAAGCTCACTGCAAGCTTTCATCAATTTGAAATTATTCTGTATAGTAGATAACAACAGCTACCCAGTCCTGAATAAAGTGTTTTCTGTTAAAACTTGTTCGGGGAGGGGGCAGCATAAAAAATTCCTCCTTAAGCTGAATTTCCTCCCCTTTCTGCTGCAGAGCATACTTGCCCACTCAGGATCAAGTTCAGATAGTTTGAGATGCCTACACATCAGCAGCACAGCAAGAAACCCCCACAGTCCCAAGGTGCTCTCCAGGTCTCTGCAGGACACAGAGAGGCCCTAGCTGCTTTTGGGTTCATCTTCAACAGGCTCCGCCCTGCCTTGGCCTGGAAAGCTCTTCTTGGAGGTGTGAGAAGCACTTGGTGGTTCACCCTTTTCTCCCATCTACAGGGGTATTATGGCCTTGAGCCTTGTAGGGAGAGCTTCAAAGACACCGCCTTCCACACTGGGCACCGGAGGGAGAGAAAGCCAGAATTTCTCCAACCCTGTCAGCCGTGTGTTCCCAGAAAGCTATTAAATTTGTGGCTCTTTTTGTGTGAGGCTGATTTCTATTTGGCTTTGAATTGTTGATGGCTATTTCCCCCTTAATGAAAGTGTTGTCTGGGTGAAAAATATATCCGGTGGAAGGGAAATAGGTTGATTTTTTAAAAGATAGGTGCACAATGTCCTACTTTTCTATTCGAGGGAAGATTTTTCTGCAGACTACAAAAATTGACAGCATTGTCCAGGTAATAACCGCCGTCGACAATATTTTCAAAAGGGCATTTGAGTGATGAAAGCATATGGATATTGCTTTTTCAAATAAGCAATTCTCTGTCCTGGGCTTCTTTGATTTTATAAGAGGCTGGCAGTGGAGTTGGGAGCAACGAGGGAGAAAGGGCCACATACTGGCAAAGAGATGCCTGCTTCCTGTCCTGGAATACTGAAGTGTTCTCCGCCTTTAGGCTGGAGTTCCGGGATCCGAATCGACCGTCAGTGAAGTCCTCCAGCGTGGTGTCGGTGTAGACTCAAAGGGGAATCCCAAGAACGAGCAATTACACGCCATGCACTCCTGTGCCCTTACAGGAGGACAGCGCAAACTCTGCAAGTTTGCCTGCTTTCAATCCGCAGGCTAGAAAGTGCGCCTTCTTCGTCTTCTTTTTTAAAACAAAATGTCTAGCTTTGAATCAGTTCAAGAAAGTTCCCTTGGGACAATTCTGTTGTCTTGAAGCTTCAGCTCTCATTTTAAGACCTAACAGTTGTCACCATTTTAATTAAAGGGAGGCGGGCAAGGCTGCTAGCCGGCGCCGTCGGGTCAGCGGCTCCAGTGTGCCGCGGAGTCCTAAGGCGGATCCCGCTGTCGCCTCCCGCCGCCTTCTCCGGGTCACTCTTCATCCAGGCCCGCCTCTAGTTTGCTGGAAGTTGCGGTCTTGATTTATCCGCTAGTCAAGTTCGAGATCAGCTCTTTTTCACGGTGTCAGCACTCACCCCTCCCGGAGCTTGATAAACACACCGCGCTCATTTTTCTGCTGCAGATTGGCATGTTGACGACTCTGCTTGAAGGAATGTGACAATAAAGTGGGGAACCAAAGCTTGGCAAGCACTTAATCAAGGATAAAAAGGTTCCGCTGTAAGGATGTCACTCAATTTATTGTGAAAGTCGAATGAATTACGTTTAATGAAAGTGCTCCCCAGATGAATATTACCAGCAATTTCCTGAGTTGGCTCTGTCAGCTTGAGATGAGGAAATGCCAACCCAGATCAGAAAAGAGCGCCTGTCTCAATTACTATGCAAGCTTTCCAAGAGTGGCTTTTTATTGAGATGATATGTGTTGGCGGCTTCTTCGTGCCCCTTGCGCGCGCCCAAGAACATGTTTGTTTATTTTTCCCCTTTGTGGTCTCCCTCCCCAGTACTGGCTGTTGTTTAAACTTCAGCTGCGCTCGCTGCCTCTCTGCTGCCGGCTGCAAACCTAATCACCAACTCTGTAAACAGCTTCTCTAGTTGCACTTTATTTACTATGGAGGTGGGGCCTAGCGCGTGCGGGGGGGAGGGGGCAGCGTGTGATCTGAGCTCTGGAGGGTGGAAATCGAGCGCTTGCGGGGAGTCTGAGCAAAGAAACTGAGAGCTGAGAGGGGTCCCAGGAGCAGCACGAGGGCAGCAGGACCCCCTCAGGCCAAGCTTTAGAAAAGCTAACCCGGCAACTCTACCTTTAAACGAATGAGGTATTTTACTGGCTCAAGCCGGAAATGGGACGGGAGTGAAGTGGGGGGTGGGGACTCACAGGCCCAAGCGGGGCACATCATCTCATCTGCATGAGAATGGAGAACCGGGAGGCTTTTCTTGGTACCGTTTCTTTCTCCCACAAAGTGACAAATTGTTGCTTGGAAGTGCCAAATGTTTCCTTAGAAATTGGCTGCCGGGGCTGTGCGCGTCCCCGTGGAACCTGCCTCGGTTCCGTCCTCACCCACATAACCCCGGCGCCCTAAAAGAAGCTAGCAGCTGCCAAAGGCTCGAATCAAGGCCAAGTACACTGGTCCCGCATGAAGGAAGGCTCTTTCCTCACACACCAGGCCCTACGTCTTACCCTCCCCTCCCCCGCAGTTGATTGGGAAGATCATATTAAACATCTTTGTAATAATCGAGAAACTTTCTTCGACGTAGTAGTTTTCATGTCCGTCACTCAGCAACTCCCTTCTCGACCCAAAGTTGCAATGTCCAGGCTAGGAAGGTATCAAGCCCAAGTCCACCACATTCACGCACTTCGCCGTCTCCTCTTTTGCCTTCTGTGATAGGTGAAATAAACCCAGCAGGTTTTATGAACATACGGTTGCAGCTCTCTTGCCTTTGGATCCCATGCCATTATATGAAAGTCTTGCTTCTGGGAAACTTTTGGTTTCCTTCACCGATCTTCAATGCTCCGGGAGGTGCAGGCTGACCAGCGGCTCTTCTCCAGCGAGAAGCTCAGAAATGGATTTGAAGCGCGAAAGCGCCTTGTGCCTATCCCGGGCCTGGAGAGCGATCTTCAGCACCACGGCCAGTGCCTCAAGCTCCGCCCCTCCTGAGGCTCCGGGCCAGACCGCAGCCCTTCAAGTCGAGTTGGGCTGCACACGGTTTGCGGACCTCCCTAAGCACCCCGCGACTATTTTAAAAACCCACTTTCTCCTGCCAATCATCTAGGAACACCAAACTCCTATCGGGGCTCTAAAGTGCTCTGTGGTCAGAACCTCTAGTTTACAACCCCCTCCTCCGACTCTAGGCTTGGGGAGTCACGTGGTTATCAGTTTATTGGGGCGGGGGCGGGGCTCGAGCGTCCTGGTTTCTCTCACTTTTCCTGTTTATTAATCTATCTTTCCCCAACCAGAAACATATATCACGTAATGTGCAACTAAAAGACTCTTTAGCAACGTGCATGTCACAAATGAGGAAACTGAGGCACCGGAAGGTAAACCGTCTTTTTTTTTTTTTTTCCTTAGGAGCAAAATCATTTGAACAGAAGGTATATTGGCCCCAGCACCCTCACTGAGAAGTGACTGGAGATACCCAAAGGCCCCGCTTGATCTGGCGCCTTTAAGATGTTGAGCTCTGAGGACAGAGAGGGTAGAGGGAGGGGGCTAGAAGAGTCCTAATTATTATGAATTTCTAAAGGATAGTAATTATTCACGGGGAGCAGGACAGACCGCTGCCAGGGCAAGGGAATCGATATATTTGCTATCGAAAGTGCCTGGCTCGCCTTTAATGCAGACGAATGGGGATACAGCCTCATTATTTTCCGTGGTTAGGTTCGCCGGCGTGGGGCCTGATGCAGCGTGGAATCTATCATCATTAGAGTTCCTTTTTATTTAACAAACAGCAACAATCCGACTTAACCACCCCCTCAACAACAACAACAAAAAGTTCGCCTCACCACACAAGCTGCCTCCCCCCCCCCCCACTCCTGCACCCCCCTGGGGCTTCTCCGTGCTCTCTAGAGGTGACTCTGCAGTCACTTAAAGTGTTCGCAGCGCAGTCCCGGCTCAGCAGCTTATGACCCAGAAATAAACTAGATAGTACCAGGCGCTGGCGCTAGGGGCTGTCTGTGTCAAAGGCTAAGGCTGCCTGGGAAGCCAGCTGATTCTCCTGCCTTAGCTGAGTCAGTCCTTTCAAGACATCTGATTCCTCAAATCCCCGCAGTATTAAAGGAGCAGACACCTAACAAGCAGTGCTCCCTCAACCCCGCAGGAAAAGTCAGCTCACAGAAAGATGGATTCCAGAGAAAGAAAAGAAAGGGGGATGTTGGCTCAATGTCTCCAGAGTATTCTCCGAGGTTGTGCCGGAGGTAATCCCCACCTAGCTTTCTCTCTGTGAAATTCTTTTTGCCTGTAGGCCAGTCTTCCAGAATCCCCCAAGACCTACCTAGGAAAGGGCCCTACCTCTACTGCCAAGGTCAATGACCATCTAGGGTGCTGTCTCCTTCCTGGATTGCAAGTGTTTCTCAGTTTCTCTTCTCTTCTCCAGCCTTATTTCCCTGACACCATCCTGACACTCAGAGATTTCCTAATGTCCAAATGAGTAGCTTCAGGGGTGCAACTTTTCTTGGCATGCAGCCATTTCCAGAAACATTTTAGTTACAGGGTTAACTGAGGCAGGCCTGTTGGTTTGTGAGTTCTGGCTTTCATATGGCAGGTCCCTCTTTACAGCTCAATGGTTGCTCGGAAAACAGATGTGGACTTAAGAAAACCTAATGCCTCCTTTGTTAAAGAAAAAAATATTATAATCCTAATAACAACAAGACAAAACAAAAACTGTGGACTTAAAGACATTAAACTAAAAATATCTGTCCACTCCATTCGACTTTCTGTTTTTGGAGCATAACCATTCATGGTATATGTGGTTAGCAAGTGCCTTTATTCCTTCTTCTTCTTAGAGACACCCAGCCAACACAACACCAGGACTGTATGATCTACTAGCATCATTTCCTCTTGCCATCTCCATTTTTAGAGGCTTTATAATTAAACTCTGTGAGATATATGGAACATACATCTGGTGGAGAGCCTTTTTATTTATATTTATGTAGGACAGTGAGAAGGGAAATTAAAGAATGCTTATATTGAAGTAATAAGCCTGCCCTGATATTAGCAGAAATGTCCTTTTAATTCACTTTTATTCAAGACTAGAGAATCATCTGTGTGACACCAGACTGTGTAGTCTTGCCTCTTTTCAGAGAGGTCCCACCGACATGGAAAAGACATTTGCTAGCTTGTGTTAACTTATGTGAACAAAAGGCCAGGCTTCTACTGACTAGTAACACACACTGAAATGAAGTGCCCTCTGATGCAGGAAGCTGAACAGAAAGAGCAAGTTGCCTCAGGGTCCTGCATTCTCCTGCCTTTCCACACCCCTACTACCAAGCATAAACACACACATATTCTAACAGGGCCCCCTAGACACAGCATGACGACCCACTGTGCAACCCGGCTGAATTTTGATAAAACTGACAGACTAGAAACTGGAGGTGTCAATGGTAACCACTCCAAGAGGTTACTATTAGAACAATTAGTTAGAAAAACTAAGAGAAATTTTCTTGCTATTGAAGATTCTTTTTCTTTTATAAAGTAAATGCATACATATACACAGAATTGGCCAGAGCTAGGTAGTTTTTTTGTTTATTTGTTTTTTTAATATGTCCATGTCTACTTCCTTAAAGGAGTCTATGAAAAACTATTGTGGAAGATTTTTTTCCTTCCCCCTCGTAAATTCTTGTTTTTATATCTTCAGCTTGTTTTCCTTACTACCCATCAATATTTTCATTTATAGCATGAAAATAATGTTAGTTGAGGGAACTCCCTGGCATAACTGGAGAATCAGTCACATATATATGATCTGATTGGACTTGGAAGAGAACTCCTCTCCTTGTAACCTTGTAGCTGGGTGTTCTTAGAGACCTGCAGGTATATAAAACAGCTTATATAAAATTAATGGACTGCTTTACGCTCACAACCTCCTACTTGTGAAACCCTTGTAAAATATTGCACCTGTTTCAAATCGGAAGATTATAAAGTCAAGTTTGCTGTGCAATCGATAGTTGTAAATGGTTCAGTGAAATATTTGATTGTTGTGAGTCTGACAATGATGGGAATTTTATTGTCCGTTTTTGTGCACTGATGTGCTAATCACAAGGCTGTCCCTTCTTTTATGTACTTGACTCATTTTGAAGCTGAATGTTAAGAATTCAAGGTAACATCGAAGGGCGTAATAATGAAAAAATACGTAGAGGAGAGATCTATTTATTGTCTTGCCCGGTTAGAAAGAAATCCACAGGTTATCAGGAGGCTGTGGATGAGGAAAGAAATTCTCTAATAGCATTTCAGTATCCTGATTAAAATTATCAACTGCATACTTATGGAATATGTGCCCTATTGATTTTATGTGCATTTTAAATAAGCAAATGGACAAAAGGTTTTTTTTTTTATCAACCCCATACTTCATAAAAATGACTTTCTAAATGCAGATAAGTTATTTTATAAGGAAATCTTTTGTCATGCGTGTAATATTCGGATAAATTTCAGATCCTCATTCTTTTCTTCCTTAAAACAAACACAAAACTAAATTTTCTCAAGTATTCTAGGATTTGCTTCATAGACATTTATGAAATGCCATAGGCTCCTGCTATGTACTTCTTTTGTTCCTTAATCTGCATTTTCATTATGAGGAAGGAATAACTAAGAACTCTGCTTGGCAAAGAAAAGCATGGAAATATTTTCATGTCCTGTTTCCTTTCCTAGTTCACTCTCAGGTTAGCTAGAATCACTTTTGCCTCTCTGGCAGAACTGTTCACTCTGTCAGTTCCCCCAAATTAATAGCGAAGCACCCTACTTTAACCAACATGTAGACTGATTGCCAGTGTTACCCGGGATTCAATGGGAAGTTCTAAAATGTATGAACTGGACTCTGTGAGGCCCATTACATTTCCTGTTCAAATATTTCAGTGAAAATATCACTATTAATCTAAATTTAATTTTCAAGCCTATTGGCATAATATTGTAATTTGTTGTAGGGCAGCTGGGTTTATGACAGGGTGCAACATGCTCTCTGCAATTGAAAATGTGAAATACTCCCAGTCAGATCATCAATTTGGGGATAATTTCTTGTAACACAGCACCATCATTTATTGTTTTGCAGAGTTAAATGCAGAGAAAAATGCAAACTGTTGTGTATGAAAAGAAGTTATGCATGCGCTGTACTAGCTACTATTTCTTTGCCCTTGATGGGGGATGTAATTACTATTGATGTGGAGAATTTGCAGAACATGGCACAGTTTTTGCCTCTTTCACAAGAAATGTTTAGTTGAATGATGAGCACCTCACGTTAGATTTTCAACCTTATTTCTTTTAGTTTAACAAGGCAGAATTAAGAACATCTGTACCAAGCAGGCCAGCACAGTTTCTAGCCATTATCAAAGTAATGCAGAGCTGGTCTTAGCATACAATGTGCCGAACCTTTGGGTTTGCACCTCCTGAAAAATTCTTATGGGTGGTGGTAGCGCTTGCCTTATCCCCAGCACTTGGGAGGCAGAGGCAGGCGATCTCTGTGAGTTCAATGCCAGCCTAGTCTACAGAGCTATTTCTAGGACAGTTAGGGCTGTTACACAGAGTGATCCTGTTTCAAAACAAATTGTTCTGTAGAGAGGAACAGAAAAGAAAATTTAAAGAGAAAAAAAAGGAAAATGATTTGTCCTGAGATGTTTCATCTTGCCTTGCATTCTTGACTGAAATCCTTCACAATTAGAATAGCTCTGAGTAATGTGAGGCCAGATGCATTCATGTAGTTTGAGAGATTGCTCCATCCCATTTTCCTTGAGAAAACAGGGAAAAGTGTGTGTATGCGTGTACCCATTTGGGGCTTTAAAGATGAATCTACATCTCTAAAGATGACTGATTTTTCCTCAGAGATGCCTGCCACCCAGTTTCCGTTTGGTGGACAATACAACACGAGGTTGATGTTGGACATGGGCTCATCATGAGGAAAAAGAGAGTAACTTTCTCCATTCCATTGAAGACTTATACACAAGAGGGAGGAATATCCCCATATTTGGTTATTCCAGGACCTGTTCTTCAGCGCTTCTGTTGCAGTTCTGAAAGCATGCACCATTCAGAAGGGCTTTTTCTTGTTGTTTTGAAAGGGAGATAAGGGTAAATATATTTTTCTTAAATTCTATAACCTTGGGCAAATTTCACTTTTTGGAGCTTCCATCAATTTCCTTATTTGTCATATGCACTAATAACTCTTCATGTTCAATAGAGTTATTGTTGAGAAGTCACTGAGATAATGGGCTAAAGAGCTTAGGAAGAAGGGTAGAATACAGCAATGATGACGAATTGATAATGACAAAACCTGTTACCCTTTACAAAGAAAGGTTTCTGGGCCTGCTTTCCAGTATTCCCTGCATAGTCCTTGGAGGGTTGACACACAGGAATAACCGATGACTATCTTGTTCTTGTATGCTTTTCTAGCAACTGATTTATGCAAGCCACCTATTACTTCCCAGAAATTCACTTTTAAAAAAATGTGGATAGTATGTATTGTGACCAACAACAGAGGAAGAAAGTCTGTTTCATGTGAAGTGGAAAGATGGAGTACACTGTAGGCAGGATCAATGGATAGACGAAGAATCCCATGATGCTTTAAATACTAAGAATGGGTACTCAGAAATAATTTGGGGGCAGCTTGTTTTTGAGGATTTTTTTTTTTGTTGTTGTTGCTTTGTTTTCTTTTTTTGTTTGTTTGTTTTGTGAGACAAGGTTTCTCTGTGTAACTTTGGAGCCTGTCCTGGAACTTTCTTTTTAGAGTAGGCTGGTCTTGAACTCACAGAGATCCACCTGCCTCTGCCTCCCAAGTACTGGGATTAAAGGTGTGCGCCACCAACTGTCCAACCAGTATTCACTTTCAATTTAGTTTTTAACACTTGACATTCTTTAAAAATATATGCACAGTGCAATAAAAACTGAAAGCAATGGCTTTTCAGATCTAAGGGTGTATGTCCAGGTAGAGTTTTGTTGTCGGGGTTTCTGTCCTGCCCAGTTATGTTCCAAAGAAATCACACAAAGGTCTACATTAGTTATAAACTAATTGGTCCATTAGCTCAGGCTTCTTATTAACTCTTGTAACTTATATTAGCCCATTATTCTTATCTGTGTTAGCCCCATTGTTGGGGAAGCTGACCAATCCCTGTCTGAGGGGCATGACCCCTCTAGGACACAAAATACCTTTAAAAGATCCGTGTTTTGTTTGTTTTGTCTCTTGGTTTCCTGCTCTTTGCTGGAACTCTGGCTCTGTAAGTTTCTCCCATTTTCCCCTTTTATTAAAGCTGAGCATTTTATAAAAGGCTAGTTTATTTCCAATTGTCGACTGACCATGCCCGCCACACCCCATGGCTCAGTACCTTTTTCAGTGGGGCAGGCACATCTTGCTTCTTCTGTAGCTGGGCCAGGACTGCTCAAACAGCTTTCCTCTTCCCAGAATTCTCCTGTTCTCCTTGACCCACCTCTACTTCCTGTCTGGTTGTCCCACCTATACTTCCTGCCTGGCTACTGGCCATCAGTGTTTATTTAAAACGTAATTGACAGAATACAGAGCACTGTCCCACCCCAGAGTTTCATCTTTGAAATTCATTTTAGGTGAACACCTGGAGGAGACATCTCATAAGCTCCCTGAAAATCCTGCATATATTAGTTTGATAGAATGAGAAACTGTCCTTATCATATACTGCTCAAAACTTCTATTAGCCACCAAATACATCATTCAAAGTCACTGGGGTGGTTGCCCAAGGAGATGCTTTTTTTCTTTTTATTTAAATATAAGCACTTATTTGTGTCTTAGATTTACCAGAGAATGGGGAAGGATCAGAAAAAAATAAAACACCAAAAGATAAAATGCTCCATCTTCCGCTGTCACCAGGTCCTTGTATATTCTAGGCAAGTGCCCTCCTCTGACCTACAATTCACTTCTCTTACCAATGCTATGAGATGATATTGATTAGATCCTATTTCTATTATTAGTATTACCATGTTGTTATGCCCACCTTGGTGATCTTCACAGTTCCTCATTTTACAGATGAGGAAATAAGTGAGACATTGAAAGTTAAATTGGTGAAAGGCAACAAGATTTTGTCTCAAGTGGTCTTATATTTGAGTCAAGGCTTTTAGCTCCCATATTATATTAAATCTGTTTGTTTGGATGCTGATCTTTACATTTACATGTTCATTTATGTACACACACAGTTATGGGCCTGGAATATGAGACTTATTAAAATTAAAACAAAACAAAATGAAACATTTTCTTTGACATTCCTGATGGAAGACGTTGCCTGAGTAACTGGGGTATGTATAAAATTTCAGGTGTTACTCCTGTAGTTCAGTAGTCTTATTAGATGTAAGGTCTTATTAACTGGGGATAAAGTCTATCAATGTAAGTTTGGTATTGATAATTGTTGATTCTAGCTTCTGATTATGGCATGTAAGGCTTAAACTTTTTAGGAATTCTGCATCTACTTGCTTACCCATTATGAAAATTGATCACTGGGTCTCAGGGTAGAGTACATAAGGTAAAGGGAATGAGGCATTGGCTGTGATTATCTGCGGTGGGGTTTAGAATGATCTGTAACATCTGTATCTCTCCTAACAAATTACACATATGTTTCTTTGAACTGCTTGCTGTGTCTGGGCAGGTAGAAGTTAGGGATATAGCAGAGGAGAGACGTTTGTGAGGGGTGATCATATGCCTGAGGCAGAACCTTTAATCTTCCTGGGATGTTTATTTTCAAGGGTTTTTGTCTGGTAACAGACTTATCACACACAGAAATGCAAGTCCACAGCCTTCTACCAGTAGAATCTTTGCACACAGATACCATCAAAACAATTTAAAATAACTCTATCTGTTTAGCTTCTAAAATATATGATAGTAAAGAGAGTCCT
Source organism: Arvicola amphibius (assembly GCF_903992535.2). Taxonomy (NCBI): domain Eukaryota; kingdom Metazoa; phylum Chordata; class Mammalia; order Rodentia; family Cricetidae; genus Arvicola; species Arvicola amphibius. Next base: position 157,625,917 of record NC_052048.2, read on the forward strand.
GGGTTGTTTAGTTCTGTGTAGGCCTTTCTGTTACATTCTGATTGGGTGATTCTTAACAAAGTAGCTAAACTTTCACAAAACATTTTATAGAATCTAGAACTCTTTCTATTTACTAAGAACAAAGCAGGCTCAAGATTTTCCTGGCCAGTGTGGAAATCCTCTGGCAGGAGATGATGGGAAAGAATCTGTTTCATTTCAGTCTTGTGCTACATTTGACCTTGGGAGAGCTTAGTTGTGCCTTGGGGCAAAAAATTAAATGTTCCATTTTGCAGCAGTATCATCTTTCACCTTTATGTGGATTTAAAAATGTAAATAAAATTGCTTTCTGTAAATGGTACACATGAAGGTCATGCTCATATTCTCTGCAAGAATTCAAAATGCCATTTGCGCCATCATTGGCTCAATGGATACTAATACGTTCTATTAGTTTCTAGTAATCTATTTTTTAAGTATTTTATGGACCCATATTTTTATGCCTAGTTCCTAGTTTGTGGAATAAGAAATCAGAAATAAACCTTTTAGCACGTCATTGTAGACTTATTTATAGAATGTGTGCTTTCAACTCTGAACTTTTAAAAATGCCAAACCTTCCCCAAATACATTTTTTTTAGTCATTAAAATGGCCGGAAAGGAAATCTGCAATGAGAGAAGAATATGCTCTTGAAAGCGTTGGGGGGATCATTCCTTTTCCAATTATCATCCATGTTTTTTTTTTCCCCTTGCATATTGTTCTGCAGGAAATAAGGTTTGGAGTCCTTAGCTGCAGCCAACGGACTTGGAAAGTAAAGCAACGCTGCTTTCTTTCTGAGATGAAGGGGTTTGAATTCTTTTCAATGCAGTTTGGATAATAAGACCCTGATACAGCTTTGTATTTAATTGTTATGATTCTGATTGTTAATGACATTTGATTGCTTCTTCTGGAGGCACCTGTCAGCCATTTCTGAGGCACAGATGGCTTTATCGGCACCAGCAGGAATTTCTTTTCCTTACTGACCTTGAGTTACATAGCTAATTTGGGGAGGATGAGCAGGAAGGGCCAATGTTGTCACAAAATTTCTGTCTATTTTCAAGAGATGATTTTGATTTTTGAGCAATAATTTGAGATCACTCTTTTTCAAAAGCTTCTAGGTTATTATTCTTTTACTGTGAAGAGCACTGATTTTTCTCTGAGTAGATGTGTTGATTCTTCAGTGACCAAGACCATGTGATAAGGTGAGAGTTTGTCCTGTTTTCTTAGGATGGCTCTATCTTATGCCTTTCGCATAAGTCAGGTATAGATATCCCTGTTATTTTTTTATTTTTTCAAATGTCCTAGTTTGGATGATAAAGTGTGTGTGAACTTACATATAATATAACATTCAAATGGGTAACTGTGACAGGTTGATTATGAGTCTTTATGAAATGTTTCTGACAATGCAGAATGATCTGCAGGTAAGATGTGTGTGTGTGTGTATATATATATACACACTGGGATTATAGGTGTGTACCATCCTAGTCTTTCCACCATATTAATATATTCCTTTTTAGGGTTCCTGTAGTGAGTGGAAGTATGTAATATGGGTGTGCAATGGTGACATTTGTTCACACTTTAGCTCAGAGTTTTCTCATGGTAAGGAATTCAAGCAATTAGTCTCCAAAGCAGAGGCAACAGCCCCTGTGATGATGGGAAGGGCAGAATAATAATTTTCTATGTTTCTATCCAGTGACTTAATCTGCTCCCTAATATGCACCATGCAGCCCTCTCTCTACTGTTCCAAAATTTCTTCTTACAACCAATAAAACATTCAAAAGATTTGCGGGCAGGATATCGTGGTTATGGGAATTGATGCTAGAATCACTTCAAAAATTCTCTTGTTTTTCAAATGCAACTTCAAAAGATGAACTGGGTCCCCTTTCTTGGTAGGCACCAGGGCAGATTGCTATTTCTGAAGTTCAGAAAATGAGTATATTTCCTACTTTGCTTAATTTTGGGAAAATCGTGTAATTACACCCTGTACATCATATTTGTGTAGACTTCTGGCAAGTGCACAGGTAATGTAACTCACTAGAACTTGTGTTTTAGCCTGGAAACTAAAATGAACTCAGAGGCAGTAAATATCCCATTTCTCTTCAAAGATGCTTTATTACTAAGCTAGAAGATGAGAAGGAGAGCACAGGAAGAGACAACGGGGAGAGGAAGGGAAGGGCAGATCCAGTGTTCAGGCTGTATTTCCTGTATTTAGAAACCTTGAGTAGATTATGGTTTCTCTTTCCAGTGAGCTAAACAGCTGTCATGAACTCTGACTTTTTTAGTGAGGCGGCATCGGAAAGTCATTCTGAAGTTTGAATGAACAGAAAAGAGGCAAGCAAACAAAACTAGATGACAGTGAGAGGAAACCCCAAACAAGTGTAACTAGCCAACATGTAACTGCCTCAGTTTCTAGTATGGCCGTGTATTCCAACAATTGCAGGTTGTGGTAGGGTTTTTTTTTTTTTTCTTCTGAAGTAACAAGTGGGCAAATAGAGTTTGATTAGGATTCAAAAGGAACTATTTACTTTAAAAAATTTAAATTACTATATTTATCAAGTTCCCTTAGCTAAAGAACATCTGAACTGTGTGATCTGCAGTTATGAGGACTATTAAATATTGGTGCCCAAAACTCCAAAAGCAAATGACTCTTCTATGTTGCATACAGATTATGCTTTTAAAGCATTTATTAACATGAATTTTAAAAGAAAAGATTATAATAGTCTGTTCCTTTTAAAAGATAATATCCTGGAGGCAGAGGCTGGCAGAGCTCTGTGAGTTTGAGGGCAACCTGGTCTACACAGAAAGTTCCAGACCAGCCAGGGCAATGCAATGAGATCATGTCTCAAAACGTGCAAGCAAGCATGCAAATAAGAATAGTTCATTTGAGATTTGGAAGCTTTCTAGTTAAGTTCGGGATATGGATGAGCAAATAGATAATCTTTGGTGTCTTAGGTGTTTAGAATTTAAGGAAGATTATAACCACTATAACATAAAGCAGAAAATTCACCTGTGCACTGTGTAACATGTTTCTTCTATAGAACTCTTCAGCTTTTCCAAGTTCTTGGTTAATTTTGTGCCTTAGCTTTTAATGACTAGTGCAGGAATAGAATTGGAGCCAACTCACAGATAAAGATGTATGAGTTAAGATTACTATCACTATTATGAACTACCATGACCAAAAGCAACTGAGGAACAAAGAGCTTATTTTGCATACACTTCCAAATCATAATTTATCACTGGAGAAAGTCAGAACAGGAACTCAGGCAGGGCTGAACTGGGAAGTAGGAACTGATGCAGAGGTCATGGAAGAGTATTGTTTACTGACTTGCTCCTTATGCCTTGCTCAACCTGCTTTTATATAGAATCCATGACTATCAATCAGCCCAGGGATGGTACCAGCGAGCATGGGCTGGGCCTCTCCCCTATCCATAACTAATTAAAAGATTGCCCTATGGCAATGTGTTATACGGTCAGAGGTAACCTTAAAATAGATCCTGTTTGATTATTTTCTTTAAGATTGATATAAATAAAAAAATGATTCCATGAACTATATGATTAATTCTCCTAGGATTAAATGCAATAAAAGGGTCCTGGTGCAGCGCTTGCAGAATTGTGTCCTAGGAAACACATGGACTTAAATCAAAGGTCAATTTGTACCCATTTTAAAATACTATCCCTGTGACTTTAATCAGTTGACATAGCATTCTATGCATGAAGGAAATCAGTTACTGTGTATTGTGTCTTCACGAGTACTCTCTGGCCCTGTTGTCCTTTGTGGCGTCACTGAAATAGGAAATGAGCAGCTTTTCTCATGGTGATCAAGGCTGTTAGGGCTTTAGAAGAAGGGAAAAGGTAAAGCTTCAGCTTCAAGCCAGGCCATGTCAGCTTACAATGACTGCTTCCTGCATACCATCTGCACAACTCTGCAGCCTGGATTGCCACAGCTATCTAGAGAAATTGGCGCTTCCCAGAAAGGGCGCAAATATGAACAGTGCTCTAGATTGTGGTGTTAACATTTTCAACCAATTTGCGAGCTCAGGATGGGAGGAAATTGTCTGCTGCTTATCAGTGTCCACATTTTGTTACTTCTTCCAAAAAAGGTTTTTGACCAATGCTCAAAATCAGATGCTGTGGAAGCCACTAACGTATAAAATATTGAGTGGGTTGTAACAATATTCAATGGTGTGCTTTTCCTTTATTCAAACCAAATATGAGATGGCAGGACTTCCCTTCCATATGTCTCAGGGGCTATTTCTTTGCCAGTCATTCACTTGCCAACACTTACACAAAAGGGACATTTTCTCGGATGGTATAACATGGAACAATTTTCTAGATGTAATCTCAGCTCTACTATAGAAAGGAGGTGATGTGAATGTGGGCGGATGATTTGATTTGTGGAGAAGTGGAGGCACATGGTAGTTAAGTGGCTTACCTGGTTACACATGCTGGTGTTAGAACTCATAGCCATTGACTTCCATGTGCTGACAGGAGACATTAAGGGCAACAGGATTTTATACGGTTTTCCTGCTTGCCTGTAACACAGCTGCTTCTAAGGAAAGTACGAATTCTGGTTCATCCTTGGAGCAACTGATTAACTTGTGGACTTTGTGTTCGTAATAATGATAATGAATGAATGTGGTAATTGTTCATCTGCATTTCTTGATTTCAAGGTTGCTACAGTTTGAGCAATTTCATGAAATAATCTTTCCTTCCCTGTAGAATGCACAGAAGCTGTGGGTCCTTGAGTCTGGTCCAAGCGGCTGTGTGTGCTCAGCATCTGACAAGAATGATGAATGGAGCTGCAGGTTCAAGGAAACAGAGGTCTTATTGGAATGACATCTGCTTCTCTTCCAGGCCAGACATGGCATACCAGGGATCAGTGAATCATGGTGGAGGAGGAATTTGACAGGCTTGAAAACATAACTTTTTTTTTTCTGGTCTATTTGATTTTAGGCTGAAAAACTGGACCCGAACAAAAGTAGTTGATTTTTCTATTAATCCGAAAACTTTACATGCAAATCTGTAAATCTATCTTAAGTTAAACACAAGAAGAAATTTTTGACTTTATGAGACATGTAATTTGAGCTAGGCTACCATGGTAGATCTATTTACTTGGCAGAATGGAGGTTGCTAAAAACAGTATGATTTTGACATGTATTTCAGTATTTCTTTGCTTTTCTGTCTTTCCATTTGCATCCCACAGCTACTTTCTAGATAGGCTTTTCAGTTCTCCAACCACACGTTAGTACAGGTACACTCCCAAGCACGGTACTCATATCTGGATCAGAGACTCTCTTATGTCCACAAATCTCACCTGAATATTTTTGTTCATGGTGGACTTTCCACTGTGAAAGAACTATGGCTTCTTTCTGTTTCAAGATGACTTTTAAGAGGTATTTCAGGCTCTTTAGCTATAAAAGAGGAACGCCTTGCCTTTCCCACTTCATGCCTGGTAGTATCTGGGATGCACAGTGTGCAGCTGATGCAGAATGAGAATGAGCACAGGGCTAGGACTTCAGGTTAGAGCTACCACTCTTGCTTGAGAGCCCGAGCTTGAGTCTCAGAACGGTACAATGAAACAGAAGGGTCTCCACATCTCTCATCTATGTAGTTTAAGATGTTTAGGCAGTTTCCCAGTCTTTTACAAAAATGAGAGAAAACCAACTGATAGAAGCACATAAAGTCATTGTGTGTTTAGTTTATATCAGACCATAATTTGTATACTGAGGAGCAAATGCTGAGGTTAGGCAGCAAGAAATCATGGCATAGTAAACAGTGTGGCTCGAAGGCTCAAAACTAAGAGTTAGTCACACACCATTTTCCCTCCACTGGAATGGTGCCTTTCATTGCCCTAATTCTTGCCTAGTTTTTTTTTTCCCCAAGAACACTTGAAAGGAGCCTCAGAAGGCAGGTAAGTCCCTTTCATTGGTCCATTTGGTCTCATAGCTCTTGGCAGTCTCTCCACTGCTTATAAGTGCTTTTCTGCAGTATTCTTCTTCGAGGTAGCTCCCAGTGAATGCCACAAAAATTATTTCCGTATCTATTTCTTACTTCTCAGGCTGATGGAAAAAGGCTTGGTGAATGTTATTTTTTATATCTCCTCTGTACATAGGTTTCTGTCAGAGAAAGGCAGACATTTCTGCCATTTTTTCTTGCCAATTAATTAACGTTAAAGAATTTTTAATATATATAAAATTAAGAAATCATTTAAACCAATTCCTTCAAAAGCAAAAGAAGACCTAGACTAGACTGAGTCACTTCTTGTTTAATGTTAAACAGCTAAGTCAAGTTGTTGGAGCAGTTCTTAATAATGTGTGTGTGGGGGGGAAGTGGGGGAAGGAGGTTGTGCACACGAATGTAGTGCTCGTATAGGAAAGAAAAGTGTGTTACATCCACTGGAGCTGGAGTTACAGGTGGTTGTGAGTCAGCTGATGTGGGTATTGGAATGCAAACTTGGGTCCTCTGCAAGAAGAATATATGCTCCTGACTGCTGAGGAGTCTTTCTAGTTCCAGAATTAGAATATCTCAGAAATTATGAAAATCTGATATCTTACAAAAATAAAATTTGGTACAATTGAGGCCTAATGATTTTGCATCTAGCCTTCTCCTTTCCTATATGGTATGTGAGACTGAGATGATGTGAAATGATGCGACACGGAGACTAGCCCCTCATCCTTTTCCTCGGGAAAACTAGACAAGGATCGAGGAAATGAAGACTAATTTAGGATCACATAGCTACCTATACAGAAGGGGTCGAAAGTCAGCTTCTCCAAGTCTCAGTATCTATGAAGTACACTAATGGACTAAACTAGTCAATATCATTTTTGACAGGAATAGCCCATAATTAATGAAATAATGAGAGAGAGAGAGAGACAGAGACAGACAGATAGAGGAGAAGGATGTGCTACAGTAGTTTGGGTAGGACTTGTAAATAAAACATTGCAAATTTTGGAGGCTAAACAATCATGACTGAAGACTGAAAATAGAATTTGGAGGTAAGGTCAAGAAGAAATAAATGGCATCTTCTTTTAAAAAGCTGAATCTATAAGTTGATTTTCGTCCTGGGATCTTATTTATAAGCCTACAATGACAAAAAAATAATCCCTGTACCACATAGTAGATTTTATATACTGCTCCATTCATAACGCTCTTGAGATTTTTTTTCTGTTCAAAAGGAAAGAATGTAATGAACATTTTGTGATACCTCTATGGTCTAATAAATAAATGTGTATCCAAGAATTCCAGTATTTTTCAGGCAAAGTGGTTAATGAGGACATAAAATTATGCATTTTTACCCCCACTTTTAGATGAAAGGATGTGAGTGGATGATTAATTTTAGCATGTGGAGGTTTTTCTAGATTTTATAAATTAAGGCAAATCCGCTCACAAAATTTCTTTGGAGATGTGACAAACTGATTTATATTCCATTAATTGAACTCTGTTTAAACAGAATTGTGAATTTCAGAAATAAAGCACAAATTAATTGAATTGCCCAATAGCGTAATTACATTTTCATCCCCAGCGAAAACAACTTGGAGTGCCAAAGTTTTGGAACATTGAGCTGCTTTTTCAGTTTAATATGGGAAAACGTGTAACTGTGCTCTGTCCTGCCATCTTCTAGAAACATCAATGCCAGTGAATACACTTATTTTTCCTGCTAATATCTTCAGTCTTACTTTTCATCTATTAAATGTAGACACTGAAGTTCTTGGATACTTAAAGAAATTGAGTTTGTGGAGGCAGAAACATAGAAATAGGGTGGAAGTATAGGGAGAAAGAATTAAGACAGGGAGCAGGCATCAGCTCCAATTAGGAAGTCTGTGTGCTTGTGAAGGGTAGGATAGACTGCAATGGGTGGCCAGTTTTGCAGTAATTCCGTGTTGCAGGAATGGATTAATGAATGAAACCTATAACTATCCCTTGAAAAGCAGAGCAGTCATGAAGTACATAGGTGCTTAGCTGGACTGAGCTATGCAGAGGTGACCCATGAATATGTGTGTAACTTTTTTTAGGATGACAGTTCAGTGTGTGACATTTCTTATATCCATACCCAGTCCTTCTGTTAGTTTTGTTTGGGTGAGTAAACCAAAAGTGTCTTTATATGCAAAAGCAGCTTAGTACATATTGAATTCACTAATACAAGAATGCCAACATACCATTTTATCCCAGACTAACTTTTTAAATTAAACTTTCTTTTTAATTTTGAAATTATTATATAACTAAATCACATTTTCCTTCCCTTTCCTGTATCTAAATTGTCTGTATATACATCATGTTTTTACTCTTTGTCTCTCATACCCTCCATATTCCAAAGAAATGTGGAAACAGGGACTCTTCTTATTCTTTCCATGTGTAGCTGCTCATTGTTTTATACTAGATTTCACTAAGAGATAATGAAAAAACTCACCAACACTATGTAAATTTTGGTATTAAGACTTGCGAACAAAGCTGATTCCCCTTTGTCTGATATTTTGTTTAGAATTTCTCTGGATAAAGTCTATCTCATTAGCCGTAGGATAAGGTCAACTGGAAGGCTTGGATCTACTAGGAAGCTTCACTTTTAGATCCTTCATCAGCCTCCGGACTTCTCACTCTGGCCTCTCCAGACGAATAGTAAGCTAAAAAGTAAGTCAACAAGATATTGAATAGGTTTTATGCCCTAGGCTTTTGACTTCTGGCATGATGGGAAGCAAAAAAGTAAAATAAAACCAGCCTTATAGCAGACATAATTGAATTTGCATCTCAGTCCTTCCAATTATTAGCTGCCTATCATTGGCATAATTACTTAGGAACAGCCAAGGCTCTGTCATTTTTCTGTGGATAGGGAGATTAGAATAACCGTCTCCTAAGACATGGAGGAAAATAAACTAGCATTTGGCACATGTATGGGTTCATAACAGCTCTATATCTTTGTTTTTCCTTCCATTTAGCTCTTGGGTCTAGAATAGTTATGGATCAGGTACTAAAAAGAGCTGGCTTACACTGATGGGAGAAGACTAGAATTACTCAAAATGTAGAATTTGCTCAGAGAAGGGAGGCAGAAAAGGTCATTGGAAAAGGGAAGGTTGCCTACTTGCTCTTCAAACATTCATCTTCTTGTCACAGGACATGACCAGAAGGCGATTGGGAGGGTTCCATTCTAACCTTTTATTTTTCTTTTCTTTTCTTTTCTTTTCTTTTCTTTTCTTTTCTTTTCTTTTCTTTCTTAACCACTGAGAAAGAGTAACTTCAAATCCTGTAAGGTTCTAAAGAAGGGGGTGTGACAGAAAGAAAAAGTAAATGTAAAGAACATAGGATTATAGGTGACAAAAGAAGGTTTTCAGAGGCAGCAGCAATATTTACTGTTTTGCTCTCTTAAAAATAACCCACAGACACATATACTGCACACACATATTCATGCTTCATACATTATTTATTGTAAACATTTTGTCTTACCTTATATTTTCACCACCAATCTATTAGAAGGCTATTTTAAAGTTATTTGAGACTCTTATACATGTATTCAATAAAATATGATCATATACACCCTCCATTTCTCTCCTTTATTTTCCGCAACATTCCCTGTATATCTTTCTAGTACCTGGCACTTCTAACATTCTTGTCTTTTTCTCTTCCTCACAGAGCCTGGGGCTTAGAGATCATATGCGCCGTCTCTGTAGGAATTGACTGTCTTGATCCTGTGCAGGTCTTGAGCTGGTAGCCACTAGTTTCAGTTCATGACTCTGAGAGTCATGTCATATCCAGAAGACAATGCTTAACAAAACTCCTTCCCATCCTCCAGATGTTATATTCTTTTGCTTCCTTTTCCATGATATTTTCTAAGCTCTGGCAAGGGTGAGGTATTGATATATATGACCACTTTAGGGCCAAGCACTCAATGTCTTTCAGTACTTTCAGCTATGGATCACTGCATTGGCAACAGCTCACTATAAAAAGAAACTTCTGACTTAGTTTGAGAGCATCCCAGGTCAATGAGTATACAGAAAAATAATTAGAAAGGAATTTGACAACATGACCATTTGGCCAAATAACAACATCAGGTTCTCCCAAAGCCCTATGACCTTCTCAGCCATGGACTTTGGCCAGGGTTACAGTGTCAGATAGAAAAGTTCCTCCTGCCGGGTGGTGGTGGCGCACGCCTTTAATCCCAGCACTCGGGAGGCAGAGGCAGGCGGATCTCTGAGTTCGAGGCCAGCCTGGTCTACAAGAACTAGTTCCAGGACAGGCTCTAGAAACTACAGGGAAACCCTGTCTCGAAAAACCAAAAAAAAAAAAAAAAAAAAAAAGAAAAGTTCCTCCTTTTAAATAGGCCCCAAATATAATCAGAAACCAGATAGGTAGCTACCCCACAACAATCATGCCACATTGTTCTAGTAGGACACATCTTACCTAATAGGTTCGATTAATATTGTAGCATGCAGAATCAAGTATTAAGTGTGATCTTTAGTGTCTTTTCTCCCCCAGAGCTCTGCAAAGCTCCTCCTGGTCCTATGAGAAGAGTATATAGGGATGATGTTTCCCAGCAGAGATCTATTTTCTACAGCTGAAATATGTGCTGTCTTCAGCAACTGGCTCTTACCATGTGTTTGTATGGGTAACTAAGGGTGATGGCAACAGTCTTTGTTGTTTCGAAGACCTCTGGGGCTTCCCTGATCAGTGAGTCATAGGTGGTTTCCCATACTGGGAAGGCTATAACTTATAGCGTTTTTAATCCTTGGCATTTATAGTGATAAAAAATGTATACTTAATTTTGAGTGATTTTAGTTTAAATTTTCTGCTTGTCAGAGAGTTTAATGGAATAAGAAGCATAGAGTAGAAATGAGATGCATGTGGTTTTCCTTTCTTATCCTTGAGGGCTATCCTTGGCAGCTGACCTGGAAGTCTTTTACTCTCCCACGAATTCATATAGCAAATGTACTTTACTTTGGGCTGGGCCATATGTAGCCTGGAGGTTCATATGTACTAAGGTTGGCTTTACAGTTAGCCATTGGATGTTTCTTTTCTTTTCTGAGTAAGCATGAGGTTGTTAAATTATCAGAGTGTATTTTGGTGAACTAATCTGGAGGACTAATCTGGTGGTAAAATACTGTCCAGGTGAAGAGAAGAAGGCTTGGATAGTAGATACTGGCACTGAGGGAGGTGGGCATGGAGATTTTAATATAAATGATGCCATTAATAACAAAAAGGACAACAAGAGATACAATGTGGAAAGTCTGTCCCAGTTGAGAAAGCTTTCATTTGCAGGGGAAAATCTTCGTTTGATGGAAATGGCTCAGTGAAAGCCAAATAGACTGTCCAGAGGATGACTGCACATCCTTGCACTGAAAGCCAACTAGGCTGTCCAGAAGATGGTTGTGCATCCTTACAGTGAAGCCAGCTACACTGTCCAGAGGATGACTGTGTATCCTTGCAGTGAGGCCAACTACACTGTCCAGAGGATGACTGTGCATCCTTACAGTGAAGCCAACTACACTGTCCAGAGGATGACTGTGTATCCTTGCACTGAAGCCAACTACACTGTTCAGAGGATAGTTGTGTGTCCTTGCAGCAGCACAGTATTTCTTTGGAAAATTTTCTCTAGGCTTTCCATAGTATGATTTTTGCAAAGATTTTAGAATGGTGGAATTTCCCACTTGTTCCTTTATGCACAGGTGACATTGGGGATTGTGTCTCCTAGAGGATTAATTACCATAAAGGGTTTCTCACCCCTGAAAGATTTCCTATTAGGTCATGGTCCAACTCAGACTGGGTCGAGCTGGAGTGCTTATACAAGGGATGCCTGCAGAGCTCCTGACAAGCAGATAGATGAGCTCTCATTCCTCATGTTGTGCTGCTAGATTCCTGCAAGAGAGCAACACTGGATACCAGGAAAGTATTGCATAGCAGGAGATATTGTCACAGTCCCTTCCCAGCTGTTGGCTGTTAGCAACAACATCCATTCTGCTGCTGACACCAGGCTCTCCCTGGTGGGGCTTACATGGAGGAATTATTTAAACTACTTAAAGACAGTAGAATATTTAAAAGTCAAAATGCTTTCTTTCTAATTATTCCCCAGACCTCACTTAGCAATAGCTGGCTTCATGTCATACAACATGACTCCCATGGGGTTTGCCGCAGCCCCTGAGCAGACGAAACATCTTTGGCAAGTTATTAATAAAACTGGAAGCTGGGCCTGGAAAAGGAAGGAGAAAATCCCTACCCTTACCCCTGCATCCTAAAGTCTCAAGTCCATTGGACAGAGCATTTTCAATGGGTTGTCCATAACGTGTTCGGGGGAAGTTTAGCTTTTTTTTTTTTTTTTTTTTTTTTTTTTTTTTTTTTTTTTTTTTTTTTTTTTTTTTTTTGCGAGTTGCTTCACCTCACTCATGCCATTTGTAATGAAATGATTTGTTGAAAATGTGTGTGAAGTAGTGGAAGGAGAATTTCTGTGCTCTTGGCCTCTCTTAACTCTCTCTGACTTTCCTGGGTGCCTTGAAAAGTGTTTAAAAAACACAAAAGAATGAATGAGTTGGAGGAAATCAAGACCTGAACTGTGGCATTGTCAGGAAGATGGTAGAATGGGCTTTTGAATATGCTTTATAATCTTGGAAATGACATTAAGCAACTAATGGAGTTGATATATTAAATACATTCATAATCCATACACAAAATAGGCACTCAATAATCAATGGTTTGCTCCATCAATTGATATGGGGAAGATGAGTTCTTTTTATTAGCTCAGCAGAACCGGGGATGTATGGAGGCACTAAAATGAGGGAACAGATTAGGCTGCTCTTTGCAATTTTAATTATGAATTTTATGAACAGAAAAATAAAATGTAGACATCTGTGACTGAGGAAATAAAGGTATCAGCATTTGCTGGACTTCTGATCTATTCTTGCTCTGTTTTTTTCTTTAGCTTCACGTTTAGATAAAGATTTGAAGGGCAGTATGAATTTTTATATTCTTAGTTTTTTAATATATTGATAAGGAAGTCAAGGTAGGGGACATCATTTTATCTGATTTCCTCCACTATTTCCCAATGTTATCCATGAAGAAGAAAGATAAGGAGAGAGGCTTGGCCTTAGAGGAATCTTAAGGGATACTGTATGTAGTGGATTCACTCTGTATTTATTGGGGTTGCCTTCCTTGGCTCCATATGGGAGGTGGTGTGGAAGAGTGGCAGAGAGTCTGAATTTATCAGAATTGATGAGAATGTGGACCTTCAGTGCAAACTCTCAGACATGGCACCAATGCCCTAGTCTTTTGAAACAATAGTAGGGTCTGCGTCTGTAACATCAAGGTAAGAAGTTGTTTGGAGGATGATTAACACAAACGGGAGAAATGTCAGCACTTAGCTTACTGCTTGATATTTAGTGCTGAGTGAATTTTTTTTTAAAAAAAAACTTTAACGTTATTTGGGTATGACTCCTGATGAAGCACTATTAGAACAATTTTTTCCTAATATGAATGTCTGTAGATGAATGGATTCTCTTGGATTTTCCTTGTAATGGCACTTAAAGTATGCCTGGTTTTAACTAAAATCTGGTTTAAAAGGTCACTGTATTTTGCACGTCTGTGAAGGAATATTAGTAACTAAATGCTCTGAAATGAGAATCCACAGAAGCATCAGGTGATGAGGCCTCATCTAAAACTCCCCCTAAGGTCATATCAAGAATATTTGCATAGAGCTGGCATATAATTTACAGACGCTCCCTGTCTGTTCTGAGATATTCTCAACTTAGGCTTCTATTACAGCTCCCCTTAGGATACTAATTTCCCGAGTTTCTCTAATCTTCCTACGGACTCTATTCCATCTGAAACTCTTTACACTGTTAATTTTCTAAAACTGGAGCTCAAGACAGCAGATATATAAGTTAAGTGAGAGGCAGCAGAAGAGGCTGGCATAAACCTTTGCTAAAGCATTTCAGCCCATTTATTAAAATGTGAAATTGTTGGCCTGCTGTCTTTAGGTCTTGTCAAAGCCTCCTGGAGGCGTAGAGGAATTAGATTGTAACTAGGACCAGTTGGTTAATGTGAGTGATCAGTAAAAAGACAGCAAAGACTCTCAATTTAGAACTGTTTGATTGAAAAGGAATAGACATTTTCTTTAAAGACAGGAGTTACTGGGTGCTGGTACTATTTTCTTTTGAGAATTTATTACTGAACATTGCTGTTTATTTAATTTCAAGTTTTTCAGAGCATCTCATACTATCAGTATTACTGATTATGTTCTGCTGGGATACCTGTAATTTATATGTAGTTAATTAATAAAATCTATTGAGCATTTAGTGTTGAGATAAGTTGCACAAAAATAAAGAGAAAAACAATAGTGATCTGTCTGTAAATCATTTAAATTAAGCAGGAAAAATAAAGAACATGTTATATACCACATTTTGATATGGATCCACAAAAATTTCTTAGACAAACTAATATATAATCAAGTATAACTCTTTCCAGAATATGAAATATTATAATGTCCGAAATCAAATTTAGAACTTAGATAGTACATCAAAAGTCAGAAAAATCATCAGACAAGTAACCAAATAAGGATGATGCTACCCTGGAGTTTCTCTTATTAGTAAAATGGCAACATAGGTAAATTTACAGAAGTTGAAGTGGGGCTGTCATTCAAGTCATGACACGCTCTCAGTCTACTGCAAGGCTTTATTCTCCAGTGTAGTGTGCAATGTTTTAGGCAGTGCGTTTCTGTGTCTTGTCTATGCAGTTGAAATGCATGTATTATAGGAATGAGACTGACATATGGTCAGATTGATAAAGAACATGTTTGGGTTGAGTTCAGATAAAATATCTAGGGCTGACCATGGCTCAGTATTCCAGGCACGTGGTGTTTGTCTATTTGTCCTTTATGCTGTGCCTTTGTTGCCAGATGGATTATGCCAAGAACTACTTTAATCGCTATGATAGCTGAATATATATAAACATATATATATACGACATCAATATATATCAACCAAGAATGTGAGATATTTAAATCGTTAATATTTTTGATATATGGACACATTGTCATACATCAAATTCAGAAATATGAATTTGGAAGTCATTTTTATGCAGAGAAAAACATTTCACTTTATTCATAGCTCTTTTTGTAATTCATATTTTACGTACATCCTGACTACTTTTGAATTTTCAATCATTTACTGTCAACTGCCATTTTTTTAAGGGGAAATGCAGAGCAGGTACAGGCACAGAGTTGAGGGAAAGAGACCCAGTGCCTAGCTGGGCCAGTAAGGAATTCTCAGATTTATAGGAGGTGGGGGGAGGAGGGAACATAACAACCCCCCACCTTTCAGACCCCTGCTCATGCATTCTGCAGCCTTATCTTCATAAAGATTTTTATAATGGCTCTTTGTCAAGTTCTTTCAAATGTCCTGCCAACCAATTATCGTAAAAACCTTGCTGAAAAGGTGCTATTTTTGTGGAATGCTTTCAGAGAGGGCAATTGTGAACTCTGCCTGTCTCTACCAGCCCTGCCTGTGGGATGATGAAAATTGACCTTTCTTATAAAAACGAAAGGAAATAGCAGGATGGATAGCCTGGACACGAGGATGCGATCTTACAAAATTCTCCCGTTCAAGGTTTTATGAAATGCACTGGAGGGTAGTGCATTGGTAGGAATGGGGATGAGTATCTCAGACTAGCTTATCCATAGGGTTTCCTTTGTGTGCCTGGGCAGGGGAAGGATGAAAGGGGGTGGGGTTGCATTTTCTATTAGTGTTTATATCTGAAAATTATAGCTGTTTCATCAGGCTTGAAACTGAATGATTTATGTAGAATTTCCAAGTTTAGCTTTTCAGGATTGGAGAGAATAAACAGTAGGGCATGGCCCTTTGAATTACACTCTCTATGGTAGCGATTAGGTGATAGAGCACACTCTACCATAAAGGCTACAGACAAGAGGGGTTTATAAGTGGAATTGCTCCTTTCTCTGAGGGAAAGGGCTTACAAGCAGTGAAAGCTCTGGCTCAGAGGACCATCATTAACATAAAATATATGTCCACAGTGAAACTGACCATGACTTCGGATGATGGGTGGAAAGAAAAAGAGTGCAGAAGGAGGAATATTAAAACATCAGAGTTTCTCAGTTTTGCTGTTCAGGGTGGCAACTGCTGAGTCAAAGACTGTGACTAGATGGTGAATGGAATGGAATGGAAGACAATTTCTCTTAGAAACTTGGTTTTTTTTTTTTTTTTTTTTTTTTTTTTTTTTTTTTTTTTTTTTTTTTTTTTGTACAGAAAGATACTATTGTGGTGTGGATAAAGAAAAGACTTGTCCACAAGCTTTCAACTTAGCGGAAAAACCACTAAACACTTTTCAACCCTTGTGCTCGAACCTTCTCTCTCTCTCTCTCTCTCTCTCTCTCTTTCTCTCTCTCTCTCTCTCTGTATATAATATATATAAAATCTCTCTGTGTGTATTTTGCTTTCTGGAGGCCAGATAAATTTATTTTGGAAGTTTGCTCTTTTACATTTCTGTTCATAAACATGTATGATAGATATTACTTTGTTAGAATGTATAGAATGGCATTTTAAATTCTTTTTATCCAAAAAAGGAGATTATGAACAGTATATAGTCTATAATCTAAAGACGAATGCTATTTACTGTTATGTTAGCATGAATATTTTCCCTGAGAGGCTCATTGTGGGTAATTCTTAGTCATTTATTTATTTACTTATTTTCTTCCCTGTAGTATGACCATAAAAGCAACAATATTATTTTATCATGTCAAAGCATATAGTGGCAATATGCTATTTATTATGTATCTTAGACTGGTTCCTTTTAATTTCTATAGAAAGTATATCTTTCTTCTTTTTGTGCTATGAAGAAAGAAAAAAGTCAGTAATGCATTTGCATGCACATTCCAGTGTCAATAATTTGTGATCATTGTATTTTGACTCGTATGGCTGCTCTGCTTCTGTTTGACTTTGCTCAAGTCATTTAGGCACGTGGGGACTGTTTCCTCATCTGTATAATAAGGGACTGTACTAAGTGGTCCCTCAGGTCCTTCTAGAATTCTGTGATTTTATGAGTGAATATTTTTCAAAGTACTTTTATATTCATGATTTTATTTGATCCCCTGACCACCCAGTAAGAGAAAGAACATCATTGGCATATATAAAAAAAGGTTGAACTACAGTGGGATTGGATGTTTTGTCCAAAGTCACCCTGAATCAGAGCTGATGTGAGTCTATGACTGCCTTTGTGGTTCCAAGCTCTATCCCCGAGGTGTCTGCTGGCTGGCCTCTTGTGATATCAGAGACTCCCCAACCGGAAGTCATGCTCATTGCATAGGCCCAAGGGCCTGGTAGGAAGAAATTTGGATAGGATATTACTTTCTCAAAATGTTTTGCTGACAGGAGAGATGATACAAAACAAACAAACAAAAAATAAAAACAAAGCAAAACAAAACAAAAATCTCAATCAAACAAACAACCATCTTAGGCCAAAGCAGGGAAACTGCTCATTGGACATTACTCTTCTTAGCTCCTTATAAAATAAAAATTTTGTGTTAAAGGCATCACTGCTTGGCCACAAGAGTCTACTTGCCTTTTGGAGGCAAAGCTTCTATCGAAGAATCCACTGAAAGAGAGGAAGACATGTAGTGGCTTTTTCAAAGGCCTCTACGAGTTTGGAAAAACCATAACTACATCAGTGTCCCAGTTTTCACGTGCCCATAACAGGGAACAAAGACAGTTCCTTTCTTCACTGCACCATCTGCTGTGGGTCACATACAAAGGGACCACTTTCTATTTGTATTGTGAGCTCTACAGAAAGACATAGCTAAGAGACGCTTCTCCAGTTAAGGTGTTATTTGATGATCCTCTTGATTCTTTCTTATAATAACCATAGCCAGAGTTGCAGGGACTAACAAGTTGTGGAATGAGTCTTCAGTGTAAGAAATTGATACTATCAAGTGCTTAGAACTCCAAATGCTTCAACCATGTAGCTGTCCCAATCAAGGCTTGAAAACTCCAGAAAGCATCAGGTTGCATCTTATACATCATGCGTAGCTGTTTCAATGGGGCATGATGGTTTGGAGAGAGATGAGGCATGGTTTCACTGCAGTGTGCTGTTCTCTTTGCTTACAGTTTATGTCCTTAGACTCCTACTTTGATAATCTTTAAATTCCAGTTGTTTAAATCCTGTTCAGGATGATTGCTCTGGGATGTGAAGCCCAATTTCCAATCTGACCTGCCTTCTTACAGTCTCCATTTAAATCTTACTGTCTAGTCTCTCTCCGGCAGTCTTGGGGACTTTGTTCTTTCTTCATTGTTGCCCTATAACTGGAATCTTTCAATTGCATATCCAAATGACAAAACTGTGCCATGACACTCTGCCCCAAAATTAACAGAACACTTTGGAATATTTGATGTTGGTGCATAAGTACAAATTTGATTGTGAGTCACAATTAAAGAAACCCACAGATTGGAGATCTTTGATAAGAAATGACAATTGCCAGGCTGGAAACCAGCTGCCCCACAAAGGTGTCCTTTATTAATTGCATGAATTGAATGTCTTCAAAGGTCTTCCTCTCTGCCTCCTATAGGTGCTAAGGACTGGTGGTAGAAGCCACCTTTGGCAGACAGCTTCTTTTCTTCCTTTAGAATCACTATTTTAGTTTTGCCAGCCTTTAAAAGAGATCTTTTATCTCCTCATTCCCATTCTTTTCTTTTCCATCAGTGGAACAAGAAGACCTGGTATCACATATACACCTGTTGCTATGGACTGCTTAGCTTTGTGGCTGAAGCAGAACATCACCACATTTGGAGTGAGATCTCTATGGCATTTGTGTTTTATGCCAATAATCTCTAACATTTTTCTAAAATTCATATCCAGATTCTTCTTAACATTTTACCTCATGTTGCCTATAATAGTATTTTTATTTATTGGCTCTTAGGACAATCAGGCTGTGGCAGGGTGACTCTATTGACAATGCTACCATTTCTTGAAAGTCATTTGACTAAGTCCTCTAGTAGGTTTCTTATATTCTTTTTGTGGTCAACTCCACTTTTATAAATCTGGAAATATTTATTAATCTTCCATTCTGAAGAAATTTAATCCCCTTTCTTGTGCTTTAAGGAAGTTCATGACTCTCTTAACAATGCCTCCTGTTTTTGGCAGCACCTTATAGTGAGCATTTGTATTCATCCCGGGCATATGTATCTCCACAACTCTTACTCTTTGGTGAAATCTTTCCATATATCCCTTTCCCAACTTCTCACTAGTTTACCAAACATGCTTTTTTCAAGTACCTGACTATTCAGCTGGGGATAGCAATATCAGTGAATGTGGACATTTGTAGGAAAAAAATCCTGTTTTTTTTCTCTTAGCCACCTTCCATCTTCTCTCAGGCAACCACTTACTTTTCCCTATATTTTTTTAAGTTCTCAATTGCATCTTCATGTATCTAGAATAAGACATGACATTTGACCCTCTGTATTGGTAACCTGCATATTTTTGGGAGCAGGTCTGAATTTAGACCAAATTTATTTTCTTCCCTGTCCAATGTGACTCAAACCTTAGCTTGCCTTCATTTACTTTGATCCCTCTATATTCATATTTGAGGTTGACTCATATAATATTTTAGTTTTAAAAATCATTACTGTACTGCTTTTTATCTATTTTTAGTCATATTTTACATTAAATTTCCTCAGATCTGACACACATAATTTAAACTATGTGTATTAGTTACTTTCCCCTCATTAGCTATGAAGTATGTCCCCCAAAACATAATTTTTGTTAGAAAAAAAATTAAATCTCTGTGGTTAAGATCTAGCAAGGTAGAACTATTCCTAGAGTTGATGAGAGCTGGCCACAGCCCTTGGATTCATCCCAGATTTATTGCAATTTAAAATGGTGCTCAATGATTTCATCCCAAACACAGGCATGGAAACTTGGTGTGGTTGCATTCTTGAGAGACTTCAGGTTTATATCTGTATGCTGGTGTGTGTAAGCAGTACCCAAAAACACACAGTTGGAAGAAGAGGCAGATGAACAATTTCTTCTTTTTCTCTTGGCTCTAAAGTACAGGAGTCATTGTGAAGTAAAACTCTAGTAAGTTCCTACTCTTTCTGACTTGGGATAGCAAATTTTCAAAGTTTTCATAAGCAACTGAAAAAAAAAACAAAAAAGGGAAAACTTGCCTTGTAAGAGACTGGTATATTCCCCACTTTCTATTTCTGCATCTTATTTATTTCTTTTTCTTTTTTTGCTGGTGGCTAGTACTTTAGGTATTGATTCTAGGTGGTTAGGCTGAGCCATCCACTGGTCCAGTTAATGAATCTGCATTTTCTTGTCATGAGGATAATTGAAAAGAGGGCAGTAGTACTCTTGACTTTTTAGCCTTTTGCTATCAGCACATATTAATTGTGATCAATAAGACGGAGGATATTATATAATTAAAATAGTACTATGCAAATATGTATAATTTTCATTACATCTTCAGTGGGCTTCTTAGTAGAACTCTAGGTTTCATGCCATTTTAGGGCTTGAATTAGAACAATGACTCTTAATAGGAATCACATCCTGGTTCGCAGATAGTGGAGGCGTGAGGACTGTGCCAGTGTCACATGGAGGAGAGTTTGATGCAGCTATGATTTCTGAGTGGAAGAGTTATCACCTCTTAGTCACTACTGTTGTTCTATATCTCATCTATATTGTCATAGAAAAAAGTTAAGACCCAAAGTGGATTGTCGTTCAGCTCTTCACAGTAATTCTCTGTTTAATTGTCTGACCCCATATTAGATTATAAATCTTTAATAGAATGGGTCATGTCTATCTTACTAATCATTAATCTTATTAATTACGAATATCTTTCTTAGTAATTTGAGTCTCATTGCTTCACATGTAGCTGGCATTGACTAGACATGTGCTGAATGAATAAAAGGATACATGATTGCAGAAAGAGCTGCGGCTGCACTGTTCTCTGAGGGTGAGTTTGAGTTGTCTGCTTACAGATTGCCTTGCAAAGCCATTTGCGGAAGTATTTATTGCCTCCTCCCCTTCAAAAGGCCATCAGAAAAAATGTGTGCATTATATAAAAACTGTCTATTGTATAAGTGTAAATACAATGGAAAATGACTCAATACACAAATTTGCCATATTGAAATGAAAAATATTCAGAAATGAGGATATGAAGGGCAGCAAAAGTCATAAATAAAAGACTAACTAGAATTAATATAGAAATGAATAATATAGTAGATAATTAATACCTTACAAGAAATACAACAGGTGAAAAAAGTAAAACAGTTTTGGAGATCAAAATACATGAAATGTGAAAATTTTTTGAGTAAAATATCCAGCATCAGGGCTGACAAGATGGCTCATCAGCTAAAGATGCTTTCCACCAAACCTGAAGACCTGAGTCTGATTCCTGGAACCCACATAATGGGAGGATGGAACTGGCTCCTCCAAGCTGTCCCCTGACTGTTGTAAGTGTTCTTTGACATATGTACCTCAGCATTACAAAAGAGCAATTTTGACAAAAAAGGCCTCAGAATATGTATGACTGGAACTTTGAAGAAGTAATCAAGAGAGCAGAAAAGAATCCTAATAATTAAAATTAAAGAAAAAATTTCCCGAAGGAACAGAGAAGTCACATATTGGAATATGTACCTCAGACTGACAATCCAAAACATCAAATGCCAAAATATGTTCCACTAAAACCTGGTATAAAAGAAAAAGTCCCCCATTTGCATATCTTAATAAAACAGGAAGTGATTTATAATGGAAAATAATTAGATTTTTATCATTCTTTTTTGATGGCAATTTTTTATGCCAGAAGAAAATGGAGCAATACATATTAGGAATTTAAAGAAAGAAATTATGACACAAAGAGTTTTATAACTATAGAAAATGACTTTTGAGCATAACTGGCACAGATTATACTCAGCATGTACTAAACCAAAGAATGCTGCCCCTGGAAAGTCCTCAGCTGCCAAGGAAGCTGGACTTGAACCTCATATAGTGAAAACAACTCAAGAGCTCCAGAATGACATGGGATGACTAGTGAGCAATGAACATGTAGATATTTAAAGAACTAAACTTAAATGTGGGCTATAAAGGAGAAAGTATTTTTGAAACAAAATATTAAAATAATTAAGGAATAACTGTAAAAATGAGGAAACAATCAAGGAAGCACATTGAACTAAAGCTTCAAAACTATTTCTAGAAATGGCACTGGAGGTAATAGCATTGCTCTTTGTTAGGCATACAATTTGCAGGGAAAATGAATGAGTGATGGTGTGATTGTTACTGTTCATATCTCATCTAGCATTAGAAATTTTGTGTAGAAGAAAGAAGATACAGATATATGATGTGATATTCCCCTCTGTGCACTGTGAATATGTTTTATTTCCATTGGTTAATAATGAAGCTGCTTTTGGCCAATGGCTTAACAGAATAGAGCTAGGTGGGAAAACTAAAATGAATGTTGGAAGAAAATAGGCTAAGTCAAGAAGAAGCCATGTAGCCACCAGTGACAGATGTGCTGGAACATTGCCCGTACGTCACAGCTATGTGGCGATACAATACACAGATTAATAGAAACGGGTTGATTTAAAATATAAGAGTTATCCAGAAATATGCTTAAGCTATTGGCTAAACAGTATTGCAATTAATACAGATTACTGTGTGATTACTTTGGAAGTCTGGGCAGCCAGGAAAGGAGCAAGCAACCTCTCCCAACAGACGTGATATTAAAGAATTGAACAAAAGACCTGTTCTTCCATTTTTAAGTGGGGAGAGATTGCATGGAATTATTACATATTTTATATATACAAACATATGCTTATGTCTAATCTATTCTTACTGGCTAAGCCTATAAATAATATACTCCCTAGCATCAAAGGGCACACCTAAAAGTCAGGTTGTAGTGGTTTTGAAATAATGTTTCCACTAAAAGAAACCTATGTTTCTCAGAGCAGTTTTAATTTCAGGCCTAGGACAGGAAATATATAAAATGAATCCAGAAGATCATGCTCAAATACTTACCCAGGAATCTGTAAACAGCTACAGAGTTATGTGAGAAACTCAGGAACAAACTTTAAGTATCTTGTTTTTTATAAACAAAGTGGATATTTATATTTATTTAACAATTTTCTCAATAGGAAGTTTATTGGGACAATTTAAACTTAAACACTTTATAACTGCAATAAGGTCAAACCCTTAAATTTAGTTTGAATGCGTGAACTCCCAGTACAGTTGTCCCTCAATATCACTGTGATTTTTGTACCAATAGATTCAACTTACTTTGGATTGAAAACATTTTAAAATCTTTGTCTCTGTGGTTCATATAAAGGGTTTTAAAAGTCACACATTTCCTAAACAATTCATTATAACAATGATTTATATAACATTTTGTATTGTATTGGGTATCATAAACAACCTAGAGGTGAATTAACCTATGAACAGGTTATTTGCAAATTCTATGTCATTTCATATAAAGAATTTGCCTGTTCATAGATTTTTGATACCCAAGGGGCTCCAGGAACAACTTTCTCTTATGGTTATCAAGAGATGGTCATGTGTTAAAAGCCTTGTTAACTTCATTAAATTCTGGAGCAACAGTTCATTATCTTGGAGGTAGATGGAGGTAAGAAATCAAATATTGATCCCATCTTTCCACTATGAATTGCAACAACTGAAAACCAGTAGTAAATGAAAGGAAGCTTCTTCCTTATAAAAAATTGAGATACTTAATTAATAAATGGAAAATAATTGATAAAATAAAACTCATAATTTTATAAACTCCACATGAGTCACAAGATATAGGAATTTTAAATATATTATCAACTGCTAATATGAAAAAAAATATATTCAGATCATGTGATTTTGGGTGAAAAGCCAACATGAATTATTATCTTTGTGAAGAGATTTCCAAGCCTCTGGATCCAGTGGTTAAACTGTAGCTAACACTGAGGACACACTGAACCGAACTGCACCATGTCTGCCTGTAACATCTGGATTATGGCAAAGTTTGCAGATCAACTGCCCCAGTTCCTTAACCAAATACATCATTAAGAGAGAAGGAATAGCTAAAACCCTGCGGAGTAGCTGGCCCTGTGGATGGAAAGGTTGGACACTGTGATACATATCTATTATCCTAGCGCTTGGGGAGTTGGAGGCAGGCAGGTTACAAAGTCAAGGCAATTCTGGGCTACATAGTAAGAAACTGTCTCAAATAACAAAACAAAGAAAAAGGAAACAAAATCAGCTTTAACAAAATAGACAATACTCAGCTATAGTGTCTAGTAATGTACACTTATGTGATAAAATTGTGAAAATGTGATTATTACTATAAAACTTGGAGACGTCTACAGTTTGAGAGAAAGGAGGTTTTGGAAACACAGCTGAGGAGTGTGGTTGGCACTTCCTAGGAGAATGGCAAGGGTCTGATTTTGATTCAGGCAGGGTTTTCAGTTTGTTCAACAATGACTCGTTAAGCTATACGCGTGTTTTATGTGTTAAGGATGTAAAAATTATAAGTTTAAAACAATAAAGGCACAAAAGATTGAATGGTTTTTCCCTCTCTCACACCAGTTCTTTTCATCTCTGTGATCTGAGATCTTATTACAGTCAAAAGATGAGTGAAGGAATAGGGGAGCCCACCTTTACCCAAAAGTGTGCACAATGCAGGAGAGAATATCTTCTGTTCCAAATAGACATCATTCCTTCTGGTATACAGAATTTCTCTACGTTGTGTTTGCCTCCAAGGAAAAACAATGTGACAGAGGCCTGTTGTTCCCAGTGAGAATGTCTAACCCCCCGGGGTCGAGGCAGTGCTGCCCAGTGGGCTCCACCACTGCCCTAAGTGGTATACTCACATCTTTCTTCTCCTCCAACAGCTCCTTATAATGTCCACAAAAGCCATGCTTTCCAGACACAAACGTTAATCTTTATTTAATCTAGCCCTCCATTGTGAGGACTTTGTCACCTGGGAATTGTGCAAAGAAAAATGAGTCACCAGGACTTGTACGGTGTGCAGGGCAAGCTACCCCCATCCCTGAGCAGTCCTGGAAATTAGATCTTTCATTGCTTAGCGATTCACTAAGTGTTTGCAATCACTGTCCATACATTTAGTTGTTGTCGAGATGGATGTTTCTAAAGGAATTATTTCTTCATCTCATGTTGAGGCTCCTTTTATCTTCCAGACACTTCAGTTACTGACAGGAAGTGGACACAAGAGGTTTGAGTAGCACGGTTTCACTCAAATTCTAGGGCTAGGGGAGGAGAAACTGTGTTTCTTCTCTCTTGTGCTAAATGATTGATGAACCCTAAAGCCTGCTTGGTGGACACACAGATTTCTCTTTGTTTTGACTTACTATGCTTTTTGTTATTCTTTAGTTTTGTGTGTGCGTGTGTGTGTGTGTGTGGGGGGGGGGTGTGTGGTATGTGTGGTGTGTGTGGTGTGTGTGTGTGTTTTGTATTATGTGTGTGTATGGTGTGTGTATTTGTTCATGTAGGAGTGAGTATTGGGTATACTTTCATGTGGGCATATTTGTGTGGAGATCCAAGGAGACAGTGTCCATTTTTATTTTTTGAGGCGAGGTCACTCACTGGATCTGAAGCTTGCAAGTTTGAATAGGTGAACTGGCCAGTGAGCTTCAAGGATCTCTGTCTGTCCCCCATCTCAGTGTTAGGGTTATAGGAAGGAACTCAGTGTCTTCTTTTCCTCCTTCCCCTTCCTCCTCCTCCTCCTCTGCTTCTGCACCGAAGTTTCTCCTTTCTCTACTCTTCCCAGTTTTACCACCCTCCTAATCTCTCCTTCATATCCACTCCTCCTCTGTTTTACTTCAGAAAAGAGCAGACCACTCAGGGACATCAGGAATTCTGCAGAGGCATAACGAGTTACAATAAGACTAGGTACAAACCCTCATGTCAGGACTGGACAAAGCAACCCAGAAGAAGGAAAAGGGTCCCAAGGGCAGGCAAAAGAGTCAGAGACACTGCCACTCCCACTATGAGGAGACTCACATAAACACCATGCTAACAACTTAATATGTATGCAGAAGACCTAGTGCAGACCCATGCATGTTCCATGATTGTCACTTCAGTCTCTATAAGCCCCGATGAGCTCTGCTTAGTTAGTTCTGTGGGTCGTGTTCTCTAAGTGATCTCTACTCCTTCTGGCTCTACAATCCTTCGTCTCCCACATTGGTGGGGGTCCCAGAGCTCCTAAGAAAGGAACCTGATGGAGATCACCAATTTGGACTCTGCACCTAATGTTTGGTTGTGAGTCTCTGCATCTGGGCACTCAATTCTTTACATGAGATCTGGGGAAATGAATTCAGGTCCTCATGCTTGCATGGTAGGCATTTTATTGACTGAGTTATCTATCCAGCTCCATTGACAAGGATTTCTAAATTATGTCTATCCCCCCTCCCAACAGTTTAAAAGATAATGGCGCTATCTAATGATAGCAACGCTGGTCAACTTCTGACTTTACTTGACAGAACTCATGTAGAGTAAACACTATTATAAACAATCCCAGAGTGACATGGGAGGACTGAAGGCCAATTATTTTCATAAAGCCTCTGGATGTATTTTAGAACTACCTTTGCAAAGATTCCACTATGGAGATGCCGTGGCAATTCAATGGGCATAGAAGTATCTCCAGAAGGAAAAAAAAAAACGCCTCAATAAGAGCATGTGTTCATGGTTGGAAAGACGTTATGATCTCGGGGTTGACAGCATTCGTAGTATGACATCAGTACAATGAAATGAAAACTAAAGGCCAGAGGTGACATAGAGAGCTTGTTTGCATTATTCTTGGATTTGCTTGTATCTTAGCATTATCTACCAGGACAAAGTTATTATTTGGAGTGAGTTATGCAACCTATATAGCGTGGAAAAACAATCAAACAAACACACATACAACAAAAACAAACAAAAACACCAGCCAATCAATTAAGCACTAATCAACAACTTCACCATAAAAGCAGTTTATTTTGCTTTAATAACTGGTTTTAAAATGACATTATGTTGATGTCAGTGTTGGGAGCCATCTGAAGGTTCTTCACAGTCCAGACTTAGGACTGGCAAAACAAGGCCTGATGGCCTCTCTGGCTAGCTTCATTTTGGCGTAGCCGTGATGCACACAGTTGTGTTGCCTTTTGACGGAGCTCTCCATAAGCCTGGCTCGGGAGCCCTGAGCATCTGGCTAAAGCAAAGGAATCTGTGGGCTGGGACTCCGCAGAAGCTTTGGCCCAACAGACTGAAACTGCTGAACTCCAGCGTTTTCACCAGTTTGCTTCGTTTTAAAGAGCAGTCTCAGCTTGAACAGCTGGGGCTAAATTGCAGGGCAGAGTGTTTCCGTGAGCTTCGCTGGCTTCCCCAAATGATCATGTGGAATCTGGCCCTTGTCAGCAGAGCCCAAACACAGCCATCCGATTGTGCCTCAGTGAAATGAGGTGGCGTTCATTTTCCTTTCAAAAGTCCATTTCCTGCACAATCGAGCCTACTCTAGTCAATTCCACAGTCTTGTTTTTAGCAGGGAGCTTTGGAGCACGGGAGCTATCTGAAAGGTTTACTGTATACAGGACTTTCGGGGGCTTTAGAATCCCTTCTTAGCTTCCCAGGCCTAGACTGGAACATACTGGGACTTACCGTGAAATTCAGCATGCTCTAGCTCAGGATTTCAATCTTTGTATTTCACCTTCTTTCTATTCTGCACATTTGATGTTTTAAATCATGGATAATAAGCTCTTCAGGCCTGCTTCCATTTCTTCCTTCTAGTTTAAAGCTTAACCTTGCGGATGGCCAATGAATCCTTTCTACTCAATCTGCCTTCGAACTCAGAGTACTTTTTAAATTTAATTTAATTTATTTTTTTAAAGAAAACAAACCATTACCCTTCATCCCACATACCAATCTCCCCTCTTCCTCCTCCCATTCCCTCCATTTCCCCATCCCGCCAGTCATTCCTCAGAGAGGGCAAGGCACACTGCCCTGGGGAAGGTCCAAAGCCCTCCCCACTACATCCAGGCTGAGCAAGGCATCCATCCAAAGAGAACAGGTTTTCCAAAGGCAAGCACAAGCAGTAGAAACAAGTTCCAGTGCCACGGCCAGTGACCCTGCAGTCGGGCCCAGCCATACAACTGTCACCCATATTCAGAGGGACTAGTTTGGACCCATGCTGGTTCCTTCCCAGTCCGGCTGGAGTTGTTGAGCTCCCATTAGCTCAGGTAAACTGTTTCAGTGGGTGTCCCTGTCATGGTCTTGACCTCTTTGCTCATATTTTCATTCTTCCCATTTTTCAACTGGATTTTGGGAGCTCAGCTCAGTGCTCCACTGAGGGTCTCTGCCTCTTCTTCCATTAGTTGCTAGATGAAGGTTCTATGGTGACATTTAAGATATTCATCAATCTGACTACAGGGCTAGGACAGCTTGGGCACCCTGTTCCTCCATTGCTTAGGGTTTTATCTGGGGTCCTATGTTCATAATAGCATTATTTGTAATAGCCAGGAACTGGAAACAACCTAGATGCCCCTCAACCGAAGAATGGATTAAGAAAATGTAGCACATTTGCACATTGGTGTACTACTCAGCGGTTAAAAACAATGACATCTTGATATTTACATGCAAGTGGATGGAATTACAAAATACTACCCTGAGTGAGGTAATCCAGACCCAGAAAGATGCACATGGTATGTACTCACTCATAACTGGATACTATCTGTAAAGCAAAAGATATTGAACCTATAGTTCATGATCCTAGAGAAGCTAAGTAACAAGGTGAACCCTAAGAAAAACATACATAGATCCACCTGGAAAGGGGAAATAGACAAGATCACCTGACAAAATTGGGAACATGGGAGTGGGGGGAGAAAGAACGGTCGAAGGGGAAAAGGAGGGGAGAGTAGGAGGGAGGTTGAGAACTTTAGGGAATGGGATAGTCGATATGGAGGAACGACAGAGATGAGAGCAAGGAAAGAGATAATTTGAGGGAGCCATTATGGGACTAGCAAGAAACCTGGCACTAGAGAAATTTCCAGGAATCCACAAGGATGACCCCCGCTAAGGCCCTAAGCAATAGAGGACAGAGTGCTTTTTAAGGTGCCTCATTCTGAGAGATCTCAAGAGTTAAATTGTATTAACTGCCCTTGCTCAGGAGAGACAGTAGAATGTGGTGCCCAAGTGACAGTGGGCCTTGCCTCCGTACTCAGTGAATGGACTAAGGAGGTTAAAACTGTTTTGACCTAGTTCTGGCACTTACCAGTTAACCACAGTTAACTACAGTAGTCATTCATTGTCCTCAAACTTAGATACCTTCATTTAAACCCATCTAAATGTTTTTTTTCTAAATATATTGCAATTTGTTCTTCATATGCAGGACTAAAGCAATGAGATTCTTTGTAATCGCCTTGTGTGGCATGCATGCAAGCTAGAGGCAACACAATGCATTACACTTTTCAGCTTTCTGATTCCTAGATTTACAGGAAGTACAGGGTGAAGAGTCTCTGAAGGTGAAATTACTGTGTGGGGGAAATCAGTCTGTTGGACTTTAGCTTAGTTCCGACACTAATTGCTGAAAACATCTGGAGTGTCAGAGCTCTACATCCATACATATATAAAGTTAGAGAGCTGAATTTGATAAATGAAATCAAGCATTGTTTTTAGTAGTAGAATATACACTTTCTTAATGAAGTGTTATGAAATCCCAACACTTAGCTTTTACCTATACAGTTTGAGTCACATGGAAGAGATGTCTTGAGTGTCTTCTGTGAGTCTACCCCAAAGACTTCTATGGTATCTTGTGCTCCACTGAAACACACTCAAAACCATGATGCCTGAAGTTTTTGGAGGCTTATTATGCAATATATTATATGTAAACCCTCAACATATCAGTCTATGTTTTTTTTGTTTTTGTTTTTTGTTTTGGTTTTTTGAGACAGAGTTTCTCTGTGGCTTTTTTGGAGCCTGTCCTGGAACTAGCTATTGTAGACCAGGCTGGTCTCAAACTCACAGAGATCCGTCTGCCTCTGCCTCCCGAGTGCTGGGATTAAAGGCGTGCGCCACCACTGCCCGGCTTCAGTCTATGGTTTTAAGTAAAAAACGGCCTCCTCCTCTCTCACTGTCTTTGTCAATTTTCTTATTATTTCAAGAAAATGACTTGGGATTTGTGGTCACAGGTATGCAAACACAGCATGCAGCTAGAATAAATGGGACTCTTCTTATTTTTCCTTTGAAGAAGTAGGCTAGAGAGGATGTCTGAAGTATCTCACACAGCCTTGACTATGGAGCCATCTGTTCCTTTAAGCCTTTGAGCTTCTGTGTGCTCTCTCTGCAACAGATCAGGTCTGCAGGAACTTGCTGACCATCCTCTGTGTACCAGGCCCGATGCTGGCATGAGAGTTGCCACAGTCACTGAGATGCAGCCCTTTGTTGAGGATCTCTTACAACCTTGGTGTTTTTAAACTGACTAAGCAAATCACAGGGAGAAATTTACATATAGGTCATTCCTTATAAGATCTTGTTCTGCTTCTAACAGTAAGTACAAAGAAACAAAGAACTTTCAAAGAATGTAATTATTTTTATTATTTAAAATTGTGTGTTTGTGTGTATGTATATGTGTGTGTGTACATGCTTGTGAACATGTGCAATGAGTGCAGGTGCTCTAGGGGGCCAAAGGCCTTGGGTCAGTGAGAGCTGGAGTTATGAGTGGTTGTGAGCCACTTGGGTCACCAGGAAGGTCAGGAAATGCATTTAACTGCTATCTAGATTTCCAATCCTGAAGCTTTTATTTTTATATTTGAAAAATTTATTCAGCTATATTTACTGAAGTTTTCTTAGGTTGCTATCACCCAAAAGGACAAGGAAAATGCTTAGGACTCAGGGTCCAGTGATAGCAGCTGTCAATATAGACTGGTTTATTTTTGATTTCTACAAATCATCTGAGCTTTCTTAACAAAAATAAGAAAAAATATATTTAAAATCCATTTTAAATGAAAAATTTAGAAGTCATATCAATGAATGATATCATATTTGCCCTCTTCCCATTGAACTTCACAAAGTATAGCCATCTGGTAAGTTGTTTTAGGGCTTTATTATGGATTTAGTTAAATACCTGTCATAAAATGAACTTTTCAAAGATGATAGAGGAGAAAAGTCCCCAATAAACTATCATGTTTTAGGTATGGTAATAGGAAAATGGACATTTGTGGACATAGTTAATGTTTTGTTTTATTTTATAAAAATAATGGTACATTAGTGACCAAACTACATAATAGAAACTACTTCAGGGATTAAGGATTTATTGCAGCTATGGTTTTAGATGGCTCCATCCATGGCTGCTTGATTCCTTGTACTTAAGTAGAATATTATAGTTGTGGTAGATTGTGGTAGAGGTAACAATCTGTTGTGTAATATTTTGTTTGTGTTCTGACAAATAAAGCTTGCTTGGAGTCAGAGGGCAGAGCAAGTCACTAGTTAACCATAGGGGTCTGGAGGACTTTACAGAGAGACAAGAGGTGATAAGGTAGGGGGGAAGGAGGATCTGGACCTTTTTGGAGCAAGGAACAAGAGAGGTTGGAAGCAACTGTTGGCTGTTTCCTGTTCTATTATATTCCAGGTTTTAACCCCTATATCTGACTCCTGTTTTTTATTGATAAGATTAATTAGATTAATTTGTCAAATAGCAGGAAGTAATTTTAAGAACATGACACTCACATAGTCAAGAGGTAGGGTTGGTGGTTTTTGTTGTTCAGTGGGTTATGAATATTTGTCCTCATTTGGGGGGGTTACTGGTAATGGTTAAGAAAAAGGAGATAAGAATCATGGGTCTTCTTCTGAAAAGAAAAATGGGAGATAAAGAAATAGGGTAAAAGAATAGATTATTGAATCTATTTTTAAACAAAAAAAGCAATTACTAGTCTTAAATATTTTATATTGGCATGAATTTTTAGAAATTGTACAAATTTAAGGTTATTTTTGTTAGAACATATTTTACATATGTTTCTATTCATTTAAGGTATTGTATCTTAATGTAAATTTCTAGTCCTTGAAAGTTATTATTGAAAACTATTTAGGATAATAAAGAAATGCAGGTTAGTCATGCAGTTAGTTAGTCACCTATTATAGTCAAACTTGTAGTCATGTCAGGTATATTTTCAAGGTAAGTTGAAGATATATTTTAGGTAGACAGATGGTCTTCAAACATTCAGAGATCTAGAGAATATATCATTTAAGATGTTTTAATAATATAAGATTCTCTTTTATGACAATGAAACATTTTTGTTCCTCATGGCATCAATCTATTTCAGAGAAGATGATAGGTATCAAAGAAACTCCATATGGAGTTTATTTTTTTTGTAACAAAAGTTAGACACTGGGCAAGAAACTGCCTTGCCTCAACTGCTGACAGTCACTGTCCAAATTGGATAAGTAGTACACAAAAAAATGACTGCCAAACTTTGCCAAGACAAGGTAGGTTAGCCCTTCAGAATTTCCTGCTTCTCAGAAGTCTGTTAGACATTCTAGACCTGTAGACTGAAGAGGGATGTCCCAATATTACAGAAGAACCTTGGGTGACTGTCCAGGTAGCTCACTGTTTCTGTCATTAGTTAGTTTTGGAAGTCATTTACTCTGTACTTTCTGTTAACTCAGGTAATATTATATCCTTCTTAGGTCTCTGATGGATTTGAAGACTAAATAGTTATTGTTTTCTTTGTTAGCAAATTCAGAAAAAAGCTCACAAAGGAGGTATAAGGTGTATAAGGTTGAGAGACATAAAAAGATAGTTTGGGTTGGTAATACAAGTTAGGTTAGAAAGTGAATTAGGTTCAATGCTTTGGACTTACCAAGATAGGGTGGCATTTTCAGAGTATTTTCTCTGAATATTTCAAATAAAAATAAATTGACATTGCTAATGTAATTCTTGCCTGTATATATTTGCATATAGTTATTATACTTATTGCCTATAGCTATTCTATAGTCAAAAATCTACACTTTTTATTTAGACAAAAGGGGGAAATGTTGTGGGATATTTTGTTTGTGTTCTGACAAATAAAGTTTGCTTGGAGTCAGAAGGCAGAGCGAACAAATAATCAACCATAGAGGTCTGGAGAACTGTGCAGAGAGAAAGGAAATGATGAGGCCTGTTGGGGAGAGGATCTGTACCCTTTCAGAGAATGGAATGAGGGGATAGTAGACAACTGGTGGCTGCTCCCTGCTCTCTTATCTTCTAGGTTTTTGCCCCATATCTGTCTTCTGGTTCTTGTTTTTAAGATTAATTAGATTAATGCTTCAGTTCTCTTCTGTGAGGTCAGGGAACAAAGAAAGGCCCATTGTGAGATGTAGACTCAAGCACCTGCTAATAAGGACCTCTTTTCTCCATTATCCGATCATTCATTCAGGAGCCATTCATCCATAGATTAGGAACAACTTTTTGGGGAATGCTATTATAGACACTCCTGAGGAAGTGTTTGACTAGTGCTTTAGGCATTTCTTAGCCTGATCCAGGTGACCATCAAGATTAACTATCTTGAATTGACTCTCTTTACTCATCTAGGGAAAATACTCTAATTCACAAATTTACTTCTTCACTTTTCAATGTCAGGGTACTTTTAACTTCCCCATCTCATTCTATATTTAGGTATAGAAATGATTATGTACACACTTATAAGATACATAAGTTTCTTGTCCAAGGTAAATCGACAGGTAATTGTAAGCATGTAGTGTACTCATTCAGACATGAATCTCTAAAGTGCGGTAGAAACCCATCAACTTTTCCTTTAGAGTGCCTCATTAGGAGAGATTCCAAGATAAAAATAGTACCTGAGCTATCTTCCTAGCCCTTTGTGGAAATTTCAGATATTCATGTGTGAGGAACTTCTAGCTTCTCTTCTTTCTGCAGAAGGATGGAAGGAATTTCTCAGTTCTTCTGGCTCCATGGAGTCCTGTTTCCTTACAGTTTATAATGTTTGTTCATGGGGGATTAGTGAACTCAAGATAACATCTTAGGTGGAAATATTTTGGTGTGTATTTGAAATATACTGTTAAATACCCCAGTTTTACAAATTCTAACTGATATATTTCAAGTCATATGCCAAAGCTAGAGGACAGAAGGCAATAATTGCAATCTGTTCTCCTGATGAAAGCATTTTAGATTCAGGTATTGATTAGGACCATCTGTGAAAATGAGGTGGAAACCAGGGTTGTTAAGTGCAAATCAATGTCACGAAATAAGAATGGCAGCTGCCAGAAACATTAGTGGGTTCAATGTCATTCATGTTCATCTAATATTGACTCTGATTATTAAGCTTAGCTTCATTCTACCTGGTGTTCCATTTCTAGCCTGACATTTAAGGGCAAAATATCTAGAAAATGATGAGTTCTTGCTCAGATTCTGAAATATCCATGCATGAGGGGACTTGAGCAGCCGTTATAAACACTACTTATTTTCTTGATTGTATTTGAACCAGTTGAGGGATATTAAGAAGATGATCCTTAAATATCTCTATTTATGATACAATTGATCTTGTAAACTGTAACTTTTCTTTCTTTGCATGGGGATACTACTATTCTGAAGGCAATCAGCCCCATGCAGCCAAATGGCTCTGTGCTACTCCCAATGTAGGGCAAGTGTAATTCAGAGCAGATAGTGTGACTCTTTAAGGAATGAAGCAAAGGAAGGAAGGCTAAGTTCTGACTTTCTTATCCCATTAATATTCACTTGTTGAATGAGCTTTCTCTTTCTGTAATAACCCATTGTTTTTGATGGATTCTCTCACATCTGGGTACCACTATGATGGGAGCAATATTCTCTCAGAGGATAAATTCTTTCTTTCAGGAAGACCATGTTCTACTGACCAGCTCTGTCATTTAGATGAGTCATTGAATTTGCTGAATCTTTGTTTTCATGTCTATAAGGATATAATATATATATATAAGGACATACCTACTTGGCTGGCTCAGTGAAGTACATGCATGATGTGCTGGGCTAGCCCTGTCCTACCTATTCCAACACATCTTGGTTCCAGCCTGATTTCCAGTATTCTTTACTATCTCTCTTCAGTTCCAGGCAAGCATTGGGCTCATTCTGATCTCAGGATTTTGGACATGAAGTTATTTTTATCTGGATAGTTCATTACTCCTTATCCAGTTGATTATTACCTATTTTTCTGTTGTAAGGGGGAAATAATGTCTTTACTCAAGTCATCCTAAAGCTCTCATTTACTTAAGTTACAAATACTTTATTTCTTGTTTGTATTAAGCATGGCATTAAAATTTATTTTAGCATATATTTAAAGTATTTATTTAAATATATTATTTGACATATTTTTTCACCTTCAGACATTATACACATAAGAACAAACATTTCAGTTTATTTTGTTTACTATTGTACTCTGCAAGCTTCACAGAGTACCCATCCTAATAATTGCTCAATAAGTATCTGTTGAGTAAATATACAATCTCCTTGTGTATGTGCTCCACAGCCAGTTGTTATCTTATCAGCTTCTATGCTGACAGTTCTTGTTAGATACCCTACTCTTACCATGCAAGGAGAGTATTCCTTATGAATTAGTTCTTTACTCATCATGGGTGCTAGTTACTTTCTACTTACCCACTCTAAAACACAGTCAAGAATAAAATTAAAGGAGTAAAAGTTTATTATTATTCATAGTTTATGTCTACTATGGCACA
Organism: Arvicola amphibius; assembly: GCF_903992535.2. Classification (NCBI taxonomy): domain Eukaryota; kingdom Metazoa; phylum Chordata; class Mammalia; order Rodentia; family Cricetidae; genus Arvicola; species Arvicola amphibius. The sequence continues at coordinate 157,661,570 of NC_052048.2, forward strand.
AAAGCAGATTGGGATTTGGGGGTGGGGGGCGCATGTTGTACAAGCTTTTTATATCATGTGAACCAGGAAACAGAGAGCAGCCAGAAGTAAAAGCAGCACAGTCACCTTGAGGGCCTACCCCTAGTCATCAGCCACAGACACTGCCCCCACCCACCAATAGTGTCAACTAACCAGGGAATAAGCACTTCAAATATGACTCTGTACTTGGATTTCTCTAGATCTCTTGAAATATAAATCTTTTAAATCAAGTCCTCACAAGTTTGTTTAGGAACAAATAAGTCTATTCCAAGTTGAAAGGTAAGAGAATACAATTTTAAAATTCAGTTAACAAAGGGAAATTTCCCATTAGTAATGACACAAAGTCTCACAGGACAGCTGGAGTGATATAGTGAAAAGGACTCAGGGATCACTCTCAGATGTGTCCTGAGTTTCTGGACTTCTGCCGTACAATTACATTATTTAAAATTTTAAACTTAAGTTTCTTCTTTTAAAAATTTTGAGTGTCCTAGTTTGGGTTTTTACTGCTATGATGAAGAACCATGATCAAAAAGCAAGTTGGAATGGGGTCAGAGCACTGGAATTCCAAACTGAATGTAAAAGGACTATCCATGCCATCAGGAGCCCTGAGGACTCATTTCCATTTCCTGAAATTGGATCGTCTCTGTCACATATCTAGATTGAAATTAATTGACATGGACTGTGACTGGACATAAGTATATGGTGTACAATATCCATACCATGTGGACACACACCTACTTTTTCTTTTCTTAGTGGCATCAAGAACCACTGGGACTTCCCTTTCATCTTGAATCTATCATTGACATAACTAAATCCATATATTTCTCTTTGTGTTTGCTTTCATGTTTTTGTTTGTGTTGTTTTATATTTAGGAGAGCACACACTTGAGCTATATGAAGGCTGAATGTCAGTAACAAATAATTCTGTCATTGATAGCATGGCTACAATCTGACTAATTTTTATTAAAATGGAAATAACAAAAACAAAACAAAAAAAGCAAGTTGGGGAGGAAAGGATTTATTTTGTTTATACTTCCAGATCATAATTTTTCATTGGAGAAAGTCAGAACAGAGGAAACTCAGGTGGCCTAATAGAGGACCTTAAACCACTAACTACCAAAATGAAAGGAGAAGGAGTAAACAGTTCTTGAGTGTGTATGATGCTGGATACTAACTATCCTTATATATTAGAGCAATTTTCACATTTAGTGCCTCCAACATCCTGGGACCACTGTGAACAGGACCACTATTCGAGTGTGTGGTGCTATTACTGTATTTGAATGCTTGATTTGCTCATGGTTCCCTGAGCTGTGTAGAGTTAGTATCCTTGTAGTTAATATTGACCCTCTGAAAACAATTGTGAAACCTTAGAAGTTCAGGATTCCTGCCTGGTATTTCAGTTGGCTGAACTATTTATGGCTTATTAGCATTAATTGTGACTTGGTGAACTGATTCAATACACCCTCATTCCTTTAGATGGGCATTTTCTTCTTTTCACCTCTAATGTCAGAACTGCTCTTGTTTCAGAAACCAATTAAGGGTTTGGTCTAGAGGCTTTCCCTGCATCTCAGTAGCTCTGGGATATTAAATTTTAGGATAAGTTAAACATGTTGTCTAATACTCTATTGCTGGGTATTTGGTCTTTGATTTAATTAAGTCACAATTCATCTTGTTCTTTGTAACGTAAATTTTGGTGCTTCCTTCATAAGTCTGTTGTACCCACAATGGAAACTCCAAGGACAATGGTATTCCTGGCTCTCGAAGCTAGGTGATTGACCGACTTGATGTTGTTCTTTGTAACGTTTTCCTTGGGAAATATACTTCACCTGTCCATTCAAATTCTGTTTCTCCCACAGATATGTTCTATTAGTTAAAACAAGCTTTCACAAATGTTACTTAAAGGGAAATAATTATGATTACATAATAATTAAAAACACAAGAGAAATGGAAAGAATGTATGAACGGTAAGATAATTAGTATGGAAGCTTTTGAACTACCTTTTCAATTCATGTACAGCTCAGTGTTTTAGTAGTGGCATATGGGGATAAGCAGGGGGTAAACGCTTATGATGCAAACACACAGGCTGGTTCCTAACACATTTCATCTCATTGGTACTTCATATGAAAAAAAAAAAACCTGAATAGGGGAAGGTGATGATTCATGAGTGACACCATAGTTACAATTAAGGGGTGTCTTTGCTTCTTGTGAAGATTAATTCCATTCCACCATTTATGGAAACACTTTGACTACTAATGCTTACTACTATAAAAAAATCTGTGCTGTAAAATATGAGAGTCACTGTTGTTTTTGCTATAAGATGTCAATAGTTTTTAAATGGCAATAAATATTTAAGGGAAGAAGGAGACAGTGTTCAATGTGTCCTAAAACTTGACATCCCAAGTGATATAATTTAATCACAACAGCCCCGCCCTTTCGTTCTTTAATATTTTACCCAGTACATTTCATGAATAAATATTAGCCAAATACTTCTGGAGTTTGTGATTAAATATTAACGCTGTTATTTTTACAAAATGCATGGGAACCTTTCGTAGATTGCATCTGTGAATGCAAATTGGTCTACAGACATTTTGACAGATGCTTGTGTTTGACACCTGCTCTGGTTATCATTTGCTGTTAGAAAAAAAAATACTTTTGCTAACACCAATGTCTCAGCTCTTCCCCATCAGTATAACTTACAGTTGATCATCATCTGAAAGTGTGACTTTACCAGGGCAATGAATAATGAAAAAAATTGTAATTGGTCCTAATAAGCTTGAATGGGAATCCAACTTGCTTTGGACATTTCCAGCCAGGCATAATTTATCTCCATCCTTGGCTGTGAAACAGTGTGGATCTTCTTAACTGAGTCCCTGACAGATGGTTTCAGTGTTTCCAGGACTCCATTTCCAATCATTTTGCCCGTATTGCAAAATTGGCCTTGAAAAAGGGTAAAGAGTTGTTCTGCTGCATTAGCGTCCCTTCAGAGCTGTTTGCTGTGAAGGGCATGAAGAAATGAAGGAAATCAAGAGAGTGATGCTTGAAAAGTATGCAGCTGGAACTCAGAAATGTTAGTGACATATTGATGATTCCAAGATCACATCACAACCTGCCTTTGATTTTGATGGTAAATCTCCAAGACCCACTAAAAGCAACAGTAAGAACACAGACATCCAGTTACCATAGTTTGCAAGCCACTTCGATGCTGAGCACAATGTGGGAAGGCAGGAAAGGCTGTGGGTTCAGACTGACTTCCTGTCACTTACAACCGGCTGATCAATACCACCAGCGAGGGTTAGAGCATGGTACCTGTGAAGCGCTGTGACTGTCTCCAAAGGAGAGTCCTGAAACATCGACACCCATTTTCCAGGAACCGCGAACTGATCGCCTTCAGCATGCCAAATCTTCATTTTCTTTTGCAGCTTCAGCTGACTGACTTCTTCATCTAAAGTGCTGTTCTTTTCTTTTTGTCGCTGTTTAGTTTATGATCAAAATCAATGAGGACTGAAGCTTTCCACAGCCATCTATAAAATGCAATTACTGTATACAACACACAGTAAAACTCCTGTGGTGTATATGTTCAGACATAATTTATGCCACTTACCTCCAGAGAGGTATCGATCTTTTGCTGTGAATGTTTTACAAAAGGGTCTCTAGAGACAAGCACAGGGAAATATGTGGCTATTGGGGCTGATCTATAATTTGATTAATAATGACCAAACTCTTGAACTTGACTTCTCACTGCATTTTTATTGTGATATGATCTCAGAATCTTAGAGTTTTCTTTCTTTTTATTATTATTTTTTCAGTGGTAGAGTTATTCCTGTGTTTTGACATGCTAGTCTTGTTACTTGCTTTATTTCCGATTTGGGTGTCAAACTTGCACTTACAGGGGGCAGACACAAAATCTGGAATTAGAGCATCTTAGTTTGGATGGGATTCAGCCACATAATATTCATGTGATCTTGGGTTTGGGCATTCTGGTTTTGTCATCTCTCAGTGTTTAAAATGGAGCACGTAATCCAGCTGAGAAGCCATTGATTTCTAAGATAAGAAGAAACATTCACCACACTCTGCAAACATTCAACAACCATATATTTTGACAGGTTGTTGGGACTTGATTGTGAACAAGGCTTACATAATCCTTGCCTTCATGGAGCTTGCATGAATTAAATAACATGCAAGCAATCCCATATGTTTTGATGTCTTGCACATGAACACAGTGACATACTCATCTCTGTTGCTACGTTGTTGTCATGACTGAGACTGGAAGAAAATAATGCTGATGATGCTCCTAAGAGTCAGTCCCATTGGTGGAGGGAGCAGTTAGAGTTAATGACATGGAAATGGTTTGGAAACTGCACAATGAGCCTTCTTAATGCTCCAAAGCACAGCATTCTCTAGTTTATACCCTTAAGTTTGGCTGGAAACTCTATTTATCGATTATTTCCCTTGTAGCCAGAGTCCTGTAAGTGAAAGAGACAGAAAGAAAAGGAAGGGAAGGCATTTTTCTTTAACTCTTCTAAAGTGTAATCTATCAGAGTCAATGAACTAGGGAAGTTCATTTTTAAAGAATGAAGCTTCTTGTTTCATCCAGGGTCCCTCAGCACCCTCAGGGGCTTATCGTGGGCTACCATGTAATAGACAGCCCAGAATTCTTTCAACTGTTTTTATAAAGCAAGGTGTATTTGTCATTCTATGGGTTATGGCCCTTAGACTGTACAGTGTACTAGTCATCACCAGGGTTAAAGTATGGAACCTTTCATATTCCTTGTGCCAGGTAGCACAGGATGATTGCTAGCCACCTGGGAGAGGTATCTCTCAAGGTTCTGCATTTGCCATGGAAGAAAGTGCATTTCAAATTGATGGTAAATTTAACTTTATGACAGTTTTTTTTTTTTTTTGGCGATTTCAGCATTGCTAGATGGAAGGTAGAGCTACATAGTTCTTTTGGGTACTGACAGCAGGTTGTCTCAGAGCCTTTGGCTTTGATGGATCAGGGTCATTTATAGAACCTCATATTCTCCTGGAGTATTTATCTGTACCACATGGAGAGAGAAAATTTTGTCCTCATAGAACAAGAGGACAGCTTGGGTTAATTTGCTTTGAACAGAATCTGGAGAGCAGTGTAAACCTCATTGTTATATGAACACAAAATTTTTTCCTGCTTTGACCTAGAGTAAGAGTCCACTTTTGGGATTAGAAAAAAATAATTGCCTATTATCACCCCACAGAGGTCAGCAACATAGTGAATGCTTATATAAATGCAATCAGAATGATTACACGGTCAGGGGAATGTTCAAGAGGAATCAAGGGCCATCTTTTGTCTTAAAACAAACTCTGGAAGAAAACACTTCCATTCAGATTAGAGATGCACGAGCCTGCAAGCTTCTCTCCCTTACTCCAGTCTCCCTTTCATTTCCCAAGTTGAGAAAATTTTCTAAAAGTTTGAGGTGCCTATAAAGCAATGACATGGTGCTCTTCTGCAGAAAACCCAGCACACAATGCCTTTTATCCAGGGTGCATTTGCTCATGTCAGAGTGAGAACCCAGAAGTAAAGTAGGGGGATGCTTAGGACCCGTAGATGATTTGTATTGCCATTTCTTTGTTAGGAAGAGTTGCATATGTCTTATATATTTCTTAATTGTTTCATAGTGCAGGAGACTTTTACAAGGAGTCAAGTGACCAGCAGGCTCACAAGAACATGATTGTCATTTTTGTGTTCCAAATCCCTTTCTTGGCTTTTCAGAAGAGATCAGTTCTTTAGGTGATTATCATATTTCTCTAAGCACATGCTTCTGTAAAGAGAAGACAGGACTAGTTTTTGTTGAATATACACAAAGCCATAAGCCCTGTGGTAGCTATTTTGCACATATTCTTCAATTTTTTCTCACTCTATTAACCTACGAAGTAGGAATTATAGTTTTTTGTTTCTGTTAGACTTGGGATTTAAACATTTTTCTGCAAACCTGCTTGATATATAAGAGCCAGAGTTTCCTAGTTGTCAAATGAGACTGTGAGATCTTTGTAGATATTTGATGATATTGTGACTGTAAAGATCAGTTATAGGGTAAAGATTTAAACACCCTTCACTCCATGCGTGTGTGTGTTTATTTATGTGTGTACATGTGTACATTATGCACAGGTATGTAGAGACCAGAGGTCCATATCATGTCTTTGTGTTTTAATAAAACTTTTACCTATGAAGTAAAACATGTGAAATTTATCTTTCTGGTTCTGGCTTATTTTGTTTAATACAATAATTTTCAGTTCCACCAATTTTTGTACAATTGATAAGATATCTTTTTTCTTTGTGGTTGACTATAACTTCAGTGTACTAATACACCAAATTTTCTTTATTAATCTATTGAACATTTAGGCTGGCTTAATTATTGAGAAAAGAGATAAATAAAAATATATATGTAGGTGTCTACTATATTGTGACTTAAATTTCTTTGGATACATACCTAAAAGTGTGTAGGTGTACCATATTGGTGCTTCTAATTTTTCTTTTTCAAGGAATCTCTGTTATGATTTCGACAGTGGCATACGAACTTACCTTCTCGTCTGCAGTGCACAAGATTTCCTTTGCATCCTCTTCTTCACCGTCAATTGCAGTTTGCTTTATGGCAGCCATTTTGATTGGAGTGAGATGGAATCTCAATGCAGTTTTGATTTACATTCCCCATGGCTGAAAAGGCTGGATTCCCCAACAAAATGTTTTTTCTTTGATCATTTTTAGAGTTTTATTTGAGAACTTTCTAATTAATATGTATCAAATTATTGATTGGGTAATCTCTCTTATTTTGGCTTTTTGAGACAGCGTTTCTCTGTAGCTTTGGAGCCTGTTCTGGAACCAGATCTTGTAGACCAGGCTGACCTTGTACTCACTGAGATCCACCTGCATCTGCCTCCGAGTGCAGGGATTAAAGGTGTGCACCACCACCACCCTTTTTTTGATATTTATTTTTTGTGTTCTTTGTATTTTGATGATTTTTTTTTTTTGAGAAAGGATCTCATATAGATCAGCCTGGCCTTTAATTGCTATATTGAAGCAAATAACCTTGAATTTCTGATCTTCTTGCTTCTATCTCCAGAGCACTGGGATTATAGGTTTGTTCAGTTACTCAGTAGTCCTGGGGGTCAGTCCTAGAGTTTCTTTCATTCTAGGCATGCACTCTACTAAATGAGCAACACTCCCAGTCCATCATCCAAATGTTAGCTTTCTGTTAGGTATCCAGCTGCCAGTCAGCCAGCAGGCTGTTTCTTCACTTGCTAATTGTGTCCTTTGCTGTGCAGGGACTTTATAATTCATGGAGTCTCATCTGTCAATTCCTCCTCTTATTTTCTGAGCTACTAGAGTTTTACTTTGGAAGCCACTGTCTATGTCTATATTTTAAAGTTTGTCCCATAATTTCAAATATTTTAGACCTTAAATCAAGCTTTTTGAACCATTTTGAATACAGTTTTTTTTTTTTTTTGTATTAGGAAGGGATCTAGTTTTAGTCTTATACATGTGGATATCCAATTTTCTGTTAAAAGTTCCTGGCATCTTTTTTGAAGATTAGGTAGTGGTAGTTCCATGAGTTTACTTTTGGGTCCTCTCTTGTGTTCCATTAATGTACATGTCTGTTTTTGGGTCCTCTACTGTGTTCAATTGGTGTACATGTCTGTTTTTTTGCCAGTGTCATGTTGGTTTTGTTTCTATTGCTGGCCTATAATTTGAGATCAGGTGTTGCTCTTCTGTTCTAGATTGCTTTGGCTCTTTGGGGCCTATTGGATTTAATATGAATTTCTGCATTTCTTGCTATTTCTGTCAAAAATGTTGTAAGTGCTTTCATGGGGACATTAAATATATGGATTCTTTCACTAATATAACATTTTGCACCATATTAATTATGCCTATCCACACATATGGAAGGTCATTTCATATTCTGCTGCTCAATTTTTTTCTTTAGTGTTCTGTGATATATTTCTTAGTTGTGAGTTAAGTTTGTCATTATAATTTTGGATAACAGTCACAAAGAGTCTTGGTTTTCTCTCATGGTTTCCTTTGGCATCCAAGAAGACAAAGGAGCAGTTTAACAAGTATTTCTATTGTGTTCCTAAAGTCAGAGAAGCATCCTTTCGGTCTCACCCCAGAACTGAAAACCCAGGAGGTTCAGTCAATCAGCAATTTTAAGCCCTGAAGGTGGTTGTAGATTATGCTAAAATTTGAGAATTCAAACCTTGGAACAAGTTTGGATAACAACACAAGAAAAAAGCAGTTGCCTTTTCTCATGAATGCATTGACCTATTTAATAACTGTGTTTCACATAGTAAGTGGAAAGGAGGCAGTGAAGCAAAATATTTAACCTGTTTCCTTACTACAACTAATATAATATCATATCATATACATAATATACATATATGTTGTATCCATATGTAAAATGTATATATTTGTGCATGTGAAAACATTTTAAACTACAAAAATTCTTAACATGCACAAGGTATAATTATAACAAGTACCTTATTTCCATGGTGTCAACTTCACATTGAAAGGATATCCCTGGGGTTTGGTGATCATTTTATTTTCATAATCACATGTGTCAACTAGTTCCCATCACTAGCCAATTAGGTATCAAGCAAAAGGGCCAAATCAGAGGGAAATGGGTCACATAATGGCTGAATGCTTTAATTGAGTGCGAAAAAAACTAGAGTTGACGGATTTTATGTAGGTTGAAACAGGATATTTAGAGTAGTTGAATACTTTACGGTTTATCAATCTCCCTGTTTCCTTTCCCCTACATTCAAAAATGTTTCTGTCTATCCTATAGGCATTAACAGTTTTATGTGAAATTAACAAAACAGCAACTACCAACCAAAATAAGATGCATTGATTTTGAAATTTTCACTGTAGAAAGCCCTTTTCATTTTGAAAATAGAATCTTATTTTGCTTGTTCTTATTGGAACATCTTTTCTGTTCTTTCGGGGCAATTATAGCACAGTGAATTTATGCTTTTATAGATACTGATAATTGTGTGTTAATGTGCCAGCATGCAAGCTGTCAGTGAACACACTATTTTGGGGAGCTATTATGAACAAGGATTTATGATATAGTTCATGTGTCCTTGCTCCAACTTCTTCTCCAAACTTAGTTGGAGGGATAAAATTGGGGCCTGTGAAAGGGAATATTAGTTGAAAAAAGGTGCGAACAAATGATGGTAACTATAGAACTGGGTAGACAGTGCACAATATAAACCCAATGTGAGGTAACATCAGATAAGATGAAGCCCTACACATGCCTGGGCGATGGATTACTGCTGTTCAACAGGAAGTGCCCTGCGCTGTACCAAAGTATTCTTTTTGTTCATAAGGCAGGAAATACCATTCATTCTAATTGATATTTTTTATTAGAAACATTTTCATTCAATAACTTTTGATCATATCCTTCTCCCTCCCTTATCTTCTCCCAGTTCCTGTCCACCTACCCAACTTCAATTCTTTCTTTCTCCTCTCTCAGAAAAAAAGACCAAGAAAAAGCCAAAAAGATCCCCCAAATCAAAACAAACAATAGCAAAAAATAAAATAATAATACAAAATAAGCAAAACAAAAAGCTATACCCAGTACAACTTCATGGTAGAAAAATGTTTTTCCCTTTCTCAGTGGGTAGGTATCAATTGTAAACAACTTCTTGGTTAGGAGTAGAATCTTGTATCCACTTCTCCTTCCCCATGCTGGGGTCTTGCTTGGTTTGAAACTGCAAGTCTTGTGTGTGTTGTCATTGTCTCTGTGTGTTCATGGGTGCATCCATCCTGCTGTATCTAGATGATGCTGTTTTCTCGGCATCAACCACCACCACTGGTTCTTACAGTCTTTCTGCCTCCTTTTCTGCATAATTTCCTGAACCTTGAAGAGAAGGTTTTGATAAAGACATTCCATTTAGGACTGAGTGCTCCAATGTCTCTCCCTATTCCCTCATTTTCCAGCTGTGGGTTTCTGTTAACTGCTGCAAGATAAAGCTTCTTGGGTGAGGGTTTAGAGGTGCTCTTGTCTTTGGGTATAGCAATATGTCATTAGGAGTCATTTTATTGCTATATTTCTTGAGAGAAATAATAGTAGTAGCTTTATCCTAGGGTCTTAATCTCAGGCTATTATTCATTTTAGCACTGTCAGATATGGATTCCATGTCACAGAGGGGTCCTTAAATCCAATCAAGAAGGGGCTGGCTACTCTCATAATAGTTGTACTGGTGTGTATTGATGGCAGGTCACAGGATTTGTAGCTGGGTGATGATGATAATTATTTTTCTCCTCTACTATTATGCCATGTATCTCTCAGTATTGTGAATGCTAGTCAGAAGGGTTAAAGCATATAGTTGGGTACCAGTTTGATTGCTCCATACTCTGATGTGGGAGGGTCTTCTGTTTGAGTTGATTTCATTGGTTAATAAAGAAACTGCCTTGGCCCATTTGATAGGCCAGCCCTTAGGTGGGTGGAGTAGACAGAACAGGATGTTGGGAGTGAGGCAGATACCTCGGGCAATCGCAATGCCTCTCCTCTCTGAGACAGAAGTGATGGAGCCAGCCGCCAGGTCAGACATGCTGAATCTTTCCCGGTAAGACACCACTCGTGGTGTTACACAGATTATTAGATAAGGGTTAGTCAAGATGTGAGTAAGAGGCTGAAACTAATGGGCAGGCAGTGTTTAAAAGAATACAGTTTGTGTGTTGTTATTTTGGGTGTAAAACTAGCCATGCAGGAGTCGGGCATGACAAAAAGCAGGTCTGCTCGCCTCCTCATTACAGAATGGTGCCCACGTGGATAACTGAATCCACAGAAAGCTTGAGAAAGCTTGGGAAAGAATAGAGTAAAGCATGTTTTCTTGGTGGCAGCAATTTCTCGGGTCTGCTCTGCTTGCTAGAAGCAAGCAAGCACTCTCATCTAAGAGAGGCTTCCTGACTCAGCTTTAGCTGCAAAACCTTACAGCTCTTTTAAGAGGTCCTGCCACGAAACACTTAAACGGTGTTGATAAAAAGCTGACTGCCTGCTTTTCGGTTTTCAGCCATAGCAGGGAAAAAGCTGTGCCGTTTTAAAATGCCGGCTTTCTGGGCCATTCTGCCAGGGCAAACTCTGACTCTTTCAGGCAGGTGGTCCGACTGACTATGGTCTGTGAGCAGAATGCTGCAGCTTGCTTGCTGGCAAGTACCTTGAAACGCCATAGAGTTGTGGCAATAAAAATGGCTACAGCCAGTACCTCTGCCATGAAGCTGGAAAGCTAAGGAACGGGCTGGATCCAGCTGCCAAAGCCACGGCTTTAGTCCTATTGATATTGCTTGGTAAATTAAAGACTCGTGGTCAGAAAAAGAGAGATACAGTAAAGAGAGATTCAAAAACAAAGAAAACCTCTAAATGATTTAAAATGTGTTAAAAATATATGCAGGCTAAATGTTAAAGTTCTTAGGTTAAAAAAGGAAGAAAAAAGTAGTTGGGTGTGGTAGTACACACCTTTAATCCCAACACTTGGGAGGCAGAGGTAGATTGTGACCTCTGTGACTTCAAGGTGTGGTAGCACACACCTTTAATCCCAGTGCCTTGGAGGCAGAGGCAGACAGATTTCTGAGAGTTCAAGGACAGTCTGGTCTACAGAGTTATTCCAGGACAAAGATGTACAGAGAACCTGTCTCAAAAAATAAAAGTAAAAATAAATGAAATAGAGGTTAAAACAAAGGCCAGTGTGGATCTAAAGATTAGCAAGGAGACTTGGATTTAGCTATTTCACTATTAAGTTTCTGTATTTCACTATGAGAGTTTCATTATTAAGCTGCTAAAACCAACAGTGCAAGGATAAGTGTAAAGGTAAGTGAGCAGATTATACACGCATCCTGCAGTTAATACTGAAGCCTCGTAAAATCAGAGGAGCAGATATTGGACTCAAGGCAAGGAGGCTTAGATGGACTTGACTCTATTCTGGAAGCTTTTGCTTCATATCCTTGTTGCACACTTATGAGCATCAGCCTGTGTCCCAGACCTCACTAGAAAGGGAGATCTGGACAGAGAGCTTCCTTACACGGCCACATTAGTCAAAGCTGATGACTGCTTCTCTCATGGGGAAGAAACATGGACAGAACAAGCTCTCCGTATTTTTTATAGCTTCATATCAATTCAGTGAACCTTAAAGTTGATAATGTTTTATAATGTAATGCAGGCACCAACATTCTCAGCAAAAAGATTTTCTTTTCCTTCCTTCTTTCCTTCCTTCCTTCCTTCCTTCCTTCCTTCCTTCCTTCCTTCCTCCCTTCTTTTTTTAAATGTGGTTTTGTATACTTATCCTTACCCACTTAGGTAGACTTGTGATGGCAGAAGTTTGAGATCTGCACTCCAGAACTTCAAGAGGACCAAGAAGCAGGGCTTTTGCTGGTGTCTAGCATGGGCTTATGTGGAGTCACTCTTACAGTTTGAGTCTCTCAGTTTCCCTTGACAGTACTGGTACCTTCTGTCTACTCACCACATACTCACCAGCAGTACTGGGCAAGTGAGTGTCCTTTCTTGTAGTTTCTCTGGAAAACTGATGACTCACTGCTTTGTAGAAACACTTCCTGGTAGAGAGTTGTTGAACTCCTTTCATTTGGGTAGATGCAGGGTATTGTGACCACAAAACATAGGCTTGGGGTCTGGCTTCTGCCATTTGGAATACGAGGACTGAGTTTCCTACCTGTGTAGCACATGTAGATTTGAAGATTAGCAGAGAGTTGGATTTGCCCAAATTTGTTGCAGCTTGATTCACTGTTGAGCTAACATCAGCAGTGTTAATGGTCGAGGTAGAAGCAGTGGACTGCCAGTGGAAACACACAGCTGCACCCATGTTCTGTAACCCACGCCGAAGCCTGGTGTGAATCAGAACAACAGGACCTGGGTTCAAGGAAGTGGTATCCAGGCAGGATCCACTCTATTTGGGGTCGTGGCAGGAACACTAACTCTCTGTCTGTGTTGGTTGCTGTAAACATTGAGGAGCGATCTTTTGAGTTAACATACAGTTAACATTCTGTGATGTGTTTTTCTTCTATTTTCTGAATAGCACTCTAGTACATAGATTGTTCAGGGTTTTTTCTGTTGCTAGAACAACAAATTTTGAAAGGAATTTTTTAAGTAGAATGGTGATAATACTGTGGTCATTCACTCATTGGCTTCATTATCTGTAGCTCTGATAACAGAAATACAGAACCAATGATCTTTTACTTTCTTGACTTTACGTAAACTTATATAATTTCAGATCATATATTCTTTAGTTGACCGTCCATACGGCCGAAGATTAATTAAGCAGTCAGGGTTTGCTGATAAGAAGCACAGATGAAGCCTGTGAAGCTCAAATCTTGCAAAGTTGGGTCTGTAGCAATAGACGGTTTCCTGTTAAATCTTTCTGCAGTGTTTGTTTATGAGTTGGGATCTTCAGCATATGTTTCTGGCTTTGCTTTTCAAGCTTTGAAAAGTCTGTCAGCTGTCACAGATATGGTCCCTGTCATCTGGCTCTTTCAAGCACTAAGAATCTGTCACTTCTAAATTTCATAATATAATGTGGCTATCAGCTCTCAATATGGAGCTGAAGTTAGGGTTTTCATGTGCAAAATGTGAAACTGAAATGCTGCAGTTTGCTATTGAGTAATAAAAGGACAAATAACTGGTTCCTGAAAGCTTCTAGGAGTTGTGTCATGCATACAAGATATGGCTATAGAATAGCATGCCGAAATGCCTGTGCAGTGCTGACCACACCTGGCCAAGTATCCTGGGCATCAGCCCCTTCAGAAACATACATTCTTTGACCAATCTACAACCTTCATCCAGTTTTCTACTAAATAGGATATAATTTCAGAAGTTCAGTTGTGATTTTAATGAGCTGCGTTCTAAAATAATCTTAAGATGATGTCAAAACTCTGGAGTCATTCCAAATGTTAGGACTTAGAGACTGGTAGGAATTTAGTATAGTATTCAGTACAATACAGCCCTAGGCAAGTGAATAAGTCAAGGTTGGGGTGGTTTGACCACTTAGATGCTTAGAGGATGAAGATAGTTAGCTCTTTGATTTCTGATATTTTGTTGACCTTTTACAAAGGAATAAATGGAGGACACAAGCCCTGTGTGGCTGCCCAGTTATATTCAGCACAGTAAGCAGAGAAGACTCATCATCGCTCCCCATTGCAGAAACTGGACGGCCTTAACAGCGACAGAACAAAGGTCCTGTCCCAGAGATGAAAGCTCAGGGTCTGTGTATCCACAGTGATAGGCATGGATATTTTAAAGTTTTCTGAATATTACACAGTGAAAAAAATAGTTAATTCAAGGTTTATTTTATCTGGGGACAGTTTCGTCCATGACAGCTGGGGCACGAATGGAATGAAGAGGAAAACTTTAACGAAGAGTTCGGACAGCTCAGATCTGTTCTTGTACCAATAAATCATCATTGTGGAAATGTGCCAGTCACTCAGCCCCTGACCTGCATTTTTGCACCTCAGAAAGGACAGTGAAGGAAATTTCTGCAAGAATCCTAATAAGTCATCATGGGTATCAAACTAAAAGGCATGCAGGAAGGAGTATTGAAAGGAACAACTTACATATTTTAATCAGCAGAAATGTCCTATTTGGGAATGAGAAGATATGCATCAGCTTAAGTTTCACCTATCATTTAGCCATGAATTAAAACCACGCAAGTTTTTATTGTGTATTCATTTAAAAATATTTATAAAATCTTGGGCCTTACCAAGTATGATGTACAACTATTTTTATTGTTGGAGAATATAGTTAATGGCTAAATGTAAACAAAATTTTAAAAAAAATGTAAAGTTTTCTTTTCCTAAGGCTATCAGAATAAGGCATTTTTTTCCATATGATATTAGAGCATATCTTTTTCTTGTTTGTTTTCCTCTGGTTCTTCTAAAGATTAGCATATATCTATCAAAATGCTTCTTCTATACCTGACCCTGTTTAGCACCTAAAGAGTAGAATTTTATTGGTCTTGCTACAATAGACAAGGTCTAACCATGAGCCAAAAGTCACATAGTAATTTGAATAGGGAAAATATAGTATAAAGAATTAATAATCATAGAATTGTCTTAAAGCAAGTGCAGGGCTAGCTAGTAAGAAATGATGAGAACAATAAAATATATAGGAATAGCAATTCACACTCAAGTTGAGACAGAGGTTCCCCAAAAGAAACAAATTAGGAAATGTGTGCTTCTAACTCGGGCTTAAGACCTGAAACTTCATTGGAGATTGGAATAACCATGACCCACTGCTTAGCTGAAGAAATTCCAGGGAGTTCACAAATGAAATTCATCCTTCTGGGTGCCAGGGGACTTTTCACAGAAGGTGTTGTGCCTCAGAGCTGGCTGTGTTACTGCCTGAAAAGTGATGGGGGACTTCCCGGGTGAAGGGTATTGCCAATATAAGGAAGCTAGATATGAGAATAGCCATTCCAGAGCATGTGATCAAACCCGACTCTCTGAATGTGGATGACAATGGGGGCTGACTGAGAAGCCATTCATAAAGGCACTGGGACTTGTTTCTACTGCATATACTGGCTTTTTGGGACCCTAGACTATTTGGATGCAAATCTTCCTAGGCCTGGATGTGTGTGTGTGAGGGGGGTTGGACTTCCCACAGGGCAGGATTCCCTGCCCTTTCTTAAGGAGGGAGAGGGAGGGAGGAGGGTGAGGAAGCAGGAGGGAAATGGGAGGAGGGGAGGAAGTGTAAATTTTTGAATGGAAAAATAAAAAAATAAAAAAGGTAAAGAGCTGTGGGTAGGGAGAATAAAAATGTCTATGGGGGGAAATAAATTACATGATTGTGAAAAAAAAAGAGAATTTTTTTCCCACATGACCTGGATACTGAAAAGGTGATACCAGAGAGGCCCACTGAGTACCACAATTGAATCTAGGCTGACAGTCTTTTCTTCCTTTAGTGTTCTTGGTCCCTTTAGTGATGAGATTTATCTTATGCCACCTGGAAAAGCACAATGATTTATAAGGCCCAGCTCTGTCTGTAGAGACTGAGAAGGAGGAAAGGTGTGACTTTGACTCACTTGGTCACTGGAACAGGCCCCAAGAGTTCTAATAAGCAGTATTTGACCCCTCTTAAAGTTAACGAAACAGAGATGCAGAAAGATAAATTAACATGCATGAGGCCCCACAGCCTCTCTACCTCCCATGTATGATGCATGCTCACTGTTATCTCACGTCCTGTTTTACAAGTTCCACAGTAGTGTGACCTGGCTTCTGAAATTATAAATTTAAATTTAACTTTCTTAAGGTGTTGTTTCATTTTCTTCATAACTAATCGCTGACTTGGTTTCTGTTTCTTCTGTTTTTGCTCAAACCATGTATCCAAACCAAACTTGCTTCTCTGCACATTTACTGTTTCCCAGAGGGAGGAAAAGTAAAGGAGACTACCTCCTTCTAGATTTCCATTTCCTACCTTACCACACAAACTCAGACCCAGAACCTCTTACCACAGAAAGCCTGGATGCCACTCTGCTGGTCTAAGTCATCCGAACACCACCACATGTCAGCTGCCATGAATAGCGACACCAGTGCCCTTCATATTCTCCAGTGATTGCTCAGCTGTGCTCTGTTAAAGTTATCCCATCCAGGGTGGAAAGGCATGGAATTCTGAACTCAGCTTTGAGATTTCCTGTTTTCTTGCTTGTGAGGCAAACATTTGGTGTTCCTTCAACTTTGTTTCAAATGTACATTTTGCTAATTTTTATGCAAAGTGCATGAGTTCATCCCAGATGCCTCATCCAACACAAGGCCTTTATTATATTCAAGCAATCATTTTCTTTTTTGGAGCTCTGGAGTGCTACATATTTCTCATAACATATTTTGCTTTTTAGGACAGTAATATTGACATCAGTTTTCATTCCATTAGTATGTTTCCTTGGAGACAGGATAATATTTTATTTGGTTTTGATTTATTTTTTCATTCATTTGTATATTTATTATTGTATTTCCTTTTATCCAAAGACCAATAAAGTGATTTCATTTTTAGGTAACCCTACAAGACTCAGTTAGAAGCTGCAGCCAGCTCCTGTCTGTTAGTCGTTGCTGGGACTTGTCCCAGGATTAGAGAGCTATGATAGCAAACAGTGCACATCAGAGACACAACAGACTGTGACCCTTCAGTGCTATATGTAGAATGTTTGTTGCCTTCCTAGAGTTAACATGCCGAAACCCCAGTGTGCTAGTAATAAGATTCGGAGCATTTGGGAGGCAGTTAAGTCAAGACAGTGAAGGCTTAATAAATAGAATTAGTACACTGGACCTGTTCTCTGCTGCACGAGAGTCTGTGAGGTGACCACCGAGAAACCAAGACATAGGTTCTCACCTAGAAGATCTGTTGGTGACTAGATTTTGAATGCTTAGCCTCCAGACCTGTAAGCAATACATGCCTCCTGTTTAAACTGTTCAGTCTATTGCATTCTATTTTAGCTTGCCAAATTAGAACACTATCTAAATGCCCTGCTGCAGAATTGCCTTGAAAGATAAAGGGAGAGTTCCTAATGCAGTTCTGGGCGCATAATAGATTAAGGAAATTTCACTTCACAAAATTTTAGGTTACATTTCTGACTTCGCTTTGTGCCAAAGGATCATCATTTCCTGCTATCAAGTAAAAGCGAGGGCCAGGACCCACTCCTGGTGCTGGTTCTTTCTATATGTATACCTACCTGCCGATTCTAATTCCCACCCTTGTTCAGACCTCCTGTAATTTCTTGGCCTTTAAAACTTCCTTAATGACTTCACCTCATTTTCGGTAATAACAACCTTCTTGATCTTTGAAGGCTTCTCTTACTCTCCTCTCCAGTGCTCGGTCCTCAGTGTTTATCTGTAATTTGCCTCAGAGTAACCCAAGAGGACAAGACAGCTGTTTTGAACCATGAAGCACTACAATGCCTATAGATTCTCCAATCATTAATCAGAGGTTCTCAGAAGAAAAAAAATCTAAAGAAAACCATTTTAAAATCACATTTCCATTGTAGGAAATCAGGGAGATGCATGAGATTTCACACAGTCTTATAAAGCTTATGCCCATTAAGTTTGCATTAAGGCATTACATACACTGAACTTTCAATAGCTGTAAGTTGAATGCTCAAGGCTGGTTTGTTCTCAATTACCACAAGACTTTCTCTGTGTTATAGAATTAACTTTGGAAAGCATGTAGGTTTCTCTGAAACCCAAGCATCATATATTCCTTTTCAAATAAAAAATGTAGATTTGTGGAAACTCACTCCAATCTTTTGATTAAGTAGATACAAAAATAGAATTGGGCATCTACATTACATGTTTGTGTATCTGTGTGTGTGTTTGTGTGTGTGCCTATGTGCACATGTTTTTGTGTTAGTGTCTGGTGAACACACGTGAAGACCAGAGCAGAATGCAGGATATCTTCTCCAGTGTCTCTTCCTATTTGCTTCAGGACAGGGTCACTCACTGAACCAGAAACTCACTAATTTTTGGCTAGGCTGGCTTGTCACTGAGCTGTCATGGTCTGCTGTCTCTGCTCCCTATTGTCATGCTTAGCTTTTCACATGGAAACAGGGGGTTTGAACTCAAATTCTCATGCTTACAGAGTAAGCGCTGTTACCTGCTCAACCATCTTCTTAGCTCTGGCATCTGAATTCTTTTAGTATCAACAGCATCAATGGTGATTTTGATCCACATAGTCTGAGGATATATTTTAAGACTAACTGGTAATGTGGTGGCACACACCTTTAATCCTAGCACTTGGAAATTAGAGGCAGGCAGATCTCTGTCCATCTGAGGCCAACCTAGTTTACAAAGTTTACAAAGTGAGTTTTAGTTCAGCCAAGAATTATATAGTGAGACTTTGTGTTGTCATTGTTGGTCTTATTCAGACAACCATATTGTTGAGACTCCATGTGTGTATTTTCTCTGTCATGTCTAGGAAACACTGTTTAAGAGCAGGAATACAATTGACCTGCCAGCACAGACAGGAGAAATTCCACTTTTTTTCCACCATTAGATGAAGGGTTACAAGAAGTCATTGGCTGTTGAGAGAGTGAGAAAGGACAAGCTCTTGAAAAGGTCATTCAATCCAAGTAATTAGACATGAATGCATGCATGTACAAGACATGCTTAATGGACTCAATAGGTTCTACATACAAGTGTGCACATGTGTATAAATATATATTTGTTTGTACAAAAAAGAATTTAAGAAGAGATCATGAATTTGGAGGTGGGAAATACGTGAGGAATTGCACAGGGAGTGGTAGAAATAATATTGATAAAATGTTCATGTATAACTTTCTCAAAAATTCAAGAAGAGTAATTGTTAATCACTAAGGATAATGTTCCAATAGTTCATATTTTAGGTGTGCTTTCTGGCTTATGTAGTATAACATCACTGAGAAAGTGCTGATAATTTTGAAAAGTAATGTTGCTAAAATATAATTTTCTTGCTACAAAATCACATGCTTTAGTGTGTATACAATACTGAGTGCATTTGCTGAGTTCTACAACTATAGTTTTAAGATTTTTACCTCCTTTGCTTTGGCTCGGTTGAAAAAAGTTCATCACAACATCAGGCGGCAGCGCAATATGGAAGGCAGCGAAGTGTTTTGACTGAAAGTGTGCAAACCTGTTTGAGCATTTGCTCTTCCACCCACCTGGTGGCATGAGACCAAAGGGTAGGTGACATGATCTTTTTACCCACCTTGTTTACAAGTAAGGATACTGTTTCCTTTAAGTAGCATCTGTGAAGGTTAAATGGGAATAAAAAAAGGTGTTTGTTTGGTGTGAATTTTGGATTTTTCACAGCTATTTAGTTAAGATACCTCCCTTTCTATATATACTTTCTGGTCTCAGAGCGGAAGATACATAATGAGTTGGTAGACAGTGTTGCTGATTTCCCCAAATGCAGGGACAGTATGCAGGGAAGTATGCCTCATTCCATGAGAACCCACAGCAAATCCATTTGATTGGAATGGGAAGAAAAGGACTGGTCAAAGGAATCAAGCATTGTTTCCCTAAGGAAACAAAGATAATGTTTGCGATAGAGATGGCAGAGTAATTGGCACTAGTAGTGAGGGAATGGTGGCAATTACAGCAGTCTGGGAAGAGTGGGTGTCATTTTACCACAGGGTCCACAGGACACTTGAGAGGTCTAAACAAATGCTAGGGAGGCCATGGAGGTGGTAGGTAAAGGTTAAGGGAGAAAGGGGTGCTGGATAGCGCAGGCTTCGTCACTTGTAGCCCGTAAAGGTTTGGGCTGATCTTTTAAAAGCTTAAATGTATATCCCATGGGCATCTACACAAACAATAAACAGATGTAAATACCCATCTGGAAAATCCATGTAGACATGGGATGAAGGCAGAAGATGTCAGCAGGCAACTGGGATGTTACTGTAGCAGTTCAGGTGAGCAATAACCGAGTTTGGCTGTGGACTACACAGAGGGGACACTGTAGATTTCTGACTTGCATGTGAAACATTGTTTAAGGACCAAGAGTTTGAGAGTGAGAAGAAGATTATTCTGAGTACAAACACGCAAAGCGTTGACCAGAACTTTCTGCTTGATAACTGGTAGCTGCCATTAGGGTGGTGGACTTTAGGAGTTTTAGGATCACCCTGGTTCATCCCTTGAGCTGTAACAGTCCGATTAATGCTGGTTTTGATCATACTGTCATTTTCACAGTAAAGCTTGGGAAGCAACATATTTATTCACGGTTATTTTCTTTATCTTAACATCAAAACCATTTATATCATGGACCCTTGGAGTAGCTCTTCAAATGACACAAAAGCACTACAGTCCTGCATTAAATAGGTGCCCAGGTTCTATAATCTTCCGGCTATTGATTGGAGCTGACAGCTGTTACTAGATCATTCTGCAGTACTCCTCTAGGGAATGTTACACCAGAAAAATAACAGCAGACTTGTAAATTAGTACAGTTTACAAACCCACAGACATTTGTCACCCTCTCTCCGCAGAGGACAGCAGAAGGGGAGCAGGCAGTCTTTCCTCACTGCCTCCTGCCTCCTGATTTGTTTGGCATAAATTGCTACCTGCCTTGTGACTCGGCAGTTAGCTAATTTAAAGGCGGACTGGGAGAGCTCTGAGTGGAGCGAGAGTGCTCTATTGAAGTGGACAGTCCATCAATAGGAAAGGGGAGATAAGCTGATTAAGGACCGCATCAAGAATACACTCTGAAAAGGATCCACGTGTTTTGTCAAGCTGCTTTATGTGGTCTCATTTTGGTGGTCACCTACTGCCCTTCCACTGTTTCTGATTTTGGCCATAGATACTTCCCCGGTAACCACTATTAAATCAAGACCATCCTTCCTCCAGGAGAACAGTTCTTACATAATTGTGACTTAGTTTCTTTATAGTATCAATTTTGCAGTCACTTTACCTGTGCAACAAACTTGCAATTGGATAAACACTTGCACATTTGCATCTGTATTTAAAACAACAACAACACGAAAACCACCTAGGCTTTTAGATTAAAACTTAAAATGCCTTCCTTCCTATATTATTGACCAAGACAACTGTTGTAAGAGAAAGTATTTAATTGCGGATTTGGTTACAGTTTCCGAGTTTTAGTCCATTGTCATCATGTGTTATCATGCTGGGGAGCTTGGTGGTCCACAGGCAGATGCTGGAGCAGTATCTGGCAGAGAGAGAAAGAGAGAGAGAGAGAGAGAGAGAGAGAGAGAGAGAGAGAGAGAGAGAGAGAGAGAGAGAGAGAGAGAGAGAGAGAGAGAGAGAGAGAGAGAGAGAGAGAGAGAGACTGGACCTGTCATGAGCCCACCCCTAGTGACACACTTCCTCTGATTGGGCCACACCCTTTCCATATATATAGGAACTCAGGCAGATGAGCACAAAGTCAATGGTAAGTGTGGTTACTCCCTGTGACCACCACACTGGAGTCACACTGAGCGACAGGGAAGCTGCAGCTGTGATCTGATATTCAATGATGCCAAAGGCAGTAGAGAGCACCAGGGCACTCATGAGGAACACGGAGGCAAGCTCATCAGGTAATCCAGAAGTCTATTTTTCCAGGCCAGCTAATCCTTACTATCCACTTCAGGAGACTCACGAGACTCCATGCACTAGGGCAGAATGTACTGACTGCAAGAGTGTGGCAGGAGAACGCTGCTCCATCTCAGTGACCAAAACCTTTTTGGTTTTGCAGCCCTCTCTTCCTCCTCTTATGGGATCAAATTTTCTTTATTCCTATCATCTATAATCTTTATAAAAAAGAATCTTTATTCTTTTTCTGTTTTCCCCACATTTACATATATTTGTAATTTGTATTTTAAATGACAATCTGTAAGGAAGTACAATAACAATAAACTCGTTGGTTCCTCAGAGCGAAAAAAAAACTTAAAATGCCAAGAGCACATCGAGTTAGTGTTTGGTTATGTGGTATTTGTCTCTCAGCCTTGCTTTGTTCTCATTTTAAAGACAGAAGTGATATTAATATTCCCCTTTCAGAAGGCAGTTTCTGGAACTTGAGCATTGCCTGCTACACTGAAAACTGTTGATAAAGGGTCACTTTCTGGCTACCTGAAGGAGACGGTGGTGGAAACAGTTCTCCTCCTCATGTACACATGTGAGCCGACCAGCTGTGGCCGACCAGCTGTGGACGAGCCAGGTCCAGAGGACTCAGCCTTCATTTACTCCAGCTTGTGTCTTGCCAGCACGTTTTCTTCTCAAATGTGTAGAATGGGGTTCCCTGAGGCCCAGAGATGCACTGTTTCCCTTAGAACCATCATCTCCTCCTTCATGTTGTACAGGAAGTACAAGGTTCAGTGGCATGAAGACTTTCCTTTTCTCACGTCTTTGTGAAAGAAAGAAAGTGGAGTCTTGAAAGAGGTGTTGTTCTGACAACATGTCTGTGTTTGTGTGTGTGTGGATACATGTGTGCGTATGTGTGTGTTGTGGGGAGGGCATACCACTAAAAAGATACAAATAAAGCCATGAGAAAAAGAGATCTGATGACATAATGCAGCAAATCCCAAGTGGGTATTTGTAAACGCAATGCCACACTTCCACATTCCTCCTTGTCTTTCACAACTGTGTTTGCCTGAGCTGGACAGGAAGCATCATGAGATAAAACTTTATAAATTAATTTGTGACTACCTAGTCCAGTGTTTAACTGCTTGTGATCTACAGTAAGACTCACATACATTATTTAGTAATTAAAATGTTCATGTCCTTGTGGCAGCATAGTTTGTCATAGCCAGAACCTGTAAACAACCTAAATGCCCCTCGACTGAAGGATGGATAAGGAAAATGTAATTTACACAATGGAGTACTACACAGGAGAAAAAAAATCTTGAAATTTGCAGGCAAATGGATGGAGCTAGAAAACATCATTTTGAGTGAGGTAACCCAGACCAAGAAAGACAATTATCACATGTACTCACTCATAAGTGATTTTTAAACATAAAGCAAGAAAACCAGCCTACAAATCACAATCACAGAGAACCCAGACAACAATGAGGACCCTAAGAGAGACATATGTAGATGTAATCTACATGGGAAGTAGAAAAAGACAAGATCTTCTGAGTAAATTGGGACCTTGGGAGAGGGTTGAAGAGGAGGGGAGAGGTAGAAAGGGGAGCAGAGAAAAATGTAGAGCTCAATAAAAATCAATAAAAAATAAAAAAGAGAAAAATGTTGATGTTACAGTTACTGAAAAATCTATCATTCTGATTTTGTATTGTCAATTATGTAGTTGAAATTAATTTTGAAAGGCATTTCATGTAATAAATTGGCTTAAGTCTACATTAATGAACAAGTGGAAGTTTCTGGAATAAACTTCTTACTTTGTAGCAGCACATTCTATTTTAAAGACAGTGGTAACCTGTGCTATGTCATAGAGAGTAACATCACATGCATTTTTTGAAGCATGCTCTTATTATGCAGCCCATATAATACTTCTTCCTCAGACTCAGTGCTGGGATTACAGGTATGTACCCCTAGTTAGAGTTGCCGACTTTCCTTTTCTTCCCCCCACCCTTGCCCTTTATTCCACTTCTCCTTCCTTTCCACATCTTGAGTCCCTCTCGTTATCTCTGAAGTCTCACATCCCTGTTTGCCAGTGTTTCCTGTGATCTGAATCAACCCTAGGGAAACTGGAGCTGCATATGTCTCCCCTTTCCCACTGTGTTTTCTACGCTTGTCCTGCATGTGCTTCAGAGGGACCTGGGAAGAAGGGCAGAAGCTTGTGCTTTATTTGAGAAAGAGGAGAGTGGGGTGGTGTGGCAATCTATGGTGACCTGACTTTCTTATCACATTCTTTGCCATGACTTCACCAGCAAGATTTCACTAATCCCAGAGTTATCATGTGTTCTGACAAAGGCAAAAACCCCTGTAGGGCCGGCTCATCAGTGCTCCTGTGATGAGGAACAGGAAGGAGGGTGGTGGCATTTTTGTCATGTCGATGAGAATTAAAAGTGATTATTTCTTCATCAAGCATTTGCATAATTACAACTTTCAAGAACCACATGAGAAAAACTGGTGAAAATTCTGGGTTATAAACCCTGGACTGAAGGGACCCAGTTAGTTGTTTCTGTTTCAGGGTCTCTGAGCTAATCCCTGATTTTAGGTTGTGTACTTTTTATCCTGCTATACTGGCTATGGAAGTGGGGCTCTATTAATACAGCTGGGAGGGGCCTTTATAGAACAGGCCTCTGAGTGGGGCCAAAATCCAGGTGAGATATTGTAGAAGGAAACGGCGGGGCTGCGTCCCGCCACCCGGCCGCCGGCTAGCTTTACACCCAAAATAATTACACGGAAACTGTATTCTTTTAAACACTGCCTGGCCCATTATCTGTAGCCTCTTATTGGTTAATTCTCACATCTTCCTTTAACCCATATTTAGTAATCCGTGTAGCACCACGAGGTGTGGCTTACCAGGAGAGATCTTAACCTGCGTCCATCTCAGAGAGGAGAATCATGGCGACTGCATATGGCGAATGCCTGAAGTGTCTCCCCACTCCTGCTACCCAGCATTCTGTTCTGTCTACTCCGTCTACCTAATTTTCTGTTCTCATACAGGGCCAAGGCAGTTTTCTTTATTAATTAACCAATGAAAGTAACAGACAGATAACTCTCCTCCATCAAGATATGGGACTATGCTAGGGGGGTAAGTGAGAAAGCCTCAACCTTTAGCCAGCTTATGGTCCTGAAATGATTATTTGTAAGTCATCGATGGGTGTAGTTATATTAATAATTCCCAATATTTCTCACTATTTTATGAACCTCAAGTATTTAGCATACTGTTTAAGAAGTGCTGTCCGAAGAAGCTCTCCCCAGTTCACAAATGGCAAAATTGAAGCTCAGAGCAGCTGAGAAACTTATTGGTTCTCAGTGAGATACAGAGTCATAAGGGAGAGTTATTAAACTTTTGAAGTTCTATGATTAAATAAATACGTTTTGATTTTAGTGGAATGAGAAGTAAGGAAGCAAAGACAAAAATTCTTTTTTGGAGAATTACATACATATATATATATATATGTGCAAGGATTTATAGGTTTTGGAAATAAACAACTGTGTATGCATTTATGAATATTATTAATATTTATTCTATTGGTCACATTGAAGGGTTAGGTTTCAAGTGTTTGTTATTTTTTTGATGGAGATATATAGGTTCTCTCAGTCAACTCCTACTTTTGATTCCCATTCACAGAAGTTTCAACTTCTGAGCCCTTCCATAGGAAGACTCCATTTATTTTGTCCCAGATTCTTGGGATCCAAATACCTGGAGTTCACTGATACTAGCTTGGTCGTCTTTGTTTCCTTGACCTTGGATCAATAAAGGAGAGACTGAAGAGGCTGTTTGTAATTTTGCAAGCAAACCTTACTTTAAGCAGAGCAGTGAAGCTTGGCTTAAACTAGAATCCAAAAAGGGTATGGCTCGGATTGCAAGCATAAGGAAGTATTCCGAAGAAATATGCTAAGTGAGAGTGCATTACTTGTAACATTTAAGAATCATTTTCACAGTTAATGATAGGGAGTCTTATGGGGCATTTTAGTACCTTGTTTGTGAAAACTGTGGCATTTCTGGTCCTGTATTTGCAACAATTTCTGAGTTAATGGCTGGAAAGTTTTTTTTCCCTCATCAATAGAGGTCACAACTGTTGAAACAAACTACTGGGTACAGTTTCCGTTTCTTACTGAGTGTGAAACTTGCTCTGCCTGTGACTATTGTTCTGGATTTTGATTTCAAGTTTCTGCTGCAAGTGGCCTTGGCTCCAATGTAATCTGGCTCTATGCCCCTTCTTTCAGGTGTGAGGCCATTATGCCCAGTGCAGATTGATCATTCATTTACTCAGAGACCTTGAAATGTCTCCTTCACTTTTTAAGCAGTAGAAATGAAAAGACTAATAGTGGAATAAAGGGAAGCCAAACACTGTCTCTAAATAATTTGTTGAAGTGCTTTCTTCACTCCATTCCTTGACTCCAGAAAAGTTGTTGCCAGGGACTAAAATGTTGGCAACAACATAACACAGGTAGTAACAGTTGTTTCTGCCCTGACTCTTGTCAGTCTTAGCTTTAATCTCGTAGAGATTTGTCACCCCACTAGAGCTTCCAAGTAGGCCCTAGTGCAGGCAGTTTCCATGTGGCATGGGCTGAACACTTAAAGTGAAGGCAGATTTCCTTTTTATCAAGGTTGACTGAAGGAAAGTAGCCACCAGGAGGTTCTGACAGTCCAGGAATGGGCGAACTTCTGCTGGCAACACTGGCCCTTGGAGTTCAGCCAGGACAGATACAGGAGATGAGGCTCACTACAGCTGCAGATGCCAGAGCTCAAGATTCATAATCCTGAGCTCGACAGCTGCCAAACTAGCCCCCAGAGTGTCCAAATGAGTTGGCTCTTCTGAAGGAGATGACAGGAAGGAACCAGAGGGATTGTCGTGGCATCCTTCCAAATGCAGCATTAAAGGGAAGCAAAGAGAACATTGCAATTTTTTGCTTTAAGTTTAAGGAACACAAAGAGTCGCACAATAATGTTAATTTAGCATATCATTGCGATGGACGGAAGGGTTGTGAACTTGATCTTTATACTCCTGTTACTCTTTTTGATTTTTACAGAAACTATTCAGGTAATCGATGGAAATTTATTAAATGCCCTTCACACATCAAGGAATGAGAATATCGAGATGGATAAAGGTGCAGCCATCTACCTGAGTGAGGGGTTCTGAATGCGTTTGAATAGTATAGTGAGGAGGGGCTAAAGACATTGTGACTCACCAATCCCACCCTCTTCCCCCTTTCAGTAGTGACAAATTAGAAAGAGTGATAAGGATGTTATTACCTTAGGATTGGCAAAGCACCTTGGCTTATTCTTGGATGGTCAGGCTTACTCTGGTGGTTGAAATGAGCTGACTGATTTTAATAGAAACACACAGTTTTGACCCTGTGCAGTTATCCAAGTAGCCCCAAGTAAAGTAGTAACACAAATGAATACTATTTCTTAGTTATTGTAACAAATGCAAGTTGTATTTATCATGTGGCTTATTACATGCTGCTGAGAAAGTATTTTCTTTCACATGCAAAATTGTATGTTATCTCTTTGTGTACATGTAGAGGATTTTTTAGTAGAAAGTTGAGCGTATTAGTCAGCCTTCTGTTATTATACCAAAACATCCAAAGGAATTGCTGATGTACAAATAAAAAATGTCTATTTGGCTTACTGGTTTTGTAGTTTCAGTTTATGGTCATTAGGACCTTTATATTACAGACTTTGACTTGTCCATACACGATGGCAGGAGATACTGAATACCTCGTGTCAGGAGAAAAAGAGAAAGACACACACACACACACACACACACACACACACACAGAGAGAGAGAGAGAGAGAGAGAGAGAGAGAGAGAGAGAGAGAGAGAGAGAAAGAGACAGAGAGAGAGAGACAGAGAGAGAGAGACAGAGACAGAGACAGACAGAGACAGAGAGAGAGACAGAGAGGGGAGAGGGAAGAGGTACACAAAGGCCCCCACAGCATTTTAAGGGAATGTCTTCAATGCTCTAAAACCTTTGGATAGTCTCCACCTCTTAAAGATTTCCACTGCTCTCAATCAAGATGGGAACCTTGACTTTATTGTGGGTAGACAGTGAAATTTCAAACGACAACACTAGCTTAGGCTCTTCTTTGCATTCTTAAGAACACTAGGTTTCATTTAGGTATACCAAATGTTAGAAACTTCTGGCATACTCTGATAGGAAATAACCTCCCATGCTCCGTGAGAAGGTGGATGTTGTATACTGATCGTGAGTGCAAGTGAACATGGCGAGCCTGAGAGTTCTGAAGCAGAGATGTGCAGGCAGATGATATCCTGGAAGAAGGAGGGCAGGATTCCCTTATGCGTGAGCACCAGGGACATTTCTTGTGTTGCTCTTCTCAGAGTGAGTCTGAGAACCTCTTATGGATGAGGGTATGGGAGGAGTTATTCAGGTGGAGGAAGTTGAGCCAACAGGAATAAGGAGAAGCAGAATGACCTGGGGACTCTAAGCCCATTGTTAGTAACTGAATTTTCCAAAGCTTTACAGCCTGTCAATGTCCCCGCCCCCCACTGCCCCCACCCAACTAGTTTGGGGAAAAGCTGACTTGCAGTAATGTGGGATCATATGCTGTTCACATTTATTTCTCTAGTGTTAATATTCACATATTTACTTACAGAATTATTAATGTGTTGGTCACAAGGTCCACTCCTATGCTTCACGACGGCTTTTGTGTAATGGATGCTACACGCACTAAAGCACCTTTTCAAATGTGAGAGATTGTGAATCCTAAAACACAGTAGGCTCCAGCATATCAGGTGATTGCGTGCCTTTGGGTTGCTCTAGAAATTTGTCCTATGGTTTGGCAATAAGGGGAATTCGGAGTTCTCACCTGTATCCCTAGCATACCATACCTGTACCTTGTTCCATGCCTTTGTTTCCTAGTGCTGCTCCAGCAAGGCACTGCAAACTGGGGCGTGTGGGAGTGCTTGAAGAACCACAATTTATTGCTTGAAATTTTGGGAGACAAAACTTCCTTCCAAGGGCTATGAGGGCAGGCTTGTTTAAGGCTTTTCTCCTGAGATTTTCAATGACCATTGTCTCCTCCTTCACATTATTTTTCCTCAGTGAGATACATCTGGCTTCAAATTTCCTCTTCCTTTAAAAGCTGTATGTCCCATTAGAATTGTACTTAGTTTAATGACATCATCTTAATTACATTTACAAATACATTTGTATTGTGTTGTACTGAAGGTCAGAATGTCAACAGATGCACTTCAGTCTCTTTGTATATTAGTAACGGAAGGTGTGATATACATTCATTATGGTTTTAACATTCAAGAAACCTGCAAGTTATTTATTATACTTACATCCAGAATGTCACCCTTATTTCTAAGGATGACTCAGAGAAGTTCAATAACATCCTCAAGGTCACACAGTACACAACAGTCTTGGGATTCAATCTTGGGCTTTTGTTCAGTGAACTGAAAAATGGTAAAAATGAGAGATCTATTTCCTGGCCATATCTTGGGGTGGTAGGTAAAACTTAAGTTCTTACATGTGTTGTGCAGAATGTTGCAGAATGTATGCTTCCAGCAGGTAGGCATTAAATATCTCTGGTGGTCTAGATGATCAGCTTTGGAGATGATGCAAGCCCTGTATCTATCTCCCATCTGAGCAGCCACAAAGGCAGTATGGTCTATGGCAGTCTCCAAAAGCATGCTAACTTTTCATATGAGGTAGAGATCCACCAGACTCCAGCAGCTTTTTACCCTCTTACCTCCCATGCTCTAAGTCAGTAGCTCAAGTGAGATCAAGAAACATTATACACTGTAAAAGAAAATCATTTATTATCTTGTTTCCTAAACATTTTGTGGTCAGTTCAACTCGTGAATGACCAAAACAACTGCATTCTTAGGGTCATTTTTTCTGTCCAAAAGGTGTGTGTGTGTGTGTGTATGTCTATTTATGTAACTAGTAGGCACAGGGACAGATGAATAAGTAGGTAATAGGTGTTTGGCAGTTTAGAGAAACATTTTAGGTAAAATGACCCTTTGAAGCAATTTTTAATGTAGCTGGGCTAAAAATATTTCCCATAAGGGCTGGTTTTGAGTGAGTCATAAAGTCTGTGTTTCTGGCCAGATGTGTGTCCAAGTGGGAGGTGGGATAAGCACAAGAGCAGTTCTGCAGAACTCGCCCTGGTCTGTGGGATTCTGCATCATCATCATCAATTGCTGTTTATTGAGTGATAGATCATGGGGCCTGTGGCATTCCGTGCTGCTCCAAACGGCAATATTTTATTTCCTGCCATGAGAATCCCGGAGAGTCACTACATTTCACAGCTAAATGGTGGATGTTTGAACAGTTGGTTAAGGGGGATCCTTCATATCTTGTTTATAAAACTGCTTTTCAGTGTTTTTAGACTTGAGAGAAATCTTCTAAAAGTATGGAACATCTACCCAGTGGGTGTCAATCCACTGTCTCTTGTGACTTCTTACTTCCCCTGGTCCTCATCTCTTCTAAAGAGGAAGGGAATGCATCTGTCACAGTAAAATCATCTTTCTCCCTTGAGAGTATAGAGTGATTCAGCTGCTGGCATTCACATTATTTTTTACCAGAATGTTCTAAGGGGTTTTAGTTAAGAGCTGATCCACATCAGGTATGGTGAGGTATATCTGTAATTACAGCTCTTGGGAGACTGAAGCAGGTGTAACCTGAGATTAAGACCAGGTTTGACTTGACAGCAATTCCAGCCTGACTTGACTACTCAGAATGATCCCATTTCAACAAACAAAGCAGAAACAAGGCCCAACCCATACTGGGGATCACTGATGGGAAATCCTTCTTGTCTGAATTTTCATATTCTTATTTAGCAGTTGACACAACTGTGAGTCCATCGTTTTAATGACATCATAAAGCTTACATATGGGACATAGATGTTGCCCTCTAGGATGAGGCAAACTGAGTAAAGCACACATTCCCCTTTGGGATGACTCCTGAGTTGTTATTCTGCATTGGCATTTCCCTCTGCTGCCTCCCTGATTCCTTCTCCAGCCACTTACTTCTTCAAGTACATGTTTGGTGCTCTTGTCATAGGAGATCATTCCCAATATCGTGTGCTAGTCATGTTTTACTACCCCTGTACCTTTGAATTGATTGGTTTTCATCTGT
Source organism: Arvicola amphibius (assembly GCF_903992535.2). Classification (NCBI taxonomy): domain Eukaryota; kingdom Metazoa; phylum Chordata; class Mammalia; order Rodentia; family Cricetidae; genus Arvicola; species Arvicola amphibius. The sequence goes on from NC_052048.2 coordinate 157,692,755, forward strand.
AACACCATTTTCTGTTGTCCAAGCTAGGTTTCAGTCTTGAGCATCACTATGCTACTGCTCAAATTCTCCAACAAGCTCCCTCGTGGCATGACTTGAAAGCGCTTTCCCCTTTCTTCTTCCATTGCCCATCTCTCAGGTCACCTGTTTTAACTTCCCTCTCTTTTCCCCATTCCTTATGTTTTATGTGTTTAATCTTTGCTTATTAGTAGCTGCATATCTGTTGTCTCTGGCTGGCTGCCATCTTTGACTTCAAGACATTCAAGTTATCGTTCAAAACGTCAGAAAATCCAGAGCCTTTGCTTAGTTGTCCACTGTGACGTGACAGTGAGTATCAAGGACTTACCAATATAGTTGCTAATTGGAAATAAAGGAGTTTTCTATGAAATATCACTTGAGATTCTCCAGATATTACCTAGGGCTCAGAGATACTTTGATCTTGCAGAGGTTTCTAAGTAGATCAATAAAAGTAATTTTTACCTTTAAGGAAAACAATGCCCAAGGCCTATGCCTGAGTGAAAAATTACTTTAACAATTCATTTTTGCCCTTTTTGTATGCTAGCTCAGTTGCCGAGAGGAAGTAGATATCTTTTTAAGGTTAAAACGTCAGTAAGAGGCAGAAAGGAGAGGTAGTGAATAATTCTTGTGCAACTCATTTCAACGCAAATAAAAATTTAAAGTTCTTTGTAAGGAAAAAAAGGATAAATATAGAGAGACTACAGTGTTCTGGGTTTAGAAGGTTAATTGAAGAAAAAGGGCTCAATGTTCCCTTTACTATCCAGGGGAGTCTGCATGGAGACATATTTATGGTTGTCTGTTAAGGTTAAATTTGATACAATAAATCACTTAATAAGGGAAAGTATATAAATTACTATATGATATGATACAGAGGTATTGGTTGATTAATGCACTCAAGTCACAAATATTTACTGATCACTACTGTATGTAGGCATAACGAGGCACATAGCATCCAATAGGGAAGAAGAGAGATTCTCTGCTTGGTCTAAGTGACCTTACTATTGCGCATAACAGCAGGTCAGCAATGAGATGTGCTGGAGCACAGCAATGCTGATATAGCGGAACAACAGGGTGCTGTGGGCAACAGAGGGACCTAAGCCATACTAAAGGGCTCATGGGAAGGCTCATCTTTAATTGCAGAGTGAAGGATAGATAAAATTAATGGCCAGAATAAAGGAAAGGGAGTTGTAAATAGAAGGATAGACATATATAAAGTACAAGAACATGACATTTGTGAAGGTCACTGTCACTAAGACACAGAGATCGACATGTGACATTTGTCACGAGGCGCCTACCCTCTCTACTGGCGAGCAGGGAGTGAGTCTGAAGTCATTGTTTTATTCCAGCCTTCACCTGTGCTATTTGATAGTTTGTTCAGAGTTTGGAATAGTCAGGCATCTGCCCAAAGATCAGAAGTATTCTTTGGATGGTTCCTCTTTAATAAAAATGTAGGATCAAAACGTTGAGTCTCTGCCAAAGCCATCTCCACTCATGTTTGTGTTTGTGATCTTGTTTGTGGAACGGTAGAGTGGGGCCCACAGAGGGGAGACAGGAACCAAATTTAATTTCCTTATACAGGGGACATTTATATGGGTGCAGCTCTCGGCGATTCTCTGAGATAATATAAAACACATGCTGAAGAGACGGCTGCAGAGATGGGGGCTGACATCTGAAGAAATGCCAGAGAGGACTGGGCTGCCTGGCACTATTTTTGGATAGAATAATAAAATATTGGAATTTTTTCATATGTTTAATCCTCTTAAGTAGCTTTTGTTTGTCACATGTGCAATATTTATCAAGTAGGCAGATAAAAGGGAGGTTGCAAGCACAGTGCTTAAGAGCTGAATTTAGTAGTTTGTCTGTGATACTTGGAATAGTTGTTCTAGATTATAATAGAGTTCTTTGTACATAATAGATGCGCAAAATGTTATTGGATTAAAAATGGTTTTTGGCACATTAATAAAGACTATGAGCAATATGGAATTAAAAGAAGTATCTAGACTACTTTTTTCAACATTATGTATTACATTATTATGCCCACTTACTGGGTTGGGTATGTGGTATTAAATGTCATATTGAAGAGATGTACATTCACTTAAGAGAAACATGAATACAAGTCTTCATTGTCAACAATGCAGTTACAGTGTCCCATGTTTTCTAGGGTGTATTTGTAGGTACATATCCTACCTCATAAAAATTTGCAAAGATGGAAGAAGGAATAAGGATAGCAGGAATGGAGAAACGTGTGGAGGCTGCATTTGCTCCCAGCTCTCTGATACATGGAGTATGATTGGAAACAAACCAGTCGTGATTCAGCCTAACTGTTGGAAGGCAACTGTTGGGACAGGTTCTCAAAGTCATTGTGTTTCCTTCTACAGCTCTTTCCATGCCCTGCTTTTTTTTTTTTTTAAATTCCAACAGTGAAGACAGCATCTTGGATTTTTGAGGAAGGTGTGATGGACAGTGGTTTTACAGACAATATTTAGAAACCTGTATAGAATATGTATTTCTATTTGTCTTCTCATCTCTCTTAGGCATTGTCTTATTCGTTCTTTTCACCTTCTGAATTCTATTTTCTTTGCTAGGGGAAAACAATTTTCTTATATTTGCTCTATAAAAGAAAACTTTCTTAAGTTAATAATGTAAAGGAAGTTAACTGTTAAATTTAAATTTACTCAATATCCATGCTTTTAAAAAATATTGAAGCAAATGAATGTCAGCCATTAACTAAAGCAACTGCTTCCTATGTAGAGAGCTCTCAAGAGTTGATTAAGTAACACACTATATTCATTTGTTCAATTTCAGAGTGCCTTTGCCTTTCCCAGTTTAGTAACATTTCCCACAACCTTTCTCAACGTTACAAATACTGTTTGTTTTCTTCAATAAACCCATCTAGACTATAAACACACCTAAACTAAGGGATTCTGAAGGCAGAGAAAAATAGACACACATACATGCACTCACACACATGCACACATACACACATACTTACATGTATAATTTGGAACAAGCACACGCACCATTTTAAAAGTGAAATTGTCAATATTCCTGTCTTGATAATTTGAAGGTCAGGATTCCTTTTCTTATGTGTTATTCTCTTTTCCCTTTATCTTTCCTTATCTTTCCATATGTATATGTGCTGCTTGAAAGTCTGCATAGTCAGATACTATTAGTGAGGAGAAAAAAAAAACAAGAGAAAATCATATTGATTTTCACCATTTGTTACCATGAAAGAATAACTACATCTATGTAGATATTGGAGCATTCACTCACATATGTCAACACATGTGTATATTGGAGGTTATGTAATTACTGGTGGATTAAGTGCAGATTGATGATATCTGAGAATTCCCAGGGACATAGGGAGAAGCTACTCTAACAAGTGCGTCAGTGTTGCTCAGTTTCTTCATGCTTGTGCTCATTAGGATGTGGAGATGGCGTGTAACACAGATATTCTTCATGAAACCGAGAGAATGGGGGTCCAGACCGCACCTTTAGAATGAGAAATTGGCACTGAAAAAGCCCCTTGACCACGAAGTTAGGGGAGACTCGGTTAATCTTCCAATCTTTAATGCTTATCCGGATGAGCCCCTCAGACATCCCATCATGATGATCTGTTCTCCTGACAGTAGCTAGACAAACTAAAAGAAAGGATTTTTGCAAGTCACTGTCTGACTTTTTCAGGCAATTCAAGAATTTCTTTTTGAGAGAGAGAGAGAGGGAAAAAAAGCAGCATTTGTTTTCCTTCAAAGAGTTTCTGTTCTGTGACTGAGATGACATGGATTCTGGACGGCTCCCTGCAGGAGGAGAAGCCAGACGGAAGGCAGCTCTCTCTCAGCTCTGGCAATTATAACAGTCATAAAACCCCAGGTAAATGGGAACTCTTTAAACATTTGCAGATATAAATCCAAAACAGTAGGAAAGTGACCCAAAGGAAGTGTTTATTGATCCATTACCCCCCAAAGCTGTCAGTGACGAATGAACATCCTCTCATTTAATAGGAGCGGCTCCAAGCTGGCAACCTTGCAGGTGCTCACCCCACCATTCCTTGCACGGCTCTGCAACGCCATACACGAGAAGCTCGACCTTTTTGGGCATCACCCTCTTCATCTGTTAATGGGCACAACAGCCTTAGCTTGGAGCCTTCCTGTGGGAGGCAGTTAGGGAGGAATAGGATGCCAGGGCGCTTTGTACTATAAACCTATTTCTTGTCAGGTTTTATCCTGTTATTTTTCTCCTCAGTAGGACCTTGCCCACCTGCCAGTTCCTTTTTGTCCCAGAGTACAAAGAGCAGAGAGGGAAATTTTAATTTTGTGGTATTTACACGTAGTTGAGTGAGACAGGCATGAGCCATTCTGCTTCTCCTGCCCTGTCTGCTGGTCTGGGAAGTCACACTTTCTCTGCTGTTTCACCATGCAGCCAAAGCATATGGTAGAGGCTCAACTTGGTCAGATAGAGCGTTTCCTTGTCTATTTCAGATTAAGTCTGTCAATCATCCTTCCGTGGGTGATTCTAGTGTAGATCATGTGAGACATGGTTCTAGGAACACCTATACAAGCCTGAAGATAGGCATATTGGGTGCTTTCTGTTTAAGAACTCTGGGAGTCAACTCCAGGGCAGGCCCCAGCCTAAGGAGTACGTGGCCAACACCAATCAGACTCCAAATCCTTTTGTGCTTTCTTGTTCTTGTGTTTTTAAGAGAGATAAAGATGATGTTGGATGGGTGGGTAGGGGAAGAATCTGGTAGGACTTGGGGGATGGGAAAGACTATGATCAAAATACATAAAACTTTTAATATATAAATAAAAACCTACAAAAAATAAAATAAATTGAAGAAAACATTTTCAACAAACAATAAAAACAATGACATTAGAAGGAATTTATTTTCTCTTTGTTATTTATAGCCATGTTTTCAACAAAATTTCTTTAAATTGATAACCTACAAGAAAGAGACTATAAGAAATTATGAGCTTTTGTTTTTGCCCTGAAAAATAAAATTTACCTAAAAATTTGAAAAAAAAATAGAATCTGGAGAATCAGGAAAATAAGGATCACTTTCATTTTAGCACATTTCATGTCCTAATCTACTAGGACAGGATGTGATCTCACTGTGGAATCTCTTGTATTTGTTTTTTCTGTTTTCAGGAACATTTGGGAATGTTCTACTTCCCAGGCCCTTGTCAGGTGGGCTGGTTGATTATTTGCTGTTTAGAATGCTTGCTGTACAGGGAAAGGCACTGAAAATTTGAGAGAACATTGTCTGGCTTTCTCTTTTTCCTCCATTACAGTTTGAAATAATTTCATCTCAAAATGGAGTGGGTGTTGGTCATTGAGTGTTCAAAGATAGGTAGCCTAATGTTTCATGTGAGTGAGAACCTCACTCATTCAGAATTTCTAAATAGCCATCATACATTTGAGATATAGTGAACTTTGTTTTTGAAAGTCACACCCTAGTCTAGCATTTTCTGTATGAATGGAATGTTAAGAAAATAATGAAAAGGAAAGTTAGCGTGTGCTGGCACATGCCTTTAATCCCAGCGTTTGTGAGGCAGAGGCAGGTGGATCTCTGTGGGTTCGAGGCCAGCCTGGTCTACCGAGCAAGTTCCAAGACAACCAGGACTGTTATACTGAGAAACCCTTCTCAAAAAATAATAATAAATAAAAGATTGGAAATGTTTTAAAGGATAAGGAAGAACCAAGTAGACAGAGAGACAGAGGACAGGGAGAGGAAGAGAGTCTACGGAGATGATGAGAACCGAGCCTTTCAGGGTGGTGTAGAACAGCTTTGGTGGAGAGTGAAGCCTTACAGAAGAAGCATGATGCCAAGCATGGCAGCCTGTGCCTGTATTCTTGCACTTGGGAGGCTGAGGGAGCAGTACCGATAATTTGAGAAAGGAGAGAAGGGTGTGGGGATAAGGATCAGGAATTTCTCATTAAAATACTGAAATCTGCAAAAGTGATTTTGTTATCAAGGGGTAACATTTTCTTTTTTTTTTTTAAATTAAGAGCTGGAATCCATTAGTAGCATTCAGGATAAAGAACATCATCGTTCATTTGGAAGAGAGCAAAACACGTAATGGAACAAAGGCAGTAATGCTCTTTTGGCAACAGGAGGAGATCAAGTGGAGCACATGATATCTGTGTGAATTTTGGATGAAATAGCTCTATTATTTCCTCCCTCCTTCTGGAGCAGCTCTTCAGAGCTGTGTACAATGTAGGGGCCTATGAATCTGTTCATCGAAGTCAATATGACAATTAATTATTCTCAATATTGCTAAAAGTCCCACAGGGAAATATCTAATTTGTTTTATGTAGTTAATATTATTTTATTGAGTATGCATTATTGATTTTATAGAGTAGACAATTCTTTGGGAGATATATTTATGGATTTGTATTAGCTACAACATTTTTCTTTTTAAAGGACATGGATGGGGTGCTAGTGAGAGACTCAAAATTCAAGTTTCCATCTTGAGATTGTTAATTTTAATCCATTGCCATTTAGATTAATTTCTTCCTAGGTTATAGATAACTAATTTTCTATGAAGTCTGAATTGCTACTTCAAGCCTGACTTTCTTAGCCTGCTATGCCAAAGCTGGGTATGTTGCTGCTTTCTTCAAACTCCATATGAATTTCATACCTCTGTTGAAGGTGGTGATTATACCAGCCTCTGAGCACAGAGATTTTGCGGGCCCTGTATAGCCCTAGGCAAGAATTGCAATATGCATAGACATTGTCATTGGTGGGAGATGGACAGGACCTTAATTCTAATTCTGGCATGTATTGGTTACACAATTTAGGCAAATCAGCATGTGTTTGAATTTCCTTATCTACAAAATAAATATGCAAGAATGATAACTTTAAGAATCATAAACAGTGATGCTATTTGTTATTGATGATAACAGGCACTTGATGTGATTGATGGATAAATGGATATAACTCTCAGTACTGGCAAACTCTCCCCTAGGACTTCATTTGACTACACTAAATCTGATTTAATGTCCATACTGAGTTGCAATTTTCCAGAGGGGTAGTAGCAAGCCTATTGCTGTCTCTTCTACATGGTGTCTTACAACAGACATAGCCAGAATTCTCTACATTGTATCCTGTTGCTATTAAGACATCTGCTGCAGCCTGCAACTTGAAGCCAGGATCCTCTCAACCATGCCTTCCTTATGTGAAAATTCTTAAGTGTTTTTCTCTCAGAAACTATGAGGACTATCGGGGAGTCTAATAAATATTGTTCAGTTGTGATAGTCAAATACAGTTTTGTTTGTACTAGCGCTTCAAAACCCGTGTTCCAGCAAAAGTAGTAATTTGATATATTTTAAACCCTTTGAAGAAAATCAAAGTAGGACTCTAAACACTACATATACTTGAGGGAGTTACCTTTTTCTGCAGTTCCATTTCTCAGATATTTTGTATACTGATTTGTAGTAAGTGGCACTATGAGTAAGGAAATAATGAGAGTTGGCAAGGGACTGATATTCCATGATTCGACAAATAACCGAGCGCCTGAGTTAAATATAGACTGATTTTCTGCATCTAGTCTTGGAGTCGTGAGAGTGTTTCTCGCTCTATGTCCCCCACATTCCTTCCCATAGCTCTGAATGGCTCTCCTTCTCCATGACCCATGTGGTTTTGGAGACCTGTGAGCCTTTGGTCAGAATGTCAAGTGTAGAAGAAAGCAATGTTTGAGAGCTACTAAAGATACAGCAAAGCTATTCACATTCTCATGAATTCTTATAGCATGGGTGTGATAATCCCAGTAAATCTCTGCCAGTAACCTTTTGCAGCCTTGGTTTTTCTTTTGGAGAGGCTAAGGTCTTGAATGAAGCATCTTCAAGGACCTGCAGTGTTCTGTCTGCAAGGGGCTTCTTCAGAGCCAAACACATTGCCCTGCTCTCATCTCACAAGGATTGGACAACTTCCTCTGGAGATCACAGTATAGTATGTCTTTCTACTCTTCGGATAAATAAGGTAGTGATGTTCTAGAGACAAAGCCACAGTGTTTCAGCAAAGGTAAGGAAGACAGAGGGAAAAGTGTTTTTCTTCTGCGATGTGAGCAACCCCAGCCTTTAATTTCTCTTCTTTGTCTAATACGGTTCTGAACTACTGTGGTTATAGCTCATCAGGATTTTCTCCACAGTAATTTCCCAAATGAGACTACACAGAAATTTTCTACTAATTGAAATCCAGCAAAATCAGTCCTAAAACCCACACCTCTCTCATTAGGGAATAGAGAAAGTACTGTTGGATAGAAGGGGAGGCTATTCTGAGTGGCAGCTTCTTACTCTGTAAGGGTTTCAGTTGAGGTCATTTTCACAAGGATAGGACCACCCCATGTGCACCAGCCTTGGCTTTTATTTTTCTTGAATGTGTTTAGGACCAGCATGCCTCCAGGAAGCATACTGCTGGACAACAGGCGGAAGAAGCAGGAGGAAGCTTGGAGAAGCTCAGGTGGTCCAGCGTTACCATCAGCATCTTGTCTTCAGCAGAATTATTAATATCCCAGTGGCAATCCTTTACCTTTTATTTGGGAGTAACACATAGTCTCTTGAAAAGGTGACAGAAAATGTGACTTTGGCATAGAGAGGACCTTGCAGGCTTGTTCACTCAAAATGGGATCTGTACCAGGGCCTCATGTTTTATAATTCTATGAAAAATTTGTGCTTTTGAATGAGAATTCTATATAACCTTTTCAATGGCATATTTTTATAACTCCAGACAGGAGAGAAACAGGTGTATTGAATGAATTGACAGAGGTAGATTCTTCAAATAGCTCATTCATCCAGCATCCAACCTGAAACTGATTGACATTTTCCCTGTTGAAGAAACTTAGCTACTGGGACTTAAAATAGCAAAGGAATGATACCCACAACTTGATCGGCTTCCTGGGGTGCTGTGAGACTTAGCCAGATTGTCTTGGGCTCCCTGTTAATCACCAACTATCTTTCTAAGAGATGATTTGGTGAGAACACCCCCTTGAGGAAGAGACCTTCCTCTGTAGATTAGCTTTTCAGCTTTTGTTGTTGTCTTGTAGCTGACAGAACCCACAGGAGTGTCTCTTTTCTTAGCTCCCAGAGCAAAGTCATTGGATGAGGGAGGGCTGTGGAGTACGGCAGCAATGTTATTTGTTAGGAACAGACAGCAGAGAGGAAAAGGAAACAAAGGCTACTCTTATAAGACTCCCTTTTCCTCTGAAAAGAGAGTATGGGTACCTGGCGCTGGCCAGCTCCTGTGGCACAGACTGTGTCCTCCACAGTTCTGGCTGCTTGCCAATGACAGATCTGGGAGGAGTCTGAGCAGGCAGGAGTGCCCATACATTCTAGTGCTCCAAGCTGGACATTTTTCAAGAGGCTGTGATGGGATTTACAGGATTCGGAATTGCAGGACTGCTTTTGTTTTTCTAACAGCTTGCATCACACAAGTAAACAGTAGAGACACAGAGTTTGTTTGAACCCAGAGATGAAAAGCAGGGCTTGAACCATATTGGATCTTCTTTGTTTTAAAACTCTTTATCTAAGAAATGCTTAATTTGCATGTGAAAAGTGTGTTTCTTCACAGTATGGATGTTTCTCTGTTTTTTTCTTTTCAAGGAACAGTTTTCTGTTATGATCAAGGATTTACTATATATATATATATATATATATATATATATATATATATATATATATACACACACACACAATAGAGAGTAGAGAGAGACCTCAGAAAAGTTACACATAGCTGCCTAAAATTTTAACTCTTGCCTTGAAACTGAGACATCTGCTTCTGTATGTCAGGTAGACCTTGGAAGAGGAGGAGAGCTTGCTGGAAGAGAGCTTGCTGGTTTTCTGTTGCTGAGGTAACAAACAGCAAACTCAGTGGTTTAAAACAGCCCCCACTCATTATCCCCATGGGACTGAAGTTCAGAGCTTTAGCATGATGTGACGATCCTCCATTCAGACTTTTAGTTTCACACCCATGAGCCCACTCCCAGATCTTCTTTAAAATTTATTAGTTCCTGAAAGAATTTAGTTACTTTTAATTTTTCATGTCTTTTTATTTATTTGTCTTTCATATTCTACATCCCAGCTGAAAATCAAGAAAATGTTTCTCTGTTAATTTAAGATATCCTCAGACACGCTCACCCCTTCTCCCATCTTATCTTTCTCCCACTAAGTCCCCTTCTCATTGTCTTTCTGCTTCCTTCTTGTTTTTCCACTGTGACCGGCTGCGTTTATCCAGTGTCACTCAGGAGTTTGGGGTGTGGAGCTATCTCCTGGAGCATGGCTAACTCACTAGTGGCTGTGGCAGTGAAGAAAATGACTTTTCTGACTACCTGTAACTAGCCTTGGGGGGCCCAAAAACCCCTCCCTCTTGATGGCTGATGATTCTACGTCCAGTCTTGTGTAGGCACTTTGTAGGCAACTCCGCTTGGTCTGAACTCATGAGGGTTGTAACCTTGCCATGCACATAAGACAGCATTTCACTGCAGGTGTCCCCAGCATTAAACTCTTACATGTCATTCTCCCTCGTCCACCATGTTCCTTGAGTCTTGAGCCTGTACTGTGTATTGTTGAACACTCAAGTTGTATAACAGTTTAAAGTATATACAGTGAATAATGATTAAATCAGGGTAAAGATTTCCACCTCTTTAAGCATTCATGATATCTTACCTAACACAATTGTGTACATTTCTGAGATATATTTCACCACATGTACACAGTGTGCATATATCAGAGATAGCATGTTCAGGCTTAGTTCTTCAGTATACACAATGAAACATGAAATCCTTCTATATGCCAATAAATGTATTATTTGATAAGGAAATGTGCTATATATGTGCAATACATATTATTGAGATGTATAAAGAATATAACCTACAATTTTCTGCAGAATGGGTGGAATTCGAGGGGAGTGTGCTACCTGAAGCCAGAAGTAAGGTACGAAAGTCAATGGGATACTATAGCAGCTATAACAACTAGAGGCTGCAGGTGAAGTCAGAGAAAGGTGTCATAGTTTGCTTTATTGCTGTGCTAAAACACTCACCATAAGTGACTTGGGGAAGAAAAGACTCATTACGTTTTACAGGGCAGAATTCATTAATGGTGGATATAAAGACAAGAACTCAAGACAGGAACCTGGAGGCAGGAACTGAAGTTTCCAGCCTTGTGGGAATGGTGCTTACTGGCTTGTTGCCATAGCTTGACTACCCTGCTTTCTTATACCATCCAGGACTGTCTGTTCAGTTATGGTGGCACCTCGCAGAGTAGGCTGGGTCCTCTCACATCAATTGCCAATCAAGATTTTACCCATAGATTTTCCTACAGGCCAATCTGTGGGAGGTATTGTCTCAGTGAGGTTCTCTCCACCCAAGACTCTGGCCTGTGTTACATTGACACACACCCACAGTAAAAAACAAACAAACGGGCAGGCGGATCTCTGTGAGTTCGAGGCCAGCCTGGTCTACAAGAGCTAGTTCCAGGACAGGCTCTAAAAAAAAAAAAAGCTGCAGAGAAACCCTGTCTCGAAAAACCAACCAACCAACCAACCAACCAACCAAACAAACAAACAAACAAAACATGACCAGCATAAAAGGGCAGCCAAACCCAGGTAATAGAAACAACCACCTCTAGTGTTGTGTAGAATAAGAGGATCACTGTAGTTCAAAATAAATTGTCACACATGTTCGTGTATGTACATATGATTTTATTTTGTAGTCAAAGGTCTCACACTGTCCCCTAAGCTAACCTCAGATCAACAATTCTCATTCCTCTGCCTCTTGACTGCTGGGATTACAGCCGTGTGCATCTGCACCCAACAGACTATTACATGTCTTATGTAAGAGAGGATTTTGACATCATCAAACACAAAATAATGAAACTTTAATCTCTCTGAATTTATTTCCTTAACCTAGTCCTTGTATGTCTTTTCTCTTTGGCACATGGCTTCCAGTTTTCAAGCCAGGGGTGATGCTTTACCTCTTTCTCATACAAATCTCATTGTTTTCTTCTCTGTCATAACCACACTGACTTCTTCTTATGCCTTTTGTTTATAAAGTTTATTTGACCACCCTGGGCTCAAGGAAATAATTCAGAATAATCTTTCTAGAAATAATTCTTACATAGGAAAGATCTCTTTTGCCAAATGAGGGTAACATACTGATAAGTGGAGACTCCAGGAGCCCAAAATTCTGCCTGAAAGAAAAGAAAGGAAGAGAATCAGGCAGAAAACATGACAAGAGCCAAGGTATGGGTGTGATGTACATGAGACAGTAAAGGAAGATGTGATTAAGTTTGTATTTTAGGAAGAACAATTTGGTTAAGGAGATAGGTTAGGAGTTAGGATGGAGATCCGTGCTTGTTATCTCTAGTTCATGCTATCAGGAGAAGTTTGCTTTATAGCTCACTACAGTAGTTAAGTGTGAATGAAAGGATGGGGTGATTTGTGGTCCAATCTTGTGCATAGATAGAATGAGGATAACAACAACAAATTTAACTCAGAGGAGTATTGTGAGGATTAAACTAGTAAGGCATAACTTGTATTATAGTCAGTGCTCAATAAATATGGTAATCTTAAAAACTGAAATCTTTGTCCCCATATCAAACAAAAAGCTTGGAGTAATGCATATCAGGATGCGAACAGCTTGAGTCTAATGCCTTTCCTATTTCTCTACCAGGTAGTGTGATCTTCTTCACTTTGTGTCACAGTTTTGCCATTTTAAAAATGAAAATGATATCAATTACGCTAAATGTGTCAAAACAGATTGGCGATTTGAGAGCACTTTGAAATTATCACTTGTTATTTTTTGAAATGGAGCTGATGATATATAGAAAATAATCCTGACCTTTCTTAGTTCATTCTTGATCTGAGTCACAATGTAGCCACATCCTTTTACATCCTACCACGACAGAAGCCCAGGAAATTCCTTTTGGCCTGTCATTCAGACTTGGCTGCAGGCAGATAGCACTTGGCTCCATGAAGATTTGTCGAGGACTAACTTATCACAGAAGAGCAGAGGAGCATGATGAGGAGAGGCCTGCTGTGTGACGCTGAGTCAAAAAGGCAGCCCTGTGCCCACTGGAGTGCGCCTTCTTTCCTCCTGTACCTTGGCGAGATTTTCCTTTCCCAACATTAAGATGTGTTACTTTATTTAGTGTGTGTGTGTGTGTGTGTGTGTGTGTGTGTGCCTTCAGCAGACAACTTACAGTTGTTTGTTCTCTCCTTCTCCCAGGTAAGTCTGAGAGGGCTGAACTCTGACCAGCCTGGTGGGAAACACCTTTCCTTCAGAGCCATATTGCTAGCACAAATGTTTGCATCTGAAAGGGACATGATTGATGACAAAGGGAACTTGCAGAGAACACGATGCCTGGACTCTAGTTTGACTTGAAGACTTATTAGCTGTAAATTGCACATGCCTTCTGGTTTTATTTGTGAGCAGAGAAGGTCAGCCTAACCTGAGCATCTCTCTTCTGTTAAGACCCTACAGGGTGCTGTGAATTCTCATCCCAGTATTTAGGAGGCTGAGGCGGGAGGATTTTGAGCCTAAGACAAGCCCCTACTACACTTTAAGAAAAAAAAAAGAGAACTTGTCTTTGAAGAACAAAACATCCCATGATCCAGACTGCTGGGCTTTTGATCTAGCTTATAAAAATTGGACAGCCATTTTGGCAGGCAGCAGGTGTGCCAGGAGGCTTACTGTGAGGAAGCGGGCTGTAGAGAGGGCGGCTGCGGGGACTCTGAAAGTGACGGTGGAAATGTGCCTGGATGAGGCCAGAGAGGGCATGAGGGGCGGAGGTGAGTCAACAGAGCAGATGGTCTCATGGAGAGGTGAACATAAATGATGTCATGCAGGGTCTTGCCAGCCTCCCTAACCCTGCTGACAGTCTCTGATCACAGGGAGCATCTATTCAGACATCTGCTTTGTACAATAAAGTTAGCAGCCTGTTCCCTAGACTGATTGAACTCTCTTGGTGAGAGCATCATTTATACATGAGGCTAATACTAATTTATTTGTCAGAACCCAGGGGGTTAAGTTATATTGCTTTTTGAGATCTGTTTAGTAATGAGGTGGAGCTCTGTTTATCCTGGTACATAGAGGGTATATTTGGTCTCCAAAAAAGATAAAGGAGTTTCCTTGAGATTTGTACATATGAAGAACTCAAATGAAGGGTGATGAAACATATTCTTTATCCTAGGTCTGTCCCTGAGCAGAGATGGGACTTTGGACATTTTAGAACCCATTCGGTGTCACTCCTTCTTGGTTATGTGGAGATATTGATTTCTGACCAACCATCTATTAAGCTATGTAAAGTGTTGTGTTCACTGTTTCACTCACCAACTGTGTCATAAGTGTGGCCATATCCTAGCCCTGATATCGTACCAGCAAGATTTGAAAGAGTCAATAAAAAGCTATTGAATGAACACAGGAAATAAAAGATACAGTTAATTTTAAAATGTGCTAACAAATGGTATGCCTTATAAAGAAGTTATACTCTACTGGGGACACACCCTAAACAGAATGTGATTGGCTGAACTTCTCCATCACTTTTTGAGTGAGGCAGCAGCTTTCACACAAGGAGGTTCCCACAAAACACCTGGAACCTGAAACATTCCATATCAGAGACAACACCCAAGACTGCCCTGTCTACAACTGTAGTCCATGCTTTATCTTGTCCTTATTTCCATCTTAACCCTTTGCCAAAGATTGCTAATTGTCTCACTCCAACCACTGAGATCCATGAAAGACTGAGATCCATGAAAGAAGGTAATTTTGCTGAGTTTATCTTTTCCTTATTGCTATCGTCTTCGTACAGGCAGCACCATGCACTGTATACAGTAGGTGCACAAAAGAAGATGAGTCAGTTGCTCTTGGGGATGCCTTGGCTATGGTAATGACTTGGGTATTATGATTAAGCTTCTTTCAGCCAGCATTACTAGAATCTTATGATTAACAGAACCTGTTATAAAAACAAGAGCAGTAACTTTCCCCCACGTGGCTCCTTCTAGGGATCCATACATGTGGTTGGACATTATTCCCAGGTATTGGAGACACTTTGTGTGGGAGCTTTTGTCTTCTTTGATATGGTCAATTTAATGGCTTCCCAAATGCAGGTTCTTTTATTCCCAGCAGCTACTGAGGGGTCTAAATTAGGAGCAACGCCAGTAATTCTACCCTGTGCTCCATAAAAAATTAATAGCCATAAAAGTCAAATCGGCTTACTCACTAGCAAATGAACTTTACAACCTGCTTTAGCTACAGACTCTTCGCAACCAACACGTTAAAAAAATACCAACCAGGGAAAGATATTTCCCTGCTTTATAGGCTTTAAAAAAACCATTTAATTCAATCTGGTACCCAGGCTGAATATAAAATAACTAAAGCAGTATTGACGGGATAACACATAATATAATTAAATCTATGTATCAATCCATCAAGTGTAAGATAAAAATCAATCACACACAAGCAGACACCTCCAGGCGGGAAAGGAGACTAGTGTTTTGTGGCAGCCCTGTCCCCACACTGTGCCATTGCACATCAGTCTCTTACTGGAGCAATTTTCTCACCTGTCACAAGATTATCTTTTAGTATTTTTTCTGGGGTCCTTCTTTGCACAGTGCCCTGAATACAAGTGTCTGAGTTTAAATTGAGGTTAGCTGTCTCTGAATGAATCGTGTTCAGAGATCTACTGGGGATTTCACTAACTCACTAACTTACAGATTCATTGGTCTCTGTTCTATTTTGATGTAGATTACGCTTGTGGAAGCACTCAGATCATACTTTACAAAGCAGACATTGGTCCCGGATGGGAATCAGCATTCAAAACTTAACAAACCCATGACTTTAGGAAATGTGATGCATCTTTTTATTTGTAGTTCCAGCTCAGAGATGGAATTCTCCAGGCAAGTGTAGGAATAACTGAGGTATTGCACACAGTGTCAAATTTGGATTCCTGTGAACTAGGTGCCATCGTTATGGCCAGTGACTAATTCTTCTTGAGAGCTTACTCTCTGAGGTCAGTGCCATTAGTCCTTTATGTGTTTTTTTCCGCCTTTAAAATCTCATTACTTCACTTTTACTTATTTTACACAGTTAAGAACACAGCGGCATAGAGAAATAGTGTAACCTGTTTTTAGTCATGTAATTGTGAAGTGGTTAAATAAAGTCAAGATTCCAGGTTTATGTAATCTCAGATACCACACACATGAACTTTCACTATGATTAGTTTTTCAACTGGAGCTTATCTATTGCTTTAAAATACTTTATTTTGAGAACATGAGGGAGAAAGTCAGGAACGTGAGGGGTGCGTTCACTCATGGAGACGGTGGGACAGAACTAATGGGAGATCACCAACTCCAGTTGGAATGGGACTGATGGATCATGCGACCAAACCCATCTCTCTGAATGTGGACAACAGCGGGGGCTGACTGAGAAGCAAAGGACAATGGCGCTGGGCTCTGATTCTTCTGCATGGATGGGCTCTGTGGGAGCCTTCTCAGCTTGGTCGATCACCTTCCTGGACCTGGGGGGAGTTGGGAGGACCTTGGTCTTAGCATAGAGTAGGGAACCCTGATGGCTCCTTGGCCTTGAGAGGGAGGGAGGGGAGGTATGGGTGGAGGGGAGGGGAGGGAAGGAGGAGAAGGAGAGGAGGAAAGGGGGAGGAGGAGGGGAAGGAGGGGGGGAGGAGGAGGGGAGGAGATGGAAATTTTTAAATATAAAAAATTAAACCATGAGAAAAAAATGAAAAAAATACTTTATTTTATTTTATTTTATTTTTTTTAATATTTATTTATTATGTATACAATATTCTGTGTGTATGTCTGCAGGCCAGAAGAGGGCACCAGATCTCATTACAGATGGTTGTGAGCCACCATGTGGGTGCTGGGAATTGAACTCAGGACCTTTGGAAGAGCAGGCAATGCTCTTAACCACTGAGCCATCTCTCCAGCCCCACTTTATTTTATTTTTGAGATTATAATACAATCATTCCATCCCTTCTTTTCTATTGTTATTTATTTGTTTATTTATTTATTTATTTATTTTTTGAGGCAGGGTTTTTCTTTTTTCTTTTTTTTTTTTTTTGAGGCAGGGTTTTTCTGTGTAATAGTCCTAGCTGTCCTGAAACTACTCTTGTAGCCCAGGTTGGCCTCAAGCTCACAAAGTTCTGCCTGCCTCTGTCTCCCTAGTGCTGGAATTAAAGGCATGTAATAACACCACCCAGCTTTCCTTCTTTTATTTTTATTCTTGCATATATCTGATTTTCATCTGCCCAACTTTTTGTTCTTTTTGTTGTTGTTGTTTTTGTGACCGGGTCTCATATAGCCCAGGCTGGATTCAGATGTGGGACATAGTTGAGGTGTCTTTGAATCCTTCCTGGTCTTCCTGTGTTAGGAGCAAGTACTGGGATTACAGCCATATCTAACACTATGTAATCCTCCTGGGTAACCTGTTGTTCTTTTGTGGATTCTGTAGTTCACCAGTTAACATATACATTCAAAAGTAAGAACTTACTCTGTGGTTCTTAAGATGTGCAGATAGTCTATTATTCCTTCTCCTTGGCACCCCAGATCAACACTAAGTGATACGTGGGAAGATTTAGAATAGGTTTGATTAAAAGTTGTGTGTACAAAGAGAACAATAAAGGAAAGATCTGAAAGCCAGACGAAGTTTGTTCTTGTTTATGGCTTCCCATGGCTAGTGGCATTGTCTTAATTGATGCTACTAGGTTTTGTGCATTTAGAAAATGTACTACAAAGAGCTTCTATTACTTCTATACTAATACTTCTATTACTTTGAAGAACAAATTAATTAAAACTCGGCCCTCATATTGCTAGTCCCTTGCTTCCCCAGCTTGCTGTTCACTCACAAATATACATCCTGGTCACCTCCATAAGACACAGAGAGAAAACTAAAAGCTGTCACTCTCTCGATGCCAAGAGGAAGAAGGAGGGGATGGTGTGAAGGGATGCTTTAAACTCTCAGCGAGTTCTGTTAGTATGCCTCAGTTCGCCCACCTTGAAAATTAACCCGGGGTGTCCGCAGGACTAAGCCCTGGAATAAACAAACATGAGAGAGAATTCATTTCTAATTTTGAGCAAATGTTAACAACACATTCTGATGCATGATGCCAAAACTTACTAAGTTTCATGAAAACAACATCAATCAAGTCATTGGAAACACATAAAATCAATATGGGTGTTATTTTATAGATCAAACTATCACTTGATAGATGGTGTTTCCCTGCTGATTATGTGTTTGTTTAGTTATCACTAGGTATATGCAGAGGTCGTCCTGAATTCTGAACAAATACTAGCACTTCAAAGGCCATTATTATGAAAATAACATGTTGTAAAAGGAAACATCGTGAAAAAGGTTCTAGTATTTTTGGGGGTCGAAAAAAAAAAACCCTCTGGAAACATTTTGTTTCGACAAAGTGATTGCTGTAAAGTGGCGTAGTGAAGCCATTTACCACCAGGCTGGAAACCTTCGGGATAAACTATTGTGGACTGGGTAGAACAATCCTGCTCAGCGGTAATCCCCTCCCAGAAAAAGGGATGCATTAAGCTACTTTGTAGTGAGTTGCTTGGTAGCTAATGGGATAGAGGGCTCTGGAACTAAGGCATTTCATAATCTTTCATATAAAAGCAGAGTGTCTAAAATGGAGAGAGATGTTATTGTCATTTTCTGAGAAATTTGAGAAGAAAATCCTATTTATCTGTGTGAGCCAAAGCAGAAATACCTTGTAATAATGATATCTTGTGAAGTGTAATCCTCTCAAATACTTGAGATGTTTTTCTAATCTACTTTAGGAGTCTACTCTAGCTGCCGAATTATGCTAGGTAGTATTTTAAACTATTATTGATGAGAGACCTAAGCATTTGCTTAACATTACTGGTAGAATGAACATAGGCCTTTGACCCTCTAAATTGTGCTTATTTGTTCTTTTGTGTACCTTGGGTATTTGCCATTATGGCACAAATATGTCTATGAAAAACAAATGAAGACAAGAAAATAATCCAAACAGGGTGTATGTGTGTGTGTGGGGGGGGGGGGGAACGACCTAGCACCTGGCTTGTGTTGTTTATATAATATTTAGTACTTAGAGGATCCCAAAAGAAAAGAAACACAGTCTTCCAAAGCCTGGGTAATTCACAAATGTTTTTCTTTTTGGTTAGGTTGTTTGGTATAGTTTAGATAAATGATAAATTAGAATATGGATAGATATAGATACAAAACATTAATGATTATTTGATCAAATTATATCAATCATACAAGTTGTGTGTTTGATTTAGGTTATTTTGTGTCAAAAGCAAACAGTAAATCAATGAAGACGAAATAAAGAGATACACAGTAGAATCTCATGCCTCAGGGTTTTTTTTTTGGCAAAAGGTTAGTATGAAGACAACCTAATTCTTGCTCTTGATGATGTACTGACTGCCCTTGCCTATCAGCAGAACAGAGACTGACATTAAGTCATGGGTTCTTATTGTGCGCTGACACTAGCATTGATTGGAATGCACACTAGAAAAAAAGCAATCCTTGCAGACAAAACAACCCGGTGATATCCCAAGATTCTGTTCTAATCTCTCAGTACTTAATGTTGAGGGGAAGATGAAAGAAATAAAACATGAGAACAAAGTAGATCTCTGTGCTAAAGGTAAGTCGGGAAGGAAATGAAGTGCATGGCGCAGGCAACAAGTGACTAGGGTGCTCTTTCAGAGAAGTTAGTAAAAGTTACATGGATAAATTTTAATACTCTCAATCGCTTTGTCATTATGGAAACAGGCTAGGATTTGCAAAAATGGGGTATAGACAGTGTATGAAGCGCTGAGGTGACGTTTGACAGGAGAATTACACTACGTTCATCTTACACCCATCAGGCTGCTTTATCTATTGCAAGCTGCTCCTTTGTTCCCATGCCCCACTCAACTCTCCCTTTGCCTGCACAACTCTCCTAATTTCTATTTAATTCGGTCCAAATTTAAACAACCCTCTGCTTGGGCAGGTGTTGCCTCTCCAGTTCTTCCTAATGCCTCGGGCTCACTTTGCAAATAGCCATCTCTCTAGTGGTCAGGTGTCAGTATCAGCCACCTTCTCAAGCTCATTGGGAGAGTGATAAATTCATGCTGCTCATTTAACTTTATATTTTGTTTTTTAAGATCCAGGTAAATATGGAGCTTAAAGATAAGAAGGGTTTATCTTCCAATTGGGGGATCAAACTCACATGTGTAAATTAACATAACGATATAGACTATTTGAAGTTCAGTTATAATCACATAATTAAAGAATCAGTGATAGTTGATAGTAGCTAGATTTTGTCTTATAAAAATGACTTTAGAAGCTTTCTCCTTTAATGATTGTATCATAAGTAGTGGACTAGCAACATTTTCTGCTATTGTTTATTGTTCTAGTGAAATTGGGATGAGATATAGTATGGTCACTGAGGTTGCAAATGGTCCTTTTGTTAGTCTGTTGCCTAGTCAATTACTGGTTGACCAAAGTGCAAATTGTGATTTATTGTGTCTATTTATGGAAGCTCTCAACTAGCCCTGTTTAAAAAAAATATGGAAAGGGGCTGTGAGGACCTTCTGTAAATTCAAGAAAGAGAGTGATATAGTCTCATCCTTGTGTTTTTCTTTTAAAGGACATTCTAAGGTAAGGTAGAAAATGTATTGTAGGGCTTCCAGGGTAGTGTGGAAGAAGAGGAACTATGCAGGAAGTTATAAAAATATCATGGTGAAGAAAGCAGGTTGACTTAGTGTACGTAGACATGGAGACACCCAGGTGAGCGTATCTCTAACACAGATTCCAAAGGATCCCTTTAATGGATTAAACATGGACTGAAAAAAAGTTAAGGATGTTTGCTGATATTTTTCACAAGTAGTTGGTTGATGGAAAGACTAGAATGTGGGTCAGTTACAAGTTCCATTATGGGAATTTGAACTACAAGATGTCAAATTATAACAGAAGTGTCTCTTTTAAGCTATGACTGCAAAGTGTGGTTTTCATTGGAAGGTTTTAAAAATCAATCCTGAATCTGTTTTATTTTTACATTGCGTACTTCCAGTACTGGAATGCCTTTGCTTTTTTTGGCATTCATTTTACTCTTTACTCTTCTGGTATCTTTCAATGAAGAGGATGAAAGGATGGATGGATGGATGGCGGTCTGGACTTCCACACTGTTTATTCTTTCTCTATTTTGTCTCTTTCCTTCAGGAGCTCTATGAGCTTTCTCTCTGTTTTTTTTTTTTTTTTAAATAGCTTACAATATAAGAAAAAGCTTTAAAGCAAGAGTCACTTCATTGGGTGGTAGCTATATGATGCTAAAGTAGCCCCAACTTGAATTTTTTTGGAGCCCATGTTTCTTGATCTAGAAAATAAGAATTTTCTCATAGGTTAAATTATGTAAATGGTATTTATTTTTGTTTGAAATGTTTAAATATAATATGTGTTTATTTTGTCTTGTATTTTCAAAGTAATGTAATTTTAGAGAAAAACATTTAGCTGTAATGAGTTCAACTCTTTTATGTGAAAGGTGAGGGAAATAAAATCCTATGATATGCATCTCATTGTAAAATAAGACAAATAGTGATAGCAACAAGAACAGAAATAATAATAGCTTGTACTTCCAAAGATTTTTGCAGAATAAAATTACATAAAACCTGTAAGTATGCTGTAACAATTAACCTTCACTTACACTGTGACTGGATTTGGAGTCAACTAGGAGACCCAGCTTTGGGTGTATGACCTTGATGGAGTTGTTAAAGGATTAAACGAGGAAAGACCAAACCGTGAATGTAGGTGGCACTCCACCTTGCTCTGAGGGCCTCAGTCAGATTTAACAGGGGAAAGGAGAGCGTGAATTTAGCATCAGCATTTATTTCTCTCTTCTTTCAGACTAGACACAGTACAACCAGTGCCCCATGCTCCTGCCATTATGTCTTCGCCCTCAGGGTAGGTGTTACACCTTCAAATAATGAGCCAGAGCAGATCTTTTCTCCACTAAGATGCTTTCGTAGACATTTCATTTTACAGCAGTGAAAAGTTAACTAATGCAATATGCCTTGTTAGCAATAAATTTCCAGTAACCATTGGCTCACAATAATTATCATCTGACATATAGTATGATTGCCTGACCAGGAAGTGCTGGAACTGGTACTTCCATTTCTTTTTCAGTTTTGCTTCTGATTTTCTTTCCAGCAAACTGAGCCGAACCATACTTCTTAAGATTTGAAGAAAATGCATGAAGAGTGATGAACGTATCTTAGGGGTAGGAGTCATCCTGGGATTGAAACTAGGTTTGGTTAATCTCTACCTGCAGGACACGGGATATTACTCATTATTTCTGCATTCCTTGTTTCATTATTTGTAAGCAGGAATAATAATAACATGTATCAACTTCCATGAGGTATAGTGAGGATAGCAGATGCTTTGCATGCCACGTGCTTGGCCCTGTTCATGGCATGAATAAAGTCAAGAAAGAAAATTGATCCCCCTCATTGTCCAGTGTAAAATGTTCTTAATGTTACTGGGTCACTGATCACACCAAAGTTATCTGTACTTTTGGAAGATGGTCTGAATGCCACCCATCTTGGCAGTCAAAGGTATCAATTCAAATGCTTCCCTGGCCAACCTGTCAGCCTCTCCAATTTAGTGTCCCAGACGACAGCAATGCTGGTGGCCCAACCAGCAACTTCCTAGGAGAGGTGGAAGCAACTGGAGGGAGGTCTGTGGGAACAAGAGGAAACTGGTGCCCAAGGTGTTTGAAGATCTGAAAAGTGAAATATGGGAGTATTTAGATATATTAACTACAACTCAAGTAAATCTAAGAGAACAGGTGGAACTATTGAAAGGAAATGTACAAATGAAAGAAATGTTATCATAGCACAAATCCTTTGTCTCAACAGTGAACAATATTAAAGCAAAATCTCCAAACACGAGCCGTCTATGTAACTTAACTCTACTGGGACAAAACATGTGGTTAGAAAAGCGGTAACAAGAGTGAAGATGCGTCCTAGCTAAATTGCTCATCTTATCTGTGCTTGATGCTGAAAAGCAATGCTTAGACTTAGAAACATATTAAGTAGTAAGAGCAGCTGCATTAAAGGTGTGAGCTGGAGAAGAGGGCCTGGGTGTAACGGCCGCCATGTCGAGGCCACTGTCTTCTCTGCTGTGAACTTAGAGACTGGCAGAAAACACCGGTCACTGTTGTTTGGATTACAAAAACAGAAAAAGAGATAATAGGCACCCAAATACACATTTTTTAATCTTTTCAAAATGAGGTAAATATGAGTACCAGTAAAATCTGTCTGAAGAGTTTCTTGTCAGAATGCTTATCACATATTTGTAATGGCTACAGAACTACACATCCCTGGAGTGTGGATAGGCTGCCTATAAAATGCAGAATTAGGCAATGTAATTTTATGGTATTTAGATATAAACTGAAGATGTCATTAGTGTTGGAAATAAAGCATATGTTGAATAAATCGTCAACAAATTTGCATTTGTAAAATTACCGAACATCTTTAATAAAAATATCAATTATAAATTTTTGCAAGTAGATGCCATTGTAACCCAAGAAAACATTCTTCTGCTTTACTTTCAGTTTATGGAGGGCAGAAATCCAGTCTTTCTCATCTTTAGTAATTCTTGAAAAATGACACTGAATATATGCATTATAAAAGTTCCTTTCGTGAATAACTTCAATGTCATTTCTGCTTATGCAAATGTAATGTAGAAAACCCTCATATTTCATTTTAGATTTTTTTCATTGCAAGGGCTATTTTCAAAAGTTTGCTTGGTTTCTATTTTATGCCATTTAGGAAAATATATTATCCTGTCACATATTAATTTTGTATTCATTAGCAGATTCTGTAATCTTAAAACACAATATGTTAGCAGTTTGGGGAAGGAAATGAATGGTGTCACGGTGCAGTCACTCGAAAGTCTGGGAACTCATGGAGAAAGAAACTGACTACAGGTTCAGATTTTCAAAACATCTTTCCAGTCCCAGGGGAGTCAGTAGTACTTCTTTTCAAAATCCAAGGGAAGTAGCACAAGAATGTAGAAATATTCCTCAGTGAGGTTGTATTTTTTTAAAAGATTTTAATGAGAACTGGATTGTAAAGCCAATGCATTATTTTAATTATTGTAATGAAAGCTGAAATTCCCACACAAGGCTTACACCTCATACCTAGTGGCATCATGCAAGTAAACTCTTATTATAAAATAATCCGCTTAAACTAGAACTACTTCATTAGATAAAAGCAGAATTAGTGGCCAAGTAAAACCACAACAAACAAAGTGTGACCCAAGTGTGAAGATATGAGACAGTAGGCAGACCCCAGAGGGCATAGTAGACAGTCGTCTCCAGGATCCTGGAGACCAGGGACACAGGTTAGTACTGCAGCTCCCCCCCGCTCACTGCATTGAGAGAATTTCTAGGCTCCTGAACAAGGAAGGGGATTGACGTGAGGCCCGGTGGAGTTCTGCATGAGGAGATAGAGCTGAGAGTCGGTTGAGGACAAGGCAGTAGGAGCTGGAAACAGCTGGTCACATTGCTTTGGAGTGGAATAAAATAAGGCTAGGAATCCTCTTCTTTCTATGCAGTTGAAGAACCAACCCAGGGAATAGGGCTGCCTACTTTTAGAGTGGTTCTTCACACCCAAATTAACCTCACCAAGTAATCCCCTGCAGGTGTGCCCAGAGAATCTCTCCAAGATTCCAGATACTGTCAAATTGATTCTCGAAATATTTTTATTTATTTGTGTTGTGTGTGTGTGTGTGTATCAGAGACTTGTAGACGTCAGAGGACAGCAGTTTGGAGCCACTTCTTTCCTCCTACCTTGGATTCCAGGGATTGAACTCAGGCCTTCAGGCATACGTGACAGCAATTTTACCTGCTAAGCCATCTCACTGACAACTGCATTATCCTGTAATGATGACAACAAGCCAAAAAAATCAATGAAGTACTCCATAAGCAAATTACAAATACATTAAAATTCACACAATTACAGTAAAACTGTCCTTTGAATTTAGGAGGAAATTATTTCTATCTCAGAAGGAAAAAAATATGATTGTAAAGTACATAAAATGACTAATACAATAATATGCTTTTATGTATGATCTTATTCAGGAAAAGCAGTATGGGTACTAGAAGGATATAAGATGCATTCAGCAAAGAAACACATGGTTTTGATAAATCAATTAGGAGACCGACTGTAGAATTACTGCAGGATTTCATTGTTTTAAATTTTTATTAAGTTTAGTGTGTGCATGTATGCATCTGTGCATGCATGTATGTGTCTATGAATGTGTGTATGTGTCTGTGTGTATATCATAGCATGTATGTATTTGTGTATGTGTGCACATGTGTATGTGCATGTGTGTGTGCCTGAGCTTGTGGTACATATGTGTGTGTACCATAGCCTGTGTGTGTATGCTACAGCATGTTTGTATGTGCATAGCATGTTTGTGTGTGTACATACAAATGTGTGTTTGTGTGTCAGCCACAGCATGCGTGTAGAGGATAGAACTAAAGACTACTTGCAGCAATCCTTCCCCGTGCTGCTTCTAGGAAGTCAAGTTTGGTGACCTATTGTTCTAGCTACTTTTTGTTGTTGGGATAAAACACCAGAACCAACCTGGGGAGGAAAGAGTTTGTTTCCTCTTACAGGTTAAAGTCACATTTTAGAAAGCCTGGGCAGAACTCAGGCAAGAAGCTGGGTACAGGAACTAAAGCAGAGATCAGAGAGGAACATTGCCTGCTGGCTTGTTCCCAGACACATCATGTTCAGCTATCCTCACATAGCCCAGTTCTTCCTGCCCAGGGATGACAGCATTCACAGTGTGCTGGGCCCTCTGTGTCAACTGGTAATAAAGAAAAGACTTCACAGATAAGTCCAAAGATCAGTGTGCTGGAGGCAATTTCCCCAATTAAGTTCCTTCTTCCCAGGGTTTTCTTTTTGCCTTAAGTGCATAAAATATATTGGATTCTGAAAGTATAAAATTCAAGCTTCACAACTTTGTTTTGAGAGAAAATTTTTTTCCCCTAGATAGGGTTTTTCTGTGTAGCCCTGACTGTTCTGGAACTCATTCTGTAGACCAAGATGACTTTGAATTCACAGAGATCCTTCTGCCTCTGCCTTCCAAGTGCTGAGATTAAAGTCATAAACCACCATTGCCCAGCTTAAAATCTAATTTTGACTCTATATTCATTCAATAGGTTGTATAGATTTTTACTTATTTGCAAGTTTTTCTAATGATAAAGTTTATTTTTCAAAGTTAACCATGAAGATTAGCCATCACATGCATCTTGCTGACCCTCATTCTATTTTTATATTGCTTATACAATCTCAAAATAGTGAAACATTTCATTAATTTCCTTAAATTAAGCACAATAAATTAAAACAATATTTTAATTTATTCTTTTAAAATCGATATTTTGTCCAATTGTCATTAGAGAAGGTTCCTCCAGCAGTAGATGGGACTGGTTGCAAGATCCGTAGCTAGATATTTTGCAGAGAGAATCCAAAT
Organism: Arvicola amphibius; assembly: GCF_903992535.2. NCBI lineage: Eukaryota > Metazoa > Chordata > Mammalia > Rodentia > Cricetidae > Arvicola > Arvicola amphibius. The sequence goes on from NC_052048.2 coordinate 157,719,289, forward strand.
TGAAGGTCCCCATTGGGGCCTTCCCCTCTGAGATCTGGGAACCCCTAAAATAGGAGAAGGAAAGACTGTAGGAGTCAGAGGGGATGGAGGACAGCAGGAGAACATGGCCCACTGAATCAACTAAGCAGGGCTCATCTGGGCTCACAGAGACTAAAGCTGCAAGCATGAGATCTGCATGGGTCTTCAGCAGGTCCTCTGTGCGTTATGACTGCTAGCTTGTTGGTTTTGTGGTCTAAGAGTAGGTACAGGTGTGCCTCTGACTCTTTTGCCTGCTCCTGGAAGATACCAACCCATGGTGGTCCTGGGTTCTATAAGAAGGTTGGCAGAGCAGGCCATGGAAAGCAAGGGAGTAAGAAGTCCCCCTTGTCTTGGCATCAGCTCCTTTCTCCAGGATTCTGTCCGTTTGAGTTGCTGTCCTGACTTTCTTCAGTGATGAACAGCAAGGCTGAAGTGTAAGCCGAATAAGCCTTTTCCTTTTCGTCTTCCTTTTGGGCATGGTGCTTTGTGACAGCAATAGAAATCCTAACTAACACAGGGACCTCACATGCATACACTGTAAACAGAGGAGGGACGGAGGTAGGAATGCATCTTAGTGCCTTAAAGTAGAGTGCACTAAAGCACAGGATGGCATGAACTAGATTTTTATGGCTTTTTTATTTATATGAATTTTATTATACTCTTTTAAAATGTTATTTCTCAGTGATACCATGCTTGTTACTCTCTAAGTGGAATATGCTGCCAAGGTATAACGAGCATCTTTTTAGCTCTTATAAAGCAGAGTGTATGTATTCTCAACATGAAAAATTAATCTTGTGAATTTTTCAAAAGAGAAGCTATGCAGGTTACTTTTGTGAAATATAAACATATATAGTGCCCTGTTGATGGAAGACTTTATCCTCGCTTATTTCTTTGTTCTGAAGTTGACGGGTGGTCATTTGATCATGTCAGTTGAACCTGACCACAACGGAATCATTGCTCAATGGATAGCTGACCATCTTTGCTGCTATGTTGAAGAAAAAAAGCATCTTTCTGTTTTTATAGAGTAGGAAATATGCATAGAGATTTAAAGGATGAGCATCATATTCTCAGTCAGCAACTAGAGAGACATCTCTTTAGTTGCATAATCTGCAATTATGGTTCTACACTAATGAAAAAGGACTCTTTCCTCACCACAGAGAGCAGCTTGTCTAATAGAGGCAGAAGGGGGCATAGGAAGGTTGAAGTTTTGAGTTGTAATCCTAGGTTTTCACTGGAATACATTGCCATTTTTACATCACTTTTGCTGATTAGTTAAGAAAAGTGTTGAGCAAGTACCTGCTCTTGGAATACCTGTGCTTCATATCTACTGTACAAATTCTAGCTGTTTATACTACCAATATTCAAATCATCTTACACTAAAGACAAAATATTTTTAAAAGCGAGTTTCAAGTAATAATGTAAGCTTTATCACATACTTGAATTTGGGATTTTACTGGAAGGACTTAGAGAGAGAGAGAGAACTTGGTATACCATGGTTCTAATTAAAACAAAGCAAAATACAAGCTTCCAGATGATTTTCCTCTTGAGGGCTTAAACACATGCTATATTCCCCTCAGCAATACTCTGCTCTGAATGGTCAACCAGTGGTTTAATATTTTAAGGAAATATTTGATTGTTATAATACTGATGATTGTTATAATTAAAATATAGAAGTTATGAATATTAATTGCATGGGTTCCAATTAGCATATTAATATTCAGTGGAGAATACATGTGTCCCTCTTTAATATCATTCTTTTTTTCTCACTCATTCCATGGTACTGAGCACTGTCAGCCCTTAACACAATTATATCAAAGTCTCCTTCAAGTTAGCTCCTGGCCACAGTCTGGCACAGGAAGTCCGTATCAGGGCTTAATTAAGTTGATGAACAAAAAGTCACTTTTTGTGCATAGGATAAACATGTACAGAAGGTTGGGAGAGCAGCTGTTGCACTTTTGATTTGCCCTAAAGATTGCAACAAAAGGTCAGGAACTTTTTGATCCTAGCTAATGAAAATATCAATAATTAGGTAGCTTGTAAACTCGTTTTAGATTTGGTGTATGAAGCCAAAACTTCATTTTGTGTTCATCAGGAGTCTGCACTTTGGTGTAATTAATTAAAGATGTAAGTGCCAAGAAGATTGACATTCTAGCCTTTCAAAGAATATTCAGATAAATATGCCTGGCCCTGAGTTTTCTTCCTTTATAAAACTGAGCACATTAGCATGTGCTATTCCCGTTCATGACAAAGGTGAATTGAGTCTGGGAAACACCCAGAAACCCGGAGAGAATTGCAAACACAAGGAAAGGTATGTTGCATGAAATCTTATTGAAACCCGATGGGGCCATCCTTTTCTGGTGTTTCTGGAGCCTCTTGTACATGTGTGGGCACCTCAGTGGAATCAATTGTACTATTCTTCACAAAAGTCAGTGTCTTAAAGGCTATGAATTGAGGCTTACACCTGTAATCCTTTTGAAAGGAATGGAATTTGCATTCCTTTCAAAAGGCTGTTTGTGGAGCTGTGAGGAAATGTCCACTGTACAGGTTGTTTCTGTATTAAAAGGAATTAGTTTGGTTACTGTTATCAGGTTATTTCTTCCAGATATGAAATTCTCTGCAATTCTGTAATCCTGTAATTCTATAGAAGGAGCAAGATGATGACCTGGATCCCCAGGCTAGCCTGGGCTATGAAACAAGACCGGGTCTAAAAAAATGTAAAAACAAACAACAGATCTTAACATCTAAGTGTGGTACCATCATTACCAATTTTAGAATCACCTGAGATTCTTGATTGAACTCAACAATATAAGGCTTCCTACAAAAAATCCAAGTGATTCTGAAACGTATGTGGCTTTCTCAGAACTGAAATAGGTCATAGGAACCTGGGCTAAGGAAGTCAAATATTTTATCTTCTGCTTGTCCACTTTTCCGCTCATTAATCTCACATTAGCCCATCATTTCCTTCCCTGTCCCTATATGGTGATCTCTTCTTCAGTAAGCAAAATCTTTTGAGTAGGAGTGTTAGACTATTAGCATTTCTGTTTCCATAGTGATGGCAGAATAACGTCAGTGATGACAATACCGCTACGAAAGTGACAGCGACAGTCATGAACATAATGATGAGGACATCTGACTCTAAGTGAAACCCTGCATCTCTTGTCTACTCTGCTACCAGAGTCTAAGGAATCTCATAATCCAAAGTAAATTTGACGTGGGATGTGCTGGAACGTTAGAAAGCAGAATATTCCTGGACACTAGACTGTAATGTTTAATGATAACCTGTGGTTACAGTGAAACAACTAATATGTGTTTTTAAAGTCTAATCAATATAATCAACACAATGGAAGCCTAAATAGATAGTCAAACAGAAGAAAGACAAAGTAGGCTTGATGGATGTCCTTTAAAGTATTTTCTTTATCAAATTACCAAAAAATACAAACACGAGAGTACTTGTGCCTCACACTAAGCCTTCCCTTTAAGCCAGGAGTCCTGAAGCATCATTAGTTCATGTCTGCCTTTTTATCTCATTCAGAAATGCATATCTTGCCACTCCAGAAAAACACATAGACCATAAATGGGTGGATCTATAGGAAAGGCATGGTTACTGACCTTTCAGCTTTTCAGATAAGAAATTGAAGTTGACTTATTTGAAGTCACACATCAAACAATAATTCATTAAAAAGAAACAAGCAATGGTCTTTACTGTGTTCTCAGGGGCCAGGAGTGCCAGGATAGGCCATGTTGGCTGGGGTCTATACATGGCATTGCATCCATTTTAAACAGTTATCTGTGGAGCTCTATTAGTTCTGTAAGGAAGTGTCCACTGCACAGGTCCTTTCTATAGTAAATTAAGTTAATTTAGTGACTTTTGGCAGGTTATTTTTTTTTAAGATACCAAAACTCTCGACTCAGTTAACTTGTGATTACTCAGATGTGCACAAAACATTTGAGCAAATGCTGGGGGAATGGATTTCAGCATCGCTAGGCTAGAGTTAGTGTCATTATGCTTAGATAACAGGTTTGGGAGCTGATATTCCTGAACTCTTCATAGTTCAGTTGCTTCCTTTGCAACGTGGGCTAATATTTAGTCCTATCATATCATCATTGCTTTTCATCATCATAAACATCTCAACAAGGAAGTGAGAGGTAATTGCTAATAGTGTACTTAGTTTTGTCTTTGGTTCTTGTAAATTCTTCATACTGGCAAGCATATTACCTTGTCCTTTGCTTCCTCAACAGTGAATGGAGCAATTAAACGACAGTTAAGAGTCAGACCCTGCTATGGGAAGAGGAGCTTTCATCACTACTCAGGAATTCGTTAAAAAACTGAACCCATAACTACTGTGAAACTCTTCCATTTAATATTTGAAAGACAGAAGTCCACTCATTCCCTAGATTTCAATGCATATTTTAAAAACTGCAACTAGTTGGCTTCTTTCTTTCTCTTAGGGAATGAGTACACTGAAGAGGTTTGTTGCCTAATGAACCAAGAACCCAAACCTTGGATTTCATTACTGTTATGATTCCAGATCCCACTAGAGTCCCTGATCAAATGTAGCCTCATTAAGTGCAAGAAGCAATGCACTTTTCCATTAAATTGTGCTGAGCTAACTCGCAGCTGACATGAGCCCAAATGAAATGTAATTATTTTAAATCTGTTCCTATTGGACTGTAGTTACCCATCACAAATAGACATTAACACACGCAAAACTGCTGTGAAACCTTACTTACCTAGACTTTATCGTGAGTACGTAGGCTGCATACCAAAGCTGCTTAATGAGGCTTTGGTCAATAATCAAATCTAAATATAAAACAATGTGTGGGTTCCTGCTCAGACTAAGTTATTGCTAAGAATAAACAATACATTGTTTTTCTTCCTCTCTTGAAAATGAAATTTTTATAAACATAAACTCCCTCAGTTTTATATGCTCTTTTTTGAGTAGCTAATAAGTTTGTAAACAGATTTATAGCCTATAAAATGGAGGCAAAATCTTGCTAATGATATTTAACCGTTTTTCAATGCTAGAAATGATTATAAATAGTGTGTGTATTAAGTATATATGTTACATGTTGAGTAACTCACTTAATGCTTTTGTAGGGAAAGAAAAAGAAGCCGAGAGATTTATACCATTAGTGAGTGACAGGACTGGATTTATCACCAGACAGACTAGACTAGATTGTGTCTGTGGTTGTAATGACTCAAATACAGTAGCTTCTCTAACTCTCCTCTGCATTGTTTCAGTTTCCTTAGGCAAAAGGAGCAAACTGCTCATTGAAATAGTGAGAACAGGAACTGCAGAATGCAAGCTTTATCTGGTGATATTATGTCTTATTTTGTCTCCCAGTGAGATCGAATATGATATCAAATGCAACTCTGTTTTAAAATAGGAGAAGCAGCTAACAAACGGTTTATAAGATTTGCCTGCGGTGCTCTGGAGTCCGTAAAGAAAGTAGAGACAGGTACAAGCTCCCGACAGACTCTGTCTTGGCTAAAACCCCTAGAGAAAGTGTCTTCCGGGTGACAGCCATCAATGGCTACAGGGGATAGAAATGTCTAGGAGGCAATTAGTGATTCCAGAGGGAAGTGACAGGACATGGAATGCTCTGTATGAAAGTTGGGTTTCAGGGCTGTGGATCACGGTAATGACTTTGCCAAGAACCTTGACTCAACACGAAATAAACGTGAGTTTTAACTGGGCAGTGGTTGCTCACACCTTTAATCCCAGTACGTGGGAGGCAGAGGCAGGTGGCTCTCTGAGTTCAAGGTCAGCCTGGCCTACAGGATGAGGTCTAGGATAGCCAGAACTACACAGAGAAACCCTGTCTTCAAAAACCAAAGCAATAGCAAAATCAGGGTGAGATTTAAATGGCATTTCAAGAGGAATTTGCTGCTCTGTGCTGAATTTCAAGGACCCTCCCCTGAATACTCATCCACATTTTTATCTCTGAAGTCTCAAAATAAATAAATAAATGAATAAATAAGTAAAGCAAGCACCAGCAATTTTATAAATTCCCCCCTAGATGTCTTGGGAAACCTAGTATCTTTGTGTTTTATTGACTTCAACAATAATATCAATTTATACTTAAAATAATGGCTTCTAGAATAGACATTTCATATGGAAATGTGTCAAAGGGAAAGCAAATATAATTTTATCATTCAGAAACTAACATATAACTTTTAGAGTTATATTTTTGGTTATAATAACTCTGGGAGGCACATGTATTTGTAATTTAAATATTCTTTTCTTACATGCATGCGTGTGCGCATGCGTGCGTGTGTGTGTGTGTGTGTGTGTGTGTGTGTGTGTGTGTGTGTGTGTGTGGTGTGTGACATACTGCATGTTAGAGCAGAATGACATCAGAAGACAGTGTATAGGCCTTTGTTCTCTTCTTCCACCTCGTTGGTCCCAGGGATCAATCTCAGATCCTTAGGTTTGTGCTTTGACCACATTCATCAAATTAATTTTTAGTTTGCTCTCATAGATCTGTAGTCTTGAAGACATATGTTTTCTTTGCACGGTTTCTTCTCCTCTTCCCCTTCTCCACTATTTTGGTGTTTCCCCCTCCCCACCCTATCCGCTTAAACAAAGGGCACAGATTTACTTAACTGCAAAATTTGTCTAGACTCTTCCCAAGTCTGAGAATAATAATTCTACTTGGCTTAACTCCAGCATTCTGTAAGGAAAAAAAAAACTGTACAAAACTGCTAGGCGAGTAATGATTTGTAGAAATCTGCAGGAGGTCTTGGTCCTTGGTCCAGGAGTACTACTGCTGACAATTACACAAATCGTGTTCCTATGCAATTATCTCAGCAATAACCAATGGCAAGCAAAAATTACAGAGCCCTGATGCGATTTATGCCCACAGGTTTCTGCGTAGCACTTTGTTTGAATCAAAATGGCTATCTTTATTTTTCTCTTGGTTTTCAAGAAAAGAATCAGCTGACTCCTCAGGAGAATATAATTTTCTTCCATCTAGTTTTAAATGGCATTAGCCTAGCAATCAGATGTCAAGGTGAAAATAAACATGTCTGTTCCTAGTGCATAAATGGCTAAAACACTAGGTAATATGGGTGCTATCACTCTGGCTTTTGCATTTTAAACAGCATTAACCTTGTGTGGTGTAGAGTTATGATTTCTTAAACTGTTTTCTCTCTACAGTGGCCAATCAGTACTGCAGTTTAAAAATATGGTCTGGGCTGTTATGTTTTTCTCTTAAATATGAGAGCACATTTATGAAAAGAGGAATTATTTGTTTTTCATTTTTCATGATTACTTTGTGGAATATTTCCACATTTCCTTCAATGTCACCATTTAACTCCCTGCATTCAAAACTGCTTGTGTTTACCCTTTGGCCAAGGAGAGGAAATGTACTAGAATATAGTGTTAAGCAAGTTCAGATTGGAAGATCGTCTCTCCTTCCTTCCTTTTTTCCTTCCTTCCTTCATTCCCTTCTTCCTTCCTGGGGCCATCCTTCAACCCACCTCCCTGTTGGCCTACCGGCAAAAAGCAATACGTGCTTAGGGTCTCATCCATCCCTTACTTTTCTTTCTCTTTCTCTTTCTCTTTCTCTTTCTCTTTCTCTTTCTCTTTCTCTTTCTCTTTCTCTTCTCTTCTCTTCTCTTCTCTTCTCTTCTCTTCTCTTCTTCCCTCTCCTCCCCTCCCCTCCCCTCCGCTCCCCCCTCTCTCTCTCTCTCTCTGTGTGTGTGTTTATTCAGGTACTAATGGTCACACATGAAGTATTTTGAAAATGATAATTTACTGGCTATTATTAACTTAGAAATCCATTTTAAAAAACTAAGCATAATTGCAAAACTGAAGGATGAAGAAAATAGCCTCATGTGTAACCTCACTCTTCCACAATGACCCCTTTTATATAAAATAAAACAAAATAAAACTGGAGATAAAGGGAAAGTGAAACATAGTTTTTCATAAAGCTGTTTTTTTGGAGTTGTATGGGTTTTATTTATTTTAAAAGAAAAATAATAATAGAATATGACAAAAGCTCAGTTTTTTGAATATTTAATCTGTAGAATAGAAAACAGATTTTAGTGTGCAAATGACTGTCTTCTTGAGGATAAAATTTAATATCCCCAAATATTGGAAATTTGGTGACTTTTTTAGAGTTTTAAAATTATTATTGTTATTATTTGTGATTGTGTTTATCCCAAATGTCTTTAGTTGCCTGTGAAGGTTGGTAGACAAGAATGAGTGCTTTGAAGCTATAGTTACAGGTGATTATGGGTGCTGAGAACTGAACTCAAGTCCTCTGGAAAAACAAGAAGCCCTCTTAGTGCTGACTAATCTCTTCAGTCCAAAGACACCTAGTACCCTCTAACAAAGTATCTCATATATTATTTTCCTGAGAGTTGGTATTCATAAATTGCTTATTATTTCTATTAAAATGTCATAAGCAATGCAATTATATAATTTCCCATATTTAAATGCTGAAGAAGTAACCACCCATATAAATAAATGCTTGCTTGATTTAATATTGTTGATAATTTTGCCTGAAACTCGAGCAAGATCCATGATTATTTGGTCTACTGGGAATATTCTCATGTTTTAATTATAATTAGGATGTTTTTTTGTTTTAATGGAATGGAGGGGTTGTTATAAAACTTTCCCAGGGCACTGAGTTAGAACATATGTAGCAGTATAATGTTAGATTTATCTACACATTCAGCACTATTTTTCTCTTTAAGTCTTCCAACCCCATGGACTTAATGAATTAACAAGTCAATGTGTAAGTCTGTATCTACTTGAACACTTGCTCTGATTAATACCACAGTCTCTAGGTTGTTTGAAATTGAGATCTATTAGGGATTCCAAGTGTCACAAGCTTTCTGATGAGTCTGTGGTCTTCCTGTGGTCCTCAGAAAACTTTTCAGTACTTATTTTTGAGCAGATTTCTTTAAAAATCTTGAACAGTGGAATTGAATATCAAGATATTAATATTAAGGAGCCCAAATTGTTATTTCAGCAAGGAGGTATGGGGGATATGTAAGGAGGTCAAGGTAGGCACTGTGTTTGTTAAGAGGTACAGTATTAGTCCCCACAAGATAGACAATTAATGAAACACTTAAAATGATCAAAGAAAATAAATCAAACAGGCATGTACAAATGCTTAATATTGCTTCAGTGTTAGACTTCGGTCCTTTAGGATGTACTGAAGTTGTCTAAAAATGCAGTAATAGCCAGGGGCAGTTCTTCAGTCTAATGAGACAGATGTGATGTGAACCCAGGAATGATAGGCTCATCAGAGGAGAAGAGATGTGGACCATACGGTGTGAGATCACGTCACGTTCATCAGGATGAGCCCTTCAGGGCTCTTTGGATTTGATACTGAGAATACCATGCTTCTGAGGTCATTTATGGGATTTTAGGGATGCATGCATCAGTTCCCCTCAGCGCCCTGGACTAAGAAACACATACTCTTCTACAATAGAAGGTTCTTTTTCTGCTAATGCGTGGTATTTCTCATACTGTCTCATCATTTTTCTTATGCTCCCAATTCTGGAAAAGAAAATAATATTTTTTTGATCAGAAGAGAGGGTTTTGAATTTGGTTTTAAAATTTGTCTTAGTCCTATTAGTGTTCAAGCTGATGATATATTGCTATGATAGGGCATATGTGAGTGAACCTTGGGTTTTTTGGATCAAGACACATCCAGATTCTTCCACTAGAGCTTGACAACAGTTCAGGTCAGTTCTCATCAGACAGGGTGGTAGTGCCCTGCAGTTTCGTTTTATCCCTGATAAAGGGTATGTCATCGGAAAAGTCACAAGATGAAATGATTGCCTGCAACTCAGTTATGCGGATGTCAACAACCTGTGGTTCCAATCGCTGGGAGTGAATTCGGTCCACCGGCTTTTGGGAAATAAACACAGCTGATGCACTGACATCCTGTGGGGTTCTTCGCTGCTCAGTTCTCTAATGGTGACTGGGTTTGTGAATCAACCAAGAACAGCCTTTTTCTGCTGTGGTCACTCTGCTTTTATTTCCCGTTTTGAAGTGTGACTCTTTGATGGATGTGTAAGGAATTCACTTAGATACCTCTGACAGGACATACCAGACAGAAGACAGGACTGGATTTTAAGCAACCCCGATGCTACAAAAGCAATGACGTAGACTGCTGAGTTACACGCAGCAAGCTGGTTTGTAAAGAGACCAAGCATTGTGTGACAGAAGCACCTAAGTCCCCGTTCAGGCTGTGAGCCTTTGAAGGCTGGAAAGAAGGCATTTGTCTGAAAGAATAGAAGAAAACCTCACGAAGGCTGAAGCGCACCAGGATGTTAAAGTTAGAGGCGACGTTTGTTGACCCCAGGTTCCGCTCTCTCTCCAACCTTATTTCTTTGTTCTTGGCAAGGACCCTCTGTTAGAGTTCAGACTGTCTCCTTTACAGATCTTGTCTGCGACTTGTTCATTCCTGGTTTCCAGCCTTCTCACTTTCCATTTCTAACACATTCTGTTTGCGATCTGTGTGTCTCCACTATGTTTTTGATACCCTTTAAAACTCTGGTTTAAATAGAACACTTGGGACAGATTTTTAAAACATAACTGCCTAGCTATGACCTGCAGTCCCTGATCATCGTTTGATCTGCAGTTGGGAACCAAAGGACCCGGTTTCAGGTGCTATAATTTTCACCAGGTTTAAAGTTATTGCTGCAAAGGTACAGTCTTTCTCCCCAGCTCTGCTTGATACCCGTGTGTATAAGACTGTGTTTATTCATGCAGTGTACTGTCTTCCCCAACCCCTCCATTCAGCATAAGGCTTGACTGCATAGATGCAGGGAGTGAGTACCTGCTATGGCTAGTTATCGCCCAATCGAAAGTGCTTTTACAATGGATCCACTCAGGGAGAAGCAGAAATGTGGAGAAGAGAGGCTGCATAGTCCTGTGTTCTGAGAGTCTCTACTGTATAACAAATTACCATAGGACTATGGCTCAACACAGCAACCAATCAATAAGCAGGTTTTACATAGGACTGCTCAGCTCTGTTCAATGTGGAGTTAGCTGTGGCCCTGGTATTTCTCAACTCAGCTTAGAGGAACCAGGTTAACAAAGGCAGGTAATCATATTTAAAAGGCAAATTAAAGGTGATGTAGAAAGCATACATAACACCACTCCATAATAAATAAATTGTGTGTCTGTGTGTGTTTGAGGCACAGTCACGTTGCAGAAGTATTTTGAACATATTTGGAAAATATAGATATTGCATATTACTTTGTAATGAAACTACACCAAGTCTCCTTATGTAAAGAAAGCCTGTTTAGTAAAAATGATGGTGAATAACTTTCATTTAGTGTTGATACTATTTCTTAGTTGATTCTCACAACTTATGAATTAATTATTGATTTTTGCTCATTTACAGAGGAATAGACAGAAATGCAAGAGAGTAATATGGATGCTCACTTAATAACAGTCAAATGCCAAAAGTGGATGGTTACTCCAAGTAGGCTAGTGTTTGGGATTCTGCTGTCTTCACTGTCCTGTCTCCTCCTTGAAGCATCAAAAGTGAACAAAAAGTCCTTCGTCATGAGTTACGAACTGGGGCTAGAAGTGGATGTGATTGTTATAGAGCATAATTTGTGTGTGCATGTGTGCATGTGTGTTTTAGTGTGACTTTTATCATACTCTAAGAAGGATATGCATTATAAATGCTTAACTATAAAAGAATAGGTATTCTCTCTCTTCCTAAGGCCAGTTTAGTTTCAAATGCCTTACATGATCAATTAACATATTTCTTTAAAATCTTCACAAGAAAGGTTGCATGATATCCCGGGGCATACTTGCTTTAAGGGCCTCATGGATTTTTTGTCAAAATCCTTTGTAATTCTTATAATCTTGGGTAAATTCATGACCCCTCCCCTCAGGACCTGATTTTCCTGGCTGGTGGAATAGAACTTCTGAAAATCACCTTTAATGGCTTTGAGGACAAAATAATACACTGTGTTCAGCAGAGTCCCTGGCAGTAATAGGTTCTTATCCAGTGCTGTTTTCTTTAATGGTGTTCCGAGTGTTGCGCAGAACTGATGCAGTAAGAACACTTCCTCCCCTCTCAAGCAGTTGTAACCCTCTAAAGACAGGGTAAACCCTATTAAATCCATACACTAAATCACTTAGGTATGGCTCTCCATGCTGCACTGCTCAGCTCACTTTTCAGTATTTAGTGGTGTGTTGTACCCCTCCTTGTACAAAACCTTTCTTCAACTTTAGTATTAGGAAATAAATCTAGGTAGCTTCTTAATTTTCTGAACATTCTTCCCAGATTATTCCCAGATTTGGATGCATTTGATGTCTTGTTTGTAGACCAAGAACCCGTCCTTCCTCCCCACAATCCTATCACAAAAATAGAACAACAACCCTTTCAATTCAGGTAATTATTTAAATTTTTGATGGGTTTCCTTATTATTGGCTTTCATGAAGCAAAATCTTATCTGCGTTATTTATTCTAACTGGGAAAGTTTTTATTTCATTTTGAAGTACTTGTTATTGAACCTGGGATCTTCCAAGTACTATTCAAGTGTGCTACCACCAAACTATTCTCCTAGCCCTTATCTATGTATGATCATAAAAATAATCATTGTCAAGTCCTTATGAGACATAGTTGTTGGAAACCCTTCTAGACTTGACATATCAAGGAATTTAGGCTCCAACAAGAAGGTGAATGAAGGGTTAAAAGTGGAGCTAGCTATTGATTTTGCCTTACTTATCTGGTACACATGAGGATCAATTAAATTGACTATAATTGATAATATTAACAAGAGAAGGTTTAGAATTCTCTCTCTCTCTCTCTCTCTCTCTCTCTCTCTCTCTCTCTCTGTCTGTCTTGTAGACCAGGCTTGCCTCAAACTCACAGAAATCTACCTGCCTCTGCCTCCTGAGTGCTGGGACTAAAGGTGTGTGCTACCATACCTGGTGATTTCTTTTTTACTTGAGCCCTTGTGTTACCAGCAGTCTTATTTTAAAACTCCGAATTTATGAAACAGAATACCTGAGCTGGATGTTTCATCCTTGCTAGCTAGTGCTCATGGTATTGAAAGATGTTATGCAGACCTACTGCAAGAGAAAGATCCTTAATGACTTTATCCAGCTGTGAACACTGTGAGCTTACAATACCAACCTATTTGGCAAGATAGAACTAATGGAACAATAGTGGCATGACTGTGTGGGGAGCAACTAAGCACTTTTTTTTTTTTTTTTACTGGAATTAAAGACTTTTGCAAGGAAGGAAATACATGCCTGGTGTTGTAGTCACAGCAAATAAACCCTGTGGATGACAGCTGAGGAATGTGCTCAGAGGCAGAATGGTGAATCAGAACTCATGAAGTTCAAGTGTGATTCCCAACACCATAAACAAGCAAACAAACAAATAACATTTAATAGTTCTATGGCTAGGGAGATCAGAAGAAGAAATCTACCTTAAAATTTTGAATGTGACTTCATCCTCTGCTGAATTCTGACATTTCATAGGCCCATGTCAGTTATGGCTCAACCTTTCCTTTTTATTATGACTTTTAATAACTTTCTAAAAAGTGTATCAGTCTAAAACAGACTTCAAAGTATTTTTAGTTAGAGTCAGTTGCTGAGCTTTTTACCTTGCTTCTCATTTCATTATTTTGAAGACATATGGCTGCCATCCCTTTTGTCCATTATTCTGCTAAGTCTTCTATCATTCTTGCTCTGGTTTTGCAGGTATTTAGCAAACTGCAAGGAAAGATGAAAAAGACCAGTAAACTGATCATATCCTAAAATTTTAGGGATCTAACTATAGAATACCAGCCCTCACTAAACAAGGTGTATGTGATTAGAAAGCATTATTTTCTTCCTCCAATTACATCCTTTGAGGCTTTATAGGTATGAGTTTACAGTATCTCTTAGGTTAGAAAGTATTCCTTTTGTTTTAAGTGTTTTTACTAACATTCATACCTGCTGGATAAAGTTATGGATCATTATTGTTTGTATGCCCAATTTTAATAAAAATATAGCCTCATTTGAATTTTCTTTGTTCCCTAATTTTTTGGTCAGATTTTATGATTAGCTTCCCCTGAGAGATACTATATTTTATTTTTTTTTAAAATCTCTTAGTTGAGTTCCCTAAAATTTTTAGCATTTAAGTTTTTAGGTACATTTAGACATCACTAAGGCATTCAGGTGGTTAGAAAACTTGAACTGGGTCTAATTTCTAGTTTTTTCTTCAGTTAGTGGAACTGACTAAATTTCTACAGATTTAGTTCTGTAATTTTTATCTCATATTTCCCCCTTCAGGGCACTGTTACAAAGAGATGGAGTTTAGTCATACAAATTAAAACACAGTGTTTACCACAGAAAGAGCCATGTGGTATGAACATTTGAAGTGAACATGGCATACCGGGCCAGTGCTCAATTTGTTTGCTAGTTCTGAATTATCTGTAGACTTGTAGTGACTCCCGGGAGCACTGTTTTTCCAAAATCACAATGAGGTTGACAAGAAAGATGGCCAGAATTGATTACAGATATCTGTTGTGGAGTAGCAAGGGGAAAATGATGAGAGAGCTTCCATCCCCTTCAGTGTTCCAGCGGTTACTCTTTGAAAAGAGAACCTCTTTCCAGATCGATTTGATGCATTATGTACAGAGCAGACTCCTGGGCAACAGAATACACATCTGAACATTTTGAACATCTACTTGAATTTACATGACAGAGTTGGTTCACCTAAAAAGGAAACATCTAGAAGGTTAGAATTATCAAAAGACTGCCCGTTATGATGTTTTCATATTTTTAGACTCAGCCTTCGTGTTTTCTGAAACAAAAGGTAGCCTGAGACTAGCATTCTCTTTGCAGTAATACCTTCAGATTACTGACATCCAGAGCATCTGAACAATGACTTTCTGAATAATAAATACTCTTATTGAGGGAAATCACTGCTCTAATCTTTTTCATTGTATTTGGTGTGACATATTGCAATGGAGTATACCCTTGGTCACACAGTTCTTCTCATCTCAGTAGTAGCCACTTAAGTAGAATCCATGTTATTTTGAATGCATCCTTGGATGGCAGACTATAGATAAGTATTCATAACTCTTTGGCAGAGTGTAAGGAAAACTCCTCTTGGGAGGTGAGAGGCCCAGCTGGAGTGTCAGGGAAAGGTGAGCAGGAGAGGAATATGAGATGAGGAGAAATCTGTTTCTCTGCCTCCATCCATGCCACTGTCAGGCTATTGGATTGGTTTCTCTCAACCTTTTGTGTGCAATTTCCCAGCATATTTGTTGGATGCCGAGCAACTGTGCAACCATTCTCAGTAAGTGGCTTAGGTAAGGGCCTTTTTCTTTGTCACCTAGTTCTTATATACTTAAACAAAAACTCAATTTGCTAAGGTTTTTAACACGATGCCCTTCTCTTTACCCATTTTTAGTACCTGCTACCTTGTTGGTATTTACAACACATGTGGCTGCAGATTATGGCATTTTGGCTAGTATTTCCCACACTAACGTTTATTAGTTCTCCTAGTATTTAGGCAACAAGACCCTCTGGATTGAAATATTAGTAATCATAAGTACAACAGCATCCCCTCTGATTTTCAAGTAATGAAATTTTAAGCTGAAGGGCAACATCCATTTTAGCTATGGGACTCCTATATATTGTCTCAGTAAGATACACAGATGCACACCCAGGGACACTCAGCTGGACTCTGATACTCGTAATGGAATGCTTCCTGTGCTTTGCTGTTTTGATGCCCTAACAGAGAAAGCATGACTCTAAGAAGGGCATTCGGTTGGTGAAGGAGAGTATCACAACTGCTGAACAAGCTGTGTATGCAAATACCTGTGGGTGCATGGGCTGGCGGGGTTTCCTTAGGTCTTACAATGCTCCCTTTGGGAGATGAGGGAGGCCTGTGCACTTCATTCCGTCTCCCTCACAATTTCTCTCATTCCCCTGGGCTGTTTGCAGTAATTAGAATAGTGTACCAGGGAAGAGTGGTAGGTTTTATTTTTGACTCCACTGCCACCTGAGAGACAGGCTCTCTACTCAGAGATGTTCAGCCTAAGGGTAAAAACAAATGAGTAGACATTATAGAATTGGTTATGTGTCATATGGACCAGGGATCCTTCTGGCAGACACAGATTCCCTGACTGAATCTTTTGTGACTGACATTTCTCTTCGATCCCCTAGCTCCAGGCTGACTAAAAGACTTTATTAGAAGGAATGATAGAGGTTTGTAAAGATCCATATGAGCTCACACAGAAAGAAAAAATGTGGAGAACTAATAAAAGGAAAAAAAATTATAAAAAGACTTCTGTTAAGTCAAGAAACCTAGATGATGATTCAGTAATTTCTTGATAATTGTCAAGAAATAAAAGAATTAATAGTTATTTATAGTAAAAGTATACGACACTATTTTGATATATATACATATACATACATGCAACTTACAGGTACTAATATATGCATTTATTGAGCACTTAACCAAGTTATGAATCCTAATAATAATTATTTGTTTAGATTTTTATTTTAATTGAGTCTCACTTTTGAAGATAGAAGTGTCTTCCTTATCTATAACAGGATAAGTCAAGCCTGGGATTATCTAGAGGTAACTACATTTCTATCAAATATTACAAGAAAACCTGTCAGCTCCCATTCTAAACTTTTGGTTCTCTGGGCTCTCTCTCCTTTCTCAGTCTGCCACATTATTTAGTTAGGAGAATGAAAGACTGCCAAGTTAAAACTATGTAAGGGAGAGTGCCTCTGTAGGCAAAAATCAGTCTTATTTTATGGAATTGAGTCCAGTCATCACAGCTGAATCTTCCTAGCTCTTTGGTAATATCCACTCACTAGCTAGCAAGATGTTTATACTCCTTTTAAACTCCTAAATGTACAATAAAAATAACATATATCTTTAAAGCATAAAGCCATTTTTAAAATGCTCATACATCAATGTTATTATTTTTATAAGTGAAGAAGCAAATGAGACTTTAGGAAGCATTTCATGACTCTGGCCAATAGGGAAAAATACAATGCCAACATGTAGTATGAGACATTATAAATGGACATGATCTCAAAAGACATAAAACTGCATTGGAGTGAGATTTTCGTAGGGGAGGGTTACTCACGTTCATCATCAGATGCCTTTCCTCCTTCTTCAGAGTCTACAGTGCCTACTGTGCTCAGTGGTAACATACTGAGGAATTCTTCCGGAAAGTTAGTTATACTAGTTAACTGGCTTGCCAGAACTATAAACCCTGGGGAGAGTTCAGTTAAAAATTGATGGGTAGTGGAGATTAAAGAGGAAAACAAACAGCTACAAACCAAATGAATAAGTGATGCCTTTTCAGTTCATCAAGGCCAGAAGTGTTCCTGCCAGTTGGGATCTGAACAGGGTAGGTTATGTGCAAAAGGGCATGGCAAATGTCATCCCTAGCTCTTGGCATAGAACTAAGGATACCCCATTCCACCCTTTCTTTGCTTCCAGGAAACTTAAATTATAGGTTTATTCCATATCTTATTAACTGCTTATTCCACGGACATGAATGCCATGAGCCTTTTGAGCCACTCTCGGTGGCTGTGCAGTCTTCTGTTTATCGTCTGTGGGCCACCCTACTTTCCTGCTGCAAAACAGGCTCAAGCCAAACTGCAAAACTAATTTTTAAAAACAAGTACTTTAAGTCAGTGTAGCAATAAATTAATTTCATGCCTAGTTTAAACGGTGCTGTTAATAAAAATAGAACTCGTGTGGTGCCTGAGAATGACTGTACAGGAGATGCTGGCTCGCTCCTCAGCCTTTGCTGTTGCTCACAGTTCTTTCTTTCCAAACGCTGCCAGGAGCTGTGTCAGTTGCTGGCTGAGGGTGCATAACAGCCGACAGCAAGGAAAGTTGGCAACACCTTGCTGAAGGCATATCTCAAGCTGAGGAATCCTGGCTGGCATCTCAGTTAGTAAGAACTGTAGCTTTCTCACAGGATCAGATGTCTACTCCAAGTTCCTGATGGGAAGGGAAAATTAAACAAGAGAAATGATACGTGTCACTTGAATGTGTTACTGATAGGCAATTCATTAAGACTGCATGTTTTTATGTTATTTCAGAACTCCTTCCAGGTGAAGTGTGGCCCATTTCTGTTATAAAATCTTGTTTGTCACTAGCTGTTCAAGCATAGAAGGAGTACATAGGTTGCAAGCTCTCTTATTATTTATTTATTTATTTATTTATTTATTTATTTATTTATCTCTATTGGAAACAAATGAAGGAACAAGAGGCACTGGATAATTTCGTGCTTTGTTTAGTTGACTCATCAGCTGCCAGTATCAAACCATTTCAGTGAGTATCCTCTTGTGCTGAATTGTGTTTTCTCAGGAAAGGAACTTCAAAAGTCCATAAAACATTAGGTCAGAGAAGTGCATAGAGTCACAATTGGAAACTGCCACCTCAGAGCAAAGGAAAGCTACTGAATTATTTCCCAAGATTATACTGGCAGTTTTTAGGATCATTCTCAGAAATATAGAGGGTAAAGATAGATAGACTCCTGGCCACTCTCATCATGGATGTCCCTTTCAGGCCAAGTGTATGTGCTTTGGCTGTCATTAGAGTGTCCGCTCCTCTCCTCTCAAGAGGATTTCCCAGGAAGGCACAGGGAAGCGCTTGTGCCCCCATGCAAAAGGACATGGGCATTTCTAAAGTCAAATCCATTCTCAAGGGCATAAGCCAAATGAAAAATGGGAACTAAGAATCCATATTTGCTGCTTCTATCTGCTCATAGAGTTCTGGATTTGCGTTCGTGCTTCAGAGCGCTAAGGTCTTGTTGCACAGAACAGTCTGCCAGTCTTTCAGGTAATTGTTGCATCTCACCAGAGCTTTGGAAAGTGCACTTTTATGCTGGTTTGGTTTTGTAAGTTCATAGATTGGGGAATTGTGGGGTCACAAAATAAGAAAAACTCTTTTTGGTTTAGTCTTCATCCAGAAGCTTTATTGTAGCTAACCTTTTTCCTTGGGGCATATATGAAAGCCTTTTAGAGGCCATTGCTGTTTGATTCCAGATAGGGTCTGCACTATCAAGAAAATTAAGTTCCTATTGCTTCCTCCTGTCCATTCCAATTTCCAAGGAAACATGCCTCATACTTCCTGAGTCTCTTTAGCAAAGGGGTTTTAACACCCCCCCCCCCCACACACACACCCTGCCCCTCTGTCTTCGACACTCTTTCTGAGGACTCAGAGACCTTCCCTTCCCAAATGGAATGATCTTTGGAGGATTCTCTTTGTGACCACTCTGTGATGCCGTCATTTATTTGTCCATAGGGCAGTTCTGGAGTCAAACTGTTTCTTCCCTTGAGCTTCCCCAGTAGAAATACAGTCCTCATTCAAGAAAAAAAAAGATTAATGGGAGAAAATGAGAGGAAGGATTTATGTGGTAAACATGAAGTTAACATCCTAGTGATTGCCTTATTTGGATATTTTGGTTTTGGTTTATGTTTCTGCCCCTAACAAAGATTCTGTGGTAAATAGTCTGCCTAGAAAGGTAAGAGGACTTTTTTTTTTCTCTTAAGTTTTTTTTTTCCTTTTTTTTTTTATTAAAGATTTCCATCTCCTCCCCCTTCCCTCCCCTCCCTTCCACCCATACCCCCACTCCACCCCTCTCCAAAACAAAGAGCCATCAGGGTTCCCTTCACTATGTTAAGTCCAAGGTCCTCCCAGCTCCCCCTAAGTCCAGAAAGGTGAGCAACCAAACTGACAAGGCTCACAGTGAGCCCGTCCACGCTGTAGATGGATGCAAATAGAGAACACCATCCTGAGTGAGGTAACCCAGGCCCAAAAAGATGAACATGGGATGTACTCACTCATAATTGGTTTCTAGCCATAAATAAAGGTAAGAGGACTTTTATCTGTGGGCAGGTACTGTGCACTCTGGGGCTCTGGATGTGTCACCTTGGTAGGATCACTCTGAGACAGGCACACATTTCAATATTTTACTCTAAATGGGAACATTTCATTCCTGTTATGCTTTGAATGAATGATTCAAAGCATTGCTCTTGAAATTATGAAATGTTGTGACTGACATAAAGAGTTCCTGCTGTCTAGTCCTTGTCTTTCGAGTTTTATAAGACACCTTACTCAAATTTCTGAGGTGAACCACGTTGTATCTCTTTGAAGCTTATTTTCGGAGACAGCACAGCGCGCGAAGTTTTCAAGGGATGTATGCATAGGTTATTTAAAGAACACATGTTATCTTTTTGGGGGTTATTGTTCTGCATGATTTCATTGGCATAACTTCAAGTGTGAACATTGGTTTTTCTGTCAAGAACTTAATAAAATCATAACCTATTTGACCTGGGAGTGGTCTTATATCATACAATCCAAATCAAGTCCAATTTTTCCAAAATTATAGAAAAGAATCTATTGAAATACAGACAACTGATGTGGTTGTAGAAACCAGCACCCATTTCTGCTGAAGAGTGGAGTCAAGCTTTTCTGCATGTTTTGTGTTACTTCCAAAGATGGGTAAAACATAAAGCTTTTAAAATTGGCATTTAGTACTAGCACCCTTGAAACAGGTGAGGAGCACAGGGAAACTTACTTCATGCTAACTTGAAATGACCTGAGTTTAAAAACTTTTGTCTCCTCTTACTGGCTCTTAACCAAGGTGTTGGGATTTAATTTCCTCAAATGCTTTCTGTATTTAAAGATTTTCTTGCATGTTTCTTTTTGGGACCCAATTTCCTTTGGCAACGAATAGGCAAACAAGAACTGATAATGGACTTTCATTAGATTCATTCTTCTCTCGATGCCATGATTTTCTCTATCTGATGTGCAATGCAAATGTTATAGATGATGACTTTTTACACAATGCCGTGCACAGCAGCTTATCATGCAGATTTGAGAAAAGAAAAGGCTGTGTTCAGTAGTGCAAGCCTTGCTAATGCTCCAGGGAGAACTTTTCTTATTTAAATTTCTCTTTGCGCATTATGACCTCCTAATTGGAGCTGTATTTTCTTTGTGTAGATCTTTAAATTTGATATTTTTGTCAAACAACAGGTCATCAGATATCTCCTTTCTGTAATTTGGGAAAAACTCATGTCTGTAGCAGAGGCTTCCCATTTTAATAGGATGATGATTGTTGAATCTGTGTCAAAATACTCTGCACAGAACCAAGTACCTTGCTGGTACTTGAAGTCTATGTCAGCTACATTTTGATAAGAGGAAATTTTCTATGGTTCTGATGTGCATAATAAGTTTTAAGGCTGAACACTTATAACTGCCTAAAATCCTGAAGGCAATATTATATTTATTTGCATTTGTGCCTGCCTTTTTTACTGGATACCATGGTAGGGGATGGTTGATAATAAAAATCAATAAAAAAAAATCCATCTTACAAATGATAAGGGATCATTCAATTATAAGAGTATGCTAGCTTAGAAAATCCTTGACATACTGACCCATGACAATAAAAGTTGGTGACTTTTGGAACAATTTCTGTAAAAAGCACAGATTGATGGATCCCCTCAACAGTTGTGGAGAGTTGTGGAGTCCTTTGGTTTTTGTGTTGCTTATTTTGTCTTAGTTTTTTTCCATGTTTTTTATATCTTACCAGTTTTTATTTATTTATTTTTATTCATTTTACATTCCAACCACAGTTCTCCTTCCCACTCCTCCTTTTGCCCACCTTCTCCTCACTCTCCAGCCCACCCCCCCTCTTCAGTTCTCACAAAGGGTAAGGCCTCCCATGGGAGTCAACAAACCCTGACACATTAAGTTGAGGCAGGAGCAAGCCCCTCCCCCCTGCACCAAGGTTGAGCAAGCCATCCCACCACAGGAAATGGGCTTCAAAGAGCTGGTTTATGCACCAGGGATAGATCCCCATCCCACTGCCAGGGGACCCTCAAATAGTCCAAGTTACACAACTGTCTTCCACAAGCAGTGGGCCCATGCAGGCTCCACAGTTGTAGGTTTAGGGTTCATGAATTCCCACAAACTTGATTTAGCTGTCTCTGTAGATTTTTCCCTTCATGATCTTGACCTCCCATGTTCATACAATCCCTCCTCCCTTTCTTCGACTGGATTCCTGGAGCTCAGCCTGGTGCTTGGCTGTGGGTCTCTGCATCTGATTCTATCAGTTGCTAGATGAAGGTTCTATGATGACAGTGGGGTATTCACCAATCAGATTACAAAGTAAAGTTAGTTCAGGCACCCACTCCACTACTCCATTGCTAGGAGTCTTAGCTGGAGTCATCCTTGTGGCTTAATGGGAACTTCCCTAGCACCAGGTTTCTCCCTAACCCCATAATGGTTCCCTTTATGAAGATAAATGGACTCTCACTTTGTTCCTCCCCAAACTTGACCATCCCATTCCTGCACGTTCTCATCCCCCATTCCCTCTCCCACTACCACCCTCCTTGCCCTCAGTTTACCCAGGAGATCTCATCTAATTATCCTTCCCAGAGCGATCCATGTGTCCCTCTTAAGTTCCTCCTTTTTACCCAACTTCTCTGCAGTTGTAGATTGTAGTCTGGTTATCCTTTGCTTTACAGCTAGTATCCACTTACAAGTGAGTACATTCATGTTTGTCTTTCTGAGTATGGGTTACCTCACTCAGAATGATTTTTTTCTAGTTCCATCCATTTACCTGAAAATTTCATGATGTCATTGTTTTTTATAGCTGAGTAATATACTCCATTGTGTAAATGTACCACTTTTTTTTTCAAATATATTCTCTGGTTGAGGGGCATCTAGGTTGTTTCCAGGTTCTGACTATTACAAATAATGCTGCTATGAACATTTTGGAACAAGGGTCCTTCTGGTGTGATTAAGCATCCTTTGGGTATATGCCCAAGAGTGATATCCCTGGGTCTTGAGGTAGATTGATTCCCAAGTTTTCTGAGAAGTCACCATACTGATTTCCAAAGTGACTGTGTAAGTGAGCACTCCCACCAGAAGTGGAGGGGTGTTCCCCTTACTCTAATCTTCATCAACGGTGATTTTCATCTTAGCCATTCTGTCAGGTATAAGATGGCATCTCAAAGTCGTTTTGATTTGTATTTCCCTGATGATTAAGGATTTTGAATAATCCCTTAAATGTCTTTTAGCCATTTAAGATTCTTCTGTTGAGAATTCTCTGTTTAGATCTGGACCCCATTTTTTATTGGATTATTTGTTCTTTTGATGTCTAAATCCCTGAGTTCTTTATATATTTTGGAGATCAGCCCTCTGTCAGATATGGGGGTTGGTGAATATTTTTCCCATTTTATAGGCTATCATTTAGTCTTATTTACTGTGTCCTTTGCCTTATAGAGGAAAAATTTCAGTTCAGGGGGTTCCATTTAAGGTCTTGCTATCTCCATAAATGTGGCTGGCCTTGACCTTGCCATTTTCCTTCAGCTTTTCTGAATACTGATATTGTATATGTGCACTAGCATGTCCCGCCATGATAAAAAATTCTTCAATTTATTACCACTCTGCTACATTTGGGATTGTCAGACATTATCATGATCTAAGACCTTCACGTGACCACTATTGCAAGTTTTCCTTAAAAATAGTTTAGAATTAATCCAATTAAGCTTCTAGAATGAAATTACAAATAAGTTTTAAAAACTCACCTTGTTATTAAGTATTTTTAAGCTTTTAGGATGTTATAAAATCTATATATACAATGTGCAGAATAATACTTTGTACACAGTAAATTTCACATATGACAGAAACCAGTGCACCTGTAAACTGGTGCTCAGAACACCCAATTGCAGAAGGTGCAGTTGACCACATTGGGTGCTGGGCATTGGTCCTGAGCTGGAGAATAGGAAGTTCTATAGAACAAGTGTGACATCTCTGAACTGTCAGAAAAGTGACACAGTTTGGATGGGCATTTTTGGCAGAGAGCTCAGAATGCGCAGAAGCCCAGAGAGAGTATCAATTTGAGTTGCAAAGAGAAGGGGAAGAAAGTTAGAGTTCAAAGGTAGAGGATGTGGAGATGGGAATGTACATGAAGTTATCACAAGAGATGGTTTATCCTAGTAATTCAGTAGACAAAGGGAGTCATCAGGAATCTTATTCAGAAGATCAACAATAATACACTGACTAACTGCAATGGAAGAATATCTTCTTGAGTATCTACAAAAATAACACAGAACTTAGTTTCAGTGTGTATGTGTGTGTGTGGGGGGGGGTATGTTCCTCAACCAGTAGGGTCAGTTATCTCTATAGGACCTGCTTGAAATTTTACACAGAGAAGCAGGATGTACATCTTTCCAAGATGCCCAGGTGACTTATAAGCACACTGAAATTTGAGAAAGACTGGTTTGAAATTCACACAGGCAGATATAATTTATTTCAGGGGGAGAGAATGAGAGTCACTTTCAGAAACTTCTAAGAGGTGAAATGGGGAGGAGTAGGGAGTAGGGATGACGGGTGGCAGAGAGAGTGCCTGGAGAATTTGTTTCCTTATTAGCATTTCTAGGTGGAAGATGATGTGATTACAAAATTGGAAGTTTTGGGGAGTGAATATAAGAAAATAATTCTCTTTATTGCATGGTATTTCTAAGTAGCCCGTGCTGCATGAAGAGGATCCACTAAAAATGTGTGGGTCAACATGGAGTCATGTAATTAAGGAGAAAATCTGGTCATTCTCTTAATGTCGTGGAAGAGTTCCCCAAGTGACCCTTCTCCACTGCCCTTCTATAAGAGAACAAGGGCATGCTAAAATTGGCTTTCTAGTACGCATTAAATACTTTGAGAAAAATTGAGTTCATGAAGTCAGAGATCTCTGACTCTTCTGTTAAGTATAAATGCATGAAAATAAAACCATAAAGC
Source organism: Arvicola amphibius (assembly GCF_903992535.2). NCBI lineage: Eukaryota > Metazoa > Chordata > Mammalia > Rodentia > Cricetidae > Arvicola > Arvicola amphibius. Next base: position 157,744,075 of record NC_052048.2, read on the forward strand.
ACAGCAGAGCTTGGTAATTTGTGTGTAATTCTTCTGTGTAGACTTGGCAGGGTTTCAGGCTCTGGAATTGGGTTAGGTTATGGATCCTGGTGAGGCTTGGCATCAGCACTGGTGGATATTTTTCAAGCTTTCTTTAGAAAGATGTAGAGAACCTGGGTATTTGAGACTACTACTTGCTGAGTTGAAAGGAAATCTTCCTCAGGGGTGAGCTTGAAAGGTTATCTAGCCAGATTGTGGAATTTCTGAACAACCAATTACTCTCCAGCCTAGAGTTGCCTGATTTAGCAAATAAGAGTGGAGAGCACCCTGATAAATTTGAACCTCAGATGAATATTAATAACTTCTCAAGTCGGTTTGTCCCAAATATTTCAGAAAATATACACATAAGGAAAAATATATAATACTTTTCTGAAACCAACTTGAGCTGTATATTATTTGTTTTAAATGACAACCTTTTTGAGTGACCTAAGTGAAGATTATAAATGTATTTACATATATAAAATACCACAACTATTAATGTTTAAGGACAAAACTGAGAAATTAATGATGTGTCAAGTAAAAATTTATAACATCGATTTAAAAAGCATCTATATATCCATTTTGGAGGAAGAAACAAAACAGGCTCTTTGGGAAAAATTATACTATGATTTTCCTTCCTGTGCTTGAGATAAAACTACTGATTTATTTTTTAAACCTTCCATACATTTTATCATCCTCTTCTATAATCTTCATACAACAGAGAGTGGGAAGACAGCCTATAATTAAGGCATAAGTTATCAAACACTGCAGATATAGAGCTGCAATGGAAAGGAAGCTTGGCGGCTGCTTTCTGCCGGTAGCTCTAGTGCTCAGCAGATGTGCTCCTTCCAAACAAGGAAGGCGGTGTGGAAAATAACTCTGTTACAGGTAGTGGTTAATATAGAGAGAAAACGTTTCTTTAATTAGATCTGTTTTTAGAATTTCTTTGGCCTGGATATATATTACATCTTTTTTTTTTCAATCAAATTAAACAGCTACATCAAAGAGAAAATGCAATTTAAAGTATCTGGAAGTATGATGTGGGAACATAGAAAAGTTAAGTTTTAATTCCATTAAGGGTCATGGAGAGGTTTTCCAGATGGCAGCATGCAAAGATCTTTATAATATATGATAAAAATCTTCTTTAGTGCATTTTTAATGACTAAGGTCATAGATGCAGAGGTTGTGGGAAATAGAGAAGATGATGAGGCAGCAAGAAACCCTTACCTCAGATATGAACACATAGAAACACTGATAATTTTTATACATTGCTTTGTAGTGTTTTTTCTTGTTAATGTAGAGATTGTTTTGTATACATGAAAATTTCTACCTCCTACTTCACTCAATGAATGTCCTTTTTTAAAATTAAAAACTCTCCATTTAATATCATTATACAGGTAACCAGCAATACGTTGCATGGATGAATAGTGATTTTTTTTAAATAATTCTTTAACATTGGGCTTTTGGTATCCAGGAATTTGTATCCATTATAAGAGGCATCATTGTATATTCAAAGAATTATATAATACTGATTATTTCTGATGATATGAAGTAGAATTCCTTGGCTAAGAGTATAAGACAACATTAATGGTTTTACCACATATACCATCAAACTGTCTTCTAATAGACTGTCTTCCTTGTTCACAGAGATGGTGAAAGGTTACCACTGATAGTCAGAGGTAGAAAAGTGTTGTACATAGTCAGACCCAAGAAATCAAAGAGTGTGCTGGGGACATAGGCTATGGGTGGTGGATGGGTAATACCAAGCTAAGAGAGACTCGCTTCAGTATTGGATTGCGGAAATCTTAAATGCCACACTAATGTAGTGAGTTTCTCTTTCTATACTAGGGAGTAGAGAACCATGGAGAGTTTCTGAGACGAACAATGCCGTGACATTAGAACTTTCTTTCAGTTAATTAGAGGCTATTAAATGTTTCTGAACTTTTTGATCATGCTCAAATAATATTTAAGGTCATCAGCTATCAAAATTTGAATGTCTGGAAATAAACTATTCCATGGGCACATCATGTTTAAAGATACCATTGACATTTACTTTATTGAACATAAATTGATTTTTATACACTCCTGTCAGTGACTGCATAAAGCACCTGGAAGATGGAAAGTGGCAGGCCATTCTGTGTCATGGAGACCTTTAAATGTATACTATGGTGGTGGTGGGACTGCGGTGGGATAGAGATTTACTGAGGATTCAACATGTTTCTAGGACATTTTTGTTTAATGATGTACTCCGAAGTTGTTCCTAGCTTTGATAAAGACTGGAAAAGCCCAAATGCTATTTAAAAAGACTGTTCAGATACACATTGATTTTAAAACCAGCACACAGTGTGTCATTTTTCATGCTTCTCCTTCTTTATAAAAATATTATGTGAAAATATAAAGAAAGAAATTACTCCTCTACCCAGGTCTTTTATATTTCTCTAGACAGAGCTGCTTTTTAAATTAATTTTTGTTTTTGTTTGCAATGTACTTTGTACATATCCACTCCCACGCACCCTCAATCTCCACCAACTCCTACCAGTCTTCCTACCCCTCTTCCTAAAGCCCCTCACATCCCTGTTCTGTTTGTATTTTCTTCTTTTCTTGTCTTATAACCTGCTGAGTCTGTGTGCATAGGTGTGGGGTGCTCTGTGCCAGAGCTTGGTCAGTCTGCCCATGACCATATCCACAAAGGAAGCTAACCCTGCCTCTTGCGGTAGACATCAACTGGTAACAGCTCCTTAGATAGCAGTGGAGCAGAGTGAATCTCTCCCCACCCTGTTGGGTTATTGATGGGCTTGATCTTGTCTAGGCAGCCACAGCTACTGCAATTTCATGAGTGTGATGGCCTTGTCATGTTGAGGAGACGTCACTTTGCAACACACCTCCTTGACCTCGGACCCAAGCTGCTTTTATTTCATTTTCTTTTTTCCCCCCACTACTACACAGATATTTTCAGGAAAACGAGAATACAACCAGGTTAATGTTGTTCAGTCTGGACATTGTCAGTTTCTGAAGGAAAAAAAAAAGATCGAATCTGTTGCTTCTTTCACACAAACATCTGTCACAAAAGGAAGGTGGAATAAGCCATGAAGAGAGGGAAGATGGAACAATTACAGGTATATTGTATTTCCTTGTGTCTCTTTATTGTGAACACTCTGGTGCTGGGAGAATGCAAGCTTCTCAATTTGAAATCTTTTTAAATGCTGAAGGTTCTGAGTTTCAAATTCAACCTGATCTTTTCAGCCTGTGGATTCTGTCGCCTGCTGTCATAACATCGCTTCTCGATTCAAAAGGGGAAAGGAGATCCACAACACCTCAAACAGAGCTTGTCTGGCATCAAGTAAAAATGAATCGGAAAACCAAGCATTAACGCTTACTTGAAATAGATAAGACATTAAAAAGTAGGGCCAGAATTGCATTGATGGTCTGAAACAGCTATTGAAGTGTTTTTTATGGCACCTGCAACCAGACGTGCTTGGCTGGGAGTCTGAGGCACTTCTGCTTTACAGCAGTCGTTGCTGACATTGTGTTAAGCCTAAAATGCAAATAGCCTCTGCTTGTATGCCTTTTGACTCTGATGGGCTGCTGCACCATTGAGAGTGGAAGTATTTCTGACGAGGCTTTATAAATTTGTCCTGAAAGTTTCCATAGAATGAATTTTTGCCCATAAAGCAAGCCATTTAACACATTTTTTTTTTCTTTTGGTCAATTTAAAGCAAATAAATCAGGTCAGGTCAGTTTTATGACATAAAAGGAAAAAACGATATTTTCTCACTTTGGACTCTTTCATTTTTAAATTTCTGCAACTAAAATGTCTTTTCTTTAAGTCCACAATGACAGGTCATTAATCCTTAATGTGGATTTCTACCTCTGGGTATTTGGGGTAGAAAACTCATTAAGATTCTTTTGTTTTATATATGACTGTCCTAATATAAATTTGGAGTTCATGTTTAGAATTTGCTAAAATGAATAGAAAGCATAGTCATGCATTTAATGAGTTGAACTATGTAAAAACTACTTCTACCTATAGGAAATGTGTCATACTTTTTTTAAGTATTGGCTGGTAATTTTTCAAAAGAATGGAGTTCTGCAAACACATCTGGTAGATACACTACAATTTGGATACTGGAGATAACTTCTTCATTCTCTTCCTTTTTTGGGGGGTTTTCGAGACAGTAGTTTCTAAAGCCTGTCCTGGAGCTAGCTCTTGTAGACCAGGCTGGCCTCGAACTCAGAGATCCGCCTGCCTCTGCCTCCCAAGTGCTGGGATTAAAGGCGTGTGCCACCACCGCCCGGCTTTCATTCTCTTCCTTAATCACAGTTTCCCTTGCTCACTTCTTCCTCTCTCCTATAAGATTCTTGAAAGTCAATACAAAGGGAAGATCTGCCATCAAGACACATTGCATGCTCAACCAGAAAGACTTCACTATCTTACATTTCCAAGTACACTGGGGACAGCATTTTTAAGATTACCAAAATAACATCTGTTTCTTTTTATTCCATCTGCTCATAGCTATAGAACAACTCATAGAGAGGGATGCTATGATTTTGGTATTGTGTCTTCTTTTCCTTAATTATGTGCCAATGTCACACACAGTCTAAGCTATATTTCATGCAAGCATTTGAAAACCCAATAAATTCAGCCCATCAATATTGGGTGAATATCAGCTGCATATCAAGCACTAGGAATACAATAAATAGCAAAGTTGTCACCATTTGTACTCTTAAAATGATAGTGAATGTAATGTGGAGATTATCTTTTCCAAATTATTCTACAGATACTAAAGCTTGTAGTTGTGGTAAGGGCTTATAATGTATATAATACAACAGACAAATTCCCATTGAAGACCAGCAAAGGCTTTCTTTAAGCAGGAATGGATGCATTGTTGCCAGGGCAGTCTAGAAAAGAAAGTGGCAAAAGACTGCACTGTGTGACTGGAGAAGACTGAACTTAGCTTGCAATGATGTTCTTATGAAGGAGAAGAAAGAAAGCACTCATATTGGTACTATGCATGGCCATGTCCATACCCGACTATGACCCAGAGACAAAGGATCCAGCAAATAGTGGTGGATCTGCTAAGGAACACAAGGGAGAGGGATAACTGGCTTTCTGATTTGTTCTTGACTATAGGGCTGTTAATTATCGGAATGCTGAGATATATTTTAGCTCATTAGATCATAAGCTCAATACTAAACTATGTTTCTGGGGTGATTTTGCAAGTCGGAATATTAGTACAATCAATTTTGGTATGTAACACTTCTTTTTTATTCTGAATGCCCTTGCTGTTTTGTAGTCAAAATTTATAAACATTTCCTCTTGTACTAGAAATCCTCCTAAAAAAAGTGTCAAAGAAAATGCAAATCATGTTATTATTAGAACTCTGAAATGGTAATTACAGAAAGGTTTGTATTAGTCTGGTGTTCTGAGTGCTCAGACCCCCTGTACTGTTTAATGTATTTATATAGCATTCAAGACGGTAGCTAAGTTATAAATTTCCATCACAAGAATGATGCAAAAAGGTAAGTTTTTTGACAGCATCTAAATCTTTAATCATCATCATTTTCTTACATAAAAAACATAACCTGTTCATTTATATATTTAATTACCAACTACTGTAGTGGTTTAAGGAGAGGAAGGCTGGGTTTGGAAAATTTTGATCTACTTCAGGGACACACATTGTTTCCTGCTATCAATAGCTTCTTTTCCTTAAATCTGTAGCGTTCAACTCTCCTTTCTGCTGAGGTGACCGTGGAATTTGTATATGTGGTCTTGTTAACTAATCCGGCATTTCTCTAGCTTTTCTTTTACTGGCTTCAGAAACTCTATAGCAGCCATTCACAGACCCATTCTTTCATCTGTTGTCCAACCATGGTCCAACCATGGATCCCTTCGGTCGGTGGTGTTAGCATGTCACGTGCAGAAGAACTTGGGCAGAGAAAAAGTCTTTGGAGATTCAAGACACTCAGGCTTCTTTGCTTTCCTGGGGCTGGATTTTTGCAGTGTCACCTTCCACAGTGAATAAAGACAGGAAACATGGCAAAGATAAGGCTATCAAGTTATCAAGACTTTATTTTCAAAGCATTGTGTTCTCCACTTTGTTTTCTCTGAGTGACTTGTTTTGACAGAAGCCAACTACCACACTGTGCATGTTAAGAGCCCATGCTGTCCACATGGTGAGCCCCTTGTAGACAGTGGCTGAGGCTTCTGCTGATTATGAGAGCCACGTGGGAAGTAGGTCTCATACTTTAGCTTGAGTTTATTGGATTTATATTTAACAAATTTAGTCCTTTCATGGGTTTGACAAAAACTTTATGAGAGATTCTGAGACACAAATAAGCTATATTAAATAATTTTTCTTTTTAAAAAGTTCTCCCTTATTTTTTTAGCCAAAATATATTTTTTATCACTTTAAGTAATTAATTTTTGAAATAACTTGCTAAGCTATCATAGGCTCGAGTGTTGATCTATGCTTTCTTTTATCCCCACATATGTATCAAGGGAGGGTTATATTCACATCTCAGCTATGTGCTTCACAATAATAAAGAAAGCAAAATCAGTTTCAGCAAATAGAGACATTACCACAATTTATGCTTTTTTGGAATCCAAACAGACATAGATAATAGTAGTTACTTGGACTTTTATTACAATTTGTAATTTATTTTTGCAGTTTGCAAATTTCTTTCAGGCAATATAGTAGACGTTATAGACAAGGAGAGAGTTAATAAATATGTACCAAGTGATACCACGTTTCTGTCAGTGAGGTATGTACTGGGGTCATGCACAGATGAAAAAGAATGAAGTCTATTTTCTCTGAAGAATGTATAAACACTCAAATGGTCACAAGAGTCATTTTTACTGCTAAAGTTCAAGTACAGGTTGCTCTTAAATATAAAATGAAGGAAGACAGACTAATCTGAGGGTCAGAAATGGCTTCTCTGAAAACTTTATATTTCAGTTGAGGTTTACAAGACTCAAGGACCAATCTGAGAGGAAAGAGTGACAGGTGAAGGAGAGGCAGACTAGTCTAGGTCTATCAAGGCTTTGAGTTAGGGCAGTGCATAGTGTGTCTGAAGAGGAAAAGAGGTAGTCAGCTATTAATGGACAAGTGTGTGAGAGGAGAATGTTGTGGCTCAGCGCTGAAGATACAAGCAGAGGCCAGCCGTTCAGCTCTGCCTATGAGTCAAGGGGAAGATCTGAAAGTGAAGTCAACCAGAACTTGAATTCAGATTTTCTTTTTATGCATTTCATTACATATAACTTAGTATTTCTTGTTACCCTGTCCTTGTCAGTTAGACTACATGAAAATGCCTACTTTGAAAGAGAAAAAGAACCTTAAGTCTAAGACTTGAGGGCAAGGACAAGACTTAGCAAAGATGATGAACTCACCAACAGCAGAGGTCAAGAATTTGGTTACAGGCTTGCTGCTCATGGATTGCCTTTTAGAGTCAAAATGAGACTGTATCTCATTTTATCTGTTGGATTTCACTTGATCCACATGCTTGTTCTAGGTGCTTTCCACAAGCATGTTTAATGAGTGTTTCAGAGACCAGATTGCATACTGACATCAAGAAAGCCCAGACAATTGTCAAGCTTTAGCCAGGGCTGACAAGTCCCTTGGGGGATACTAGCATATATATATATGAATGAGGCACGTGCAAGCTTTATATGCCCCTGCATTCAATACTTTTATACAGTAGTTGTAAAGTCTTTACATAAATAATGATGTGGGTATTTGTGGGTATTTATCAAGAAGTTCAAGCTTTTTTTTAAGGCTGGATGTTTTGGTTTCATCTTTGTTGCTGTGATAAAATGCTCTAATCAAAAGCAACATAGGGAAATTATTTCGATTTGATTTTTGTTTACAGATTATATTCTATCTTCGGGTGAGTCACGGCAAGTATCTGAAGGCAGACTTTTTCTTTTTTTTCCCCCTATTCCATGAATCATTACCTCTGACTAAGGAACTCACTTTACAACCAAAGAATAATGGCAGAAAACATGAAGGATGCTGTTTGCTAGCTGGTTTACACACTCATGCCTAATAGCTTTCTTATTCAGTCCAGGACACCTGCCCAGGGAATGGCACCTCCTAGAGTGGGCTGGGTTCTCCTATACCAATTAACAGTCAAGACATTCACCCACAGACATGTCCACAGGCCGTTATCTGAGTAGTCCCTTACTGAGACTCCCTTAGGTGATTCTTGTCTGTGTCAAGTTGACAATTAAAGCGAAGTAGGACACTGAATCTAGGTGAAAGACGATACTGATTACTTATAGAGTCTATAGGAGACCTTCACAGACTTCTATTATTAGTAGCATATACTTGCACCTAGAAAGATTGAGGAGAAAGGAGAGAGACAGGGTTTCATATTGGGTCTCATACTTAACTAACTTATCTACTGACTTATTTCTGGCAGCAAAAGATTAAGGAATCAAGGATTCTTGAATTAGTAACCAGAGCCCGTGTTCCTTAGGCAGGAGAAGCGATTGCTTTGCTTGGAGATTAGAGGGCTAAGAGGAGAAGAAAGGCTGATCCTAGGAAAATTGCAAAGCTGCTGAAGAGGCAGTAGCTGAACATATTTTCCTTTTATTTTTCAATGTTTCGATGTCTGAAGAAAAAGATATCAGACATAGTACTGACTGGCAGTGATCCAGCTAAATCTCTGGATAGTTTAGAATTCTGTTGATTGGCATTTGACTGAAGTTCCCTGACATCCAAAAGAATCTGCTCTGCTCATGAAGGCTGACTCGCATTGGCCACTTTTTTACTTCTTGTGGGGAGGGAGAAAAGCATATGTGGTATTGGGACTTGTGAAGTGTCAGGATGAATCAAAATCCTTTCAGAACATTTGGGACACATCTTTCTGGGTTCAGCCTGCCTTCAGTGAAGTCTTTGAATATCTTGCCTGTGGAGATAGATTTATTATCTATCTATTTATTGAATGCTTTCTTAAAATTTTCCTCTATAAGTGGAGATTTTATTCTAACATAAATCTGACCATCAATTTATATAATCCTCTTCTTGTTTTGAATGGATTTTCATTTAAAAATGGCTAAATCCCTAGGTGGCTAAAGGACTCATGCCCAAAGTTCAAATGGATATTAATTACATCACCATACGCCTTCAGTCTTTGGCCTCAGAAGCTCTAGGTTTATTGAAATGTTCTTCAGGTGATTAAGTATAGAAGAGAGAGTGTAATTTTCATGTTTTCTTTTCCTTTTTTTCCTAATCTATAATAGACAATAATTAAGGATATGTATCATATATACTAATATAGGATAATTAACATTATATATTCATGTATTATAATTAAGGATATATATTTATGTTAATTAAGTATATATATGTATATATATAATATTGGGAAAACAATAAGAACCAGGATATGCAAACATTTCATAGATTGCAGAGATTGGGAGATAAACTGATGAAACATTATAGTATCGTCTACTATGAAAATTGTGGGAAAGCAAAGGACAAAACAGTGACACTCAGCTTATTTGTGAGGGAGATGTGATGAGAAGAAGATGTCAAGGAAGACCACCAAGAAGTTTCTGTGTAAACCAACTAATAGAAATCTCGGTAACATAGAGGTAGGCAGAGTATTTTCAGAGGAGTGAGGCCTGGAAAAGGTTCAGTACATAGCTAGTTAGATGGTTCAGTGGCCTGCCACCAAGCCTGGAGAACTCTGATGAAATCCACTTGATTAAAGGGGAGAGCCAATTGCCACAGCTGTTCTCTGAGCTCCATAGATATGTTGTGACACAACCCTTTCCCCTACAAAAAGGAAAAAATTTAAAAATTCACTATAGAGATATGATGGCATCACAGTACAATTAACACCACATGGATAGTATAAAGTTTAGAAGGTTGGGAAAGGTTATTACTAAGGGTGGTTGCAGGGAGAAAAATGGGGAACAATGAATTAAAACTGTGATGATCATATTCTGATATTTAAGTATAGGCTAGTGAACCTTTTACCCACAGGAATATAATGAGGAGTCCCACTTCCCTCCTAAATTTTGTGACAATCATAACGGAGGTGGTGAAGCATACCAATGTTTACAGTGCACCTACTGTATCGCTAGGCTTTGTGTGCAACACTGGCCTTTGAATACTGGTGTTATCAATTATTTATCATGTGGCCTTGAGCAATGATTTCTTCAGCTCTGTCTGTCATATGCAAATTATGTATAGTAATGATACTTTATCTTCTGCTTGGAGGAATAAAGTTAGGTCAGTATTTAAATGAAATAAAGTCAGTATTTGGCAGATACTAAGCATTTTATGCATACTTGCTAACAGTATTATTGTTACTTTTAAACACATTTTCTAGTTGGAGAGACTGGGTTACAAAGGCCTGAAAACATGGCACACATCACACTCTGGCAAATGATATGCTAGTCTTTGCTTTCAGATGGAGCTGGCCTTGAACCCAGGACTAGAGTGCAAGCCCTAGAGGCATGAGTGTTGCCCAGAAGTTTTCATGGTCTTGATGTATGACCTGATAAAGATGGACTGCAAAGATGTGTCCAGACTTCTCTCCATCTCCTGAAACTCCTTTGAGAGGAGGTAGGGGTGGGGCAACAAAATTATTTTTGAATACTCTGTAGTCTTGCCATAGAGCTCTTGTACAGTGATGAGAAGATACAGAAACAAAAAGAGGTGTTCAAACTTGTAGTAGCTACTGGCAGAGCAGCTATCTGTGCAGTCTTCGACAGGATATTTAGCAAACCTGAGACTCAGTTCTATCCTTACTAAGTTAATAAGCTATTGTTTAGTTAGTTCTGCACTTTTGCTCTGAAATGTGCTTCATAGGTAGATATTACTTCAGTGGATAATCATAACAGGTTGGTAAGGTTGGGATTCACTATCCTATTTTGTAAACCATCAATTAAAGCATTTAGGGATTAGCATGCACAGACTCATATTGCAATGAAGTGGCATCATGTTTGGCCCTAGACAGTGGGAGTCCCAGTCCTATGTTCTTACCTGCCACACTAAAGAGAGCTTTGGTATAAACAGTAGTTTATTACTAAAGAACCAGTAACATTGTGACCAAAATAACCATTGGAGATTAGAGATCAGAGTAAGTCACTTTTTTTTCTTCCCTTACAACTCTTTTCTTCATTAGAATATTATTTTTTTATTTTTAAGGAAAGACTGTGTTAATATTTGTATAGCGAAGTAATTTGTTTATCTTCATCCTGGAATTAAAGATGAGTAAAAAGTTTACCAGAGGTTAAGAGCCAGTGAGCTAACCACACTTGTAGAGAGATGGACATACGCCAGGTGTCCACCATGAGACTAAGTATAATGCCACTACAGAGGAGCAGCCGCATGGGAATGTAATTGGTGTTGTGGATTCTGATTTGTACAAGAGGCATTCACAACTTTTAGATGCCTACCCATCAATTCCAGATGGACTCTGTGGGGTCAGCATGGAGACTCTCTTAAAGATCGACACTGTCAATGTCCACCATTAGCTGTCTAGTTGCATTCGGTGTTCTTGCAGAGAGGCAGACTTTTTCAATTTGTCTATTTCAGTGTCCTCATTTTTCAGGGTACTGCATTTCATTACAATATATCTTAAAACATTCCCGTGTCTCATTTTTATCCCTTCAGACTGATTTCATAGGAAATTTTTAGTGAGCAAGCACTTTCTACATCATTTGAATGAAGAAACGGGTCTCTATCCTTTCAGAAAGGACACTTTTTTCATTGCGATGATTATTATTTTTATTTTGAAAGGCCAGTAGTGTTCAAAGCTTGGAAAATAGGTCTATGCAATGTTGACATATAACTGTCCTTGCGAGGGGGTCAGGTTTGTTTGTTTGTTTGTTTAAAATCATGTTGTTCCTTCAGTGTCTGATATCATTAATTCATTCCTCTCAACAGTTTATACATTCCTATACCTCTTTCTTTTATATTTTAAAAATACAAGCAGATTAATTCCTTTCTATACTTTTTGGTACCAACATATAAATAATGCAATCTGTCTGTAAGTAAGTGATCATATTTACCTATGACATTCAAATGGGGACACTTTTCTGCTTGGGAGTTCAGTTGGAGTTTTAGGGTTTCTGCTGTAAGCAGTTAGGCATGGTGACCTGATACTTAGAGAGTGGGTCAATTCTTTTGGTACCTCTTAATATGGTAATTCCTGGGTAAACCTTCATTAAACCTATCAATGAAACAGCCAGGCTTAGTCAAAAGGATCCAAGGGACAAGGAGACCTTGTCCCACTTTCCCCACTCTGACATCACAGCATCTTAAGCAATTCCAAGCATTTGATGCAAGTTTACTATCTTATTGCTATAATTACCCCCATTCTGCTGAATTTTAATCTGTTTCTGAATCTATTCTCAGACTCATCTTCCATCTGGCAATATGGTATGTTTTGGCTGGACTGCTTATATTTCAAGGATCTTCTTTTGTGTATTAAATAAAAGGATGTGTGTACATCACATATGTTGGAACATTTGCAATTAGTTGGTATTACTCTCTTAAGTGACTGGGCAGGGAAGGCAGGCTGCCAGCCTTGGCAATCTTTTCAGATTCCTTCTCATGCCAATTTGCAATTTGTGATGGAGCTACATTTTCATCAGGAGAGTTTCACTGAGCTTTGGAGATGACCGTGTCTTCAAGTGACTAGGCAGATTCTTGACTAGAGTTAATTACATGACTTCTTCCTAAAATATATTTCCATGGAAATGCTGAGAACAATGCCTTGTGAAACTCAATATGGGGCAGACATTGATGTTCTTACATAGAGTTTACTATAGGGATGGAGAAAGTATGAATGATTTTATCAAATGCACTGCTTATCTTTGTTGGTTATATAATAACAGAAACAGCTGACTAAATATTCTGATTCAAAAATATGGGGGGCTCTGAAACTGAAAATTCTAACCCAATAATGTTTTTCTTAGGAAATGACACTAAAACTGTAGTCAGGCTGCAAGGAGAGAACTTTGCCGGGGGTGGGGGGAGCTTTCACACAAGGGCTTACAGGTTGTTCCTGTACCTGAATGGATGTTTTGTATGGAATTCAGGATTGATTCATTAATAATTAATCAGCAAAATCACATGTCATATTTTCATAGGCCAAATTGTGTTACTGTTTTATGAATGAGGACTCAAGAACACAAGGAAAGAAGAACTCGAAGTACTGGATGGTCAGAGAAGACGGCAGAGAAGAGTGGGCTTTCTTTAGTGTTGGAGAAGAGATAGTGAGCAATAAGATGAAGGCAAGGGAGAGGAAGCCATGGTCCCACACTCCAGGGAGAGCAATGGCATGCTCACAGAGTCCTGAACAAAAAAACACATCGAATAGAAACCAAACACCATAAATCAAATTATAAATTTTGTTTTAAAATGAAATTAATGATTTTTCAAAAACATTTTATGTAACTATTTGCATTTGTTTCTGAGAAGTGGTATATATTTGTTGGGTGTGGAATAAGGTATTTTAAGTCTTAACCACAAAACTGTGAAGAAAAAAATTATAACGCAATGCATTCCAGTTCTTGGAAAATGTCTATTATCAACATTAGTTAAGTATATGAAGTAATCGTATGTATTTTGTACACACACACACATACACACATGCACACATACGTTATATTTTCTCACACAAAAATATGCATCCACTAGATAATCAGTAATAACGTCATAAAACTGAATCATAATGTACATGGCTGAAAGTTTCATCCTTTATTATTTTTAGCAATCACTAATTTGAATATATAGGTGGAAATGTACATGCCAGAAATTTCAAGTGACATTTCTCTCCACTGTCTAATCATATCTCTGCACGGTGTTTCCATAACCTTAATATATCTGTGACATTTATTTGAGAATGCTTACTATGGGACTCTTCATTTGAATTTCCTGGGTTCATGTATATATTTCTAATTCTTATTCACAACGTTATGTTTTTCAGAAGTGGAGTTTTTTTAATGTTTAATCTATTTAATGGATGGCTACTCCCATGTTTGAGCGACAGAAACTTCTTGAACTAAAGGATGGAATTTGCAGGACTTTTTAAAGTAAGCAGCAGGGAAGGACAGGGTCAGATGGGCTCTAGTGCAAAAGGAATAGGAAATTGAAGCCCTGCTGTCTTTGCATGGTAGCCTCTTTTAGCACAGTCGACTAGACATGCGCACATTTGGTAGCATAGCTACTCAAGGCTCTCAGGCCAGATGCCCTAAACTCTTTTAGCCTGTAAAATTTCAACACGTTTATCTACTATGTGCTAATATACTTTGAAGTTCTCTAACACAGAGATGGCAGCAGATAACCCGTTCCTCTATGAGGTGCCCTCCTCTCTAACACAGAGATGGCAGCAGAGACCCCGTTCCTCTATGAGGTGCCCTCTTCTCTAACACAGAGATGGCAGCAGAGAACTCATTCCTCTGTCAGCTGCCCTCCTCTCACTGGTGTCAGGTGGGCTCGGAAAGTTACAGTTGAGTTGGAGTATGGAGAAATTGGTTGGAACAATTAAAGTGAAATTATACAACCATGAAAATTATAGCCTTTTGCCTGTTTATTGTTTGCAATTATATAAATGAGGTTGATATAATTTGTATATGTGACCTCTACCACCTTTCTTAAATATTTTTCTTTTCATATTAGTATCTACCTCCTTTCTTAAAAAACAACCCCTTTCTTATTAGCATCCTATAGACATTCATGCACAAAGAACTTAGGGTTTTCTGCTTCGTAATTTAAGAATAAAAGAATGTGTTGTTATCAATGCAGAAGAAAAGCTTCCAAACAAATTTCTGATGGAATAAAGTTTGCCTGCTTTCACACTTGGATAACTGACCTTTTGAAATATAAAAATTTAACTTCTAAAACATTTAGCTCTCCTCTGAGCTCTGGAAAGCAGACTATTGATGAAAACTAAAAAAGGAGACTAAACTTAGAGTATAAGATGAAAATTGACACCCAAGGTAAAGCAGAAGCAGGGAGTTCAGAGGTGGAGCTGAAATGTCTTTGTTTGGCAGGCCCGGCTACTTCCATTATATTAAGCCACAGGGTGTAAGGTTTTAGAAGGAAATTTCTGGAAACTGTAATTTCCTGTGGTTGTAAGATTGGATTCTGCAGTGTTGCTATTTAGAGGAAAAAAGTCACTATGCTTATCAGCAACTGGGACAAAATAGCTGTGAACTATGTGGATGGAATCACGTAGAAGATCAGAGATGTTGGTAGAGCACACACCAGAGATGTGTATGGGGCTCAGTATTGGGATCCGTCCTGCCCCAACAGACAGAAGAGTAAAGCAACTGTTTTCTAGTCCTGAACTCTGGAGACAGCAAATGATATGACCCTAACAAACAACGGGGACCCATGAGTACTAACGGAAAAGGCCAAAAAGATGTGGGCTCTGGTGGCAGACACACCTTTAATTTTAGTACTTGTTCCCAAGCGTTGGCTGACAGATCTCTGTGAATTCAGGCCAGCCACGGCTGCATAGCGAGACCCTGTCTGGGCTATCTTGATCTTGTTAAAATGTGAGCTCCAGGATGGCAGGTGACAAAGGCGGATGTCTAGCTCCATCACTCAATGGGTAGCTAGTTACTATGGGTTTCTTTACCTCACACCTGACGCTGATAAAGTATTTAAGAATCAAAGATTAGATAGCTTATGGGCCTAAGGTGAAAACTCACCGCTATTATTCTGCTAAAACAATTTAGCATTCACATGACTCCTAATGACATATTTCTGCACCGATAGATCAGTGCATTGCTCAACCCTCATCAGAGAAACTTCTTTTTGTGGGGTGTGGAAATTAACACAGAGACCCACAACAGAACAATGGGCAGAGAGTGAGAGACTTTGAGGCACTTGCACAGATGGGATGTGTTTATGTCTTCTATGTGGAAGAAGAGGCAGGAGAATTGTCGGAACCGGAGGCGATGGGTGACTCCAAGGAAACAGCATCGTCCAGGGACAATAGGGCTGACGCACATGTGAACTCACAGAACCCACAGCAGCATGCCTGAGACCTACACAAGTTCAAAATAGCAAATCCCAATCTGGAGAAGGGAAGTGGGCACAAAGTTTCCAAACAAGAAGCTATTTATAATGAATACTTGCTTGGAAAAGGGATTCATTTTTTTCCAATGGTGTGACACCGAGATATCAATCTCACCTTCTAGGGCAGGCCCCAACTCCAGGAACGGTTGGCTAACAAAATGTATCTCATTTTTTTTGTGTGTGTATGCTTTTTTGTGTTTTTTTTTATCTGATTGGTTTTTGTTTGTTTGTATTTTGCTTTTTTGAGGGATAAAGAGTGAAATAGAGCAGATGGGGAGGATATGGAAGGAACCAGGGGAGGGGAAAGAATATGATCTAAATTTAGTGTATAAAAATTTAAATAAGAAATAAAATATCAAATTAAGAAAACAAAGAATTCAATCCCATAGTATTACTGACCACACTTGAGGCTGCTGCATCAGTCAGTGTAAGCATAGAATCTTTTCCTGGTTGCAGAAGTCCTGTAGGAGAGAGCTGAGAGACTTCACAGTGAGTTCCTAGTGGCCATCAGCCTGAAGGTTAGTCCCATGCCTGGGCTCCCTCCTTCTTATAGCACTCAGAGACTTCTTGGGAGCGCACTTAGATCTTGGCATTGATGTGACCTTTGTGGCCACGCATCACTAGTGACACAAACACTGAGGCATGTCCCTGCATGCGCCTCTGCATCTGCAGCCCCCCATTTGCTTCCTAAAACAGTCTGTTTCTCTGGTGGCTGCTAGGCAGAGACTCCAGGTAGTCAGCTCCCATTTCTAGAGAAGGCTATATTTAAGCCGTGTAAAAGAGTTGAGTGGACAGGCTATTTTTAGATGGCGTCTCATTTCATGAAGGAAATTATATCACGGTTTTAGTGGCAAAATCAGACCCTTCACCTTCAAGTCTTTTTTACAAAGAGAGGCAGTTCCCGCTTTTACCCAATACTGAAGAACTTTAAGATCCTGCAAGGAAATAATAAACCCAGTCTCTTCACTTAAAAATAATTCTTAAAGAAATGGAACCCACACGTTGCTTCTTGAACACATTAATTATTTGACTTCATGTGTTTGTGTATTTATGTTAGCTTAGGTCTGTTTTGGTGTCATCAATACTTCTTCCTGGGGGTGGGGACCTTTTCATAGTCATTGACTCCAATTTTGTTGAACTAGTGAGCAATTTAATTTAGACATTTATTTAGCTTAATTTTGCTCTTTTAAAAAGAGTGTTGAGAAGAATGTCAAGGCAACTCACAGTAGCTCATTCCTCCACTCCCCTAAAGCTTGCTATTTTTAAATCAACAGTGTTTTTTTAATTGCAGCAGCATTCTGAGGCTATTAGGCTACTATTCAATTAGGTACTGCTTCTGTGTATACAATGGCACCCAGAAGCTTTAAAGTGTGCATGCAGCTTCAGAAATGTTCCATTTGCTACCAGGGAGTAGCTTAGTTCGGAAAAGCATGAAGGAAATAGAAAGGAGAAAATAGGAACTGTTTCTTAACCCTGCAGTTAGAAAGAAAAGGTAGTGAAAGCAATGGGAACAAACACACATTGCATGCTTTATCAGGTTTGACCTCCACACGAGTGATTTGAGGTGTTCAATATACCTTTATCCCTGTTTAGCTGATGAGAAAGCTGAGGTTTAGAGAGTGTTGTGCTTAGGATATGAACTGTCTGTCTCAGGCTCATGTGTGGAACACTTGGTCTCCAAATGGCGTTACTTTTTCTGGAGGTTCTGGAAATTGTGGGGGTCCTAGTTATAAGAAGCAGGTTCCTGAGGTACATGGCGTCAAACAATTCTGGATTGAATTGTCTGTATCTATGATCTAAAACAAATCATCCATTCTTTAAGTTATTTGTGTCTGATATGTTGTCAAAGAGACACAGAAAGTAATTAATACAGAGGGGGAGTAATTGACAATGAGACATAGAGTCAGGACTTTTACTTAATTTGATTCTAAAACTTCAATCACCCTTCGACATCTCAGTTGAGTGATATGGCTGTACACTAAACATGCTATGTAGTTTTCTGCTATAATTTTGTTAATATGGGCTGGAAATGTTCTGTATCTGTCATCTTTTAAATTTTTATCATGATGTAAGATTCAGATAAAAATCTCATCTCCCTCCAGACCTTTCATCCCTTTCTAAGCAGACCACTGTTCTTTAATCTTTTAAACCTCTATAACAGCAGTTCACAACCTGTGTGTTGTGACTCCTTTGGAAGTCGGAGGAGCCCTTCACAGGGATCACGTGTCAGATATCTTGCATATCAGATATTTACATTATGATTCATAACATCAACAAAGTTACAGTTATGAAGTAGCAATAAAAATAATTTTATGTTTGGGGATCACCACAACATGAGGAACTATATTAAAGGGTCAAAGCATTAGGAAGGTTTAGAAACCACAGCTTTATATGACCTTCAATCCCCTATAATCTTTTAACATTTTTAGAGTTGCCTTGTGTTAGAATTACACGTATTGTAGATATATGGACATAGCTCCTAGTTTGCACAGAGTTTATCTTTCCTCATTCCTAGAATTATGTCTTGAACATAGTAGATACTTTGCTATGGGTGATTTGAAAGTTTGCTAAAGAAATATTTATATTTTAAGAGATTGTTTCTTTTTTAATTTGTTAGTTTTGGTAAGTGGGATTTTCATTTTTTAAATTATTTTTTTTATTGAGTTACCCTCCTTGCCTCTCCTTTCCCCTTTAACCCTCTCCCAAGGTCCCCATGCTCCATATTTACTCAGGAGATCTTGTCTTTTTCTACTTCCCATGGAGATTAAATCTATGAATGCCTCTCTTAGGGTCCTCATTGTTGTCTAGGTTCTTTGGGATTGTGATTTGTGGGCTGTTTTTCTTTGCTTTATGTTTAAAAACCACTTTTGAGCGAATACGTGTGATAATTGAATTAAAAAATGGAGTACAGATCTAATCAGAGAACTCTCAACAGAGGAATCTAAAATGGCTGAAAGACACTCAAGGAAATGATGAACATCCTTAGTCATCAGAGAAATGCAAATCAAAACAACTCTGAGATTCCATCTTACACCTGTAAGAATAGCCAAGATCAAAAACACCTATGACAGCATATGCTGGAGAGGTTGTGGGGTAAAGGGAACACTTCTGCATTGATGTTGGGAATGCAAACTGGTACAACCCCTTTGGATGTCAGTGTTGTGATTTCCCAGAAAATTAGGAAACAACCTTCCTCAAGATCCAGCAATACCACTTTTGGGTATATATCCAAAGGATGCTCAATTGTGCCAAAAGGACATGTACTCAAATATGTTCATAGCAGCTTTATTTGTCATAGCCAGAACCTGGAAACAACCTAAATGCCCCTCGACTAAAGAATAGATAAGGAAAATGTGGTCCATTTACACAATGGAGTACTACACAGCAGAAAAAAATAACGGCATCTTGAATTTTGCAAGCAAGTGGATGGAGCTAGAAAACATTATTTTGAGTGAGGTAACCCAGAGCTGGTTTTGTTTTAACAACTGCTTTTCCTTTTGTTTTAAGAGAAGATGACTACTGCCCTTTTGTTATTACCTTGGTTATCGGCATTCACTCTGTACAGACCCATGGTCACCTTTGTTCTAATTACTGGATATACCTTGAAGTTCAGAATCTGAAGGAAAAGTTAGATCATCCTAAGTAAGTGCCTCCTAAATATACAGGGGATGCTAGGGTGAATGACAAAGGCGGTGACATTTAAGCAAAGACTTAATGGATGGAGTAGGGGAAAGCACATAGTTAACAGATAAGACATGCTGTGTCACAATCTATTCCAAAGCTACTGAATAGACAATTCCATTTTGTGGTCTGTTCTTCACCCTTTCTGCATGAGAAGCTGTGTCAGCATCGCATGAATATAGGCAAGGCAGCCCCATTACTTCAGTTTTATTAAGGTACCTAATGGTTCTCCTAGTGGTAAGTCTTCCCTTTCATAAGCATGCTGAACTTCAATGTTATACATTTGGGTCACAGTATAGGTTCCTACAAAACAGTGATATTTATCACTTATCAAGCTTTACATGTCAGATAGTATGCTTGCTACTCTATGTTATTTCTTTTAATAGTGTAAAACAGAGGCCTCCACATAGTTTCTGTAAGGATGTAATCCATGTAATAAATATTTTGTGGTTAGTAGTGCATAAGATCTATATTCTAAACACCTAACTTTCCCGTAAAGTAGAAAGATAGTTGAGAATATAGAAGATGGATAAAGCCATGTTCTGGTAAAACTTAATTAACCTAATTTTGGATATTATGAAATTTAAAGATAATTGACCATATAGAAACACAAAGACCATCATAGCTTGACAGGCTATTCAATGACAAGCGTCATGTGTAATTTTGCTAATGAACTAGAGCTTGCTAGGCTCTGCTTTTCTCACTGTTCCCGTTTCACGGAAGAGAATGGTAGGTCAATCCAAACAAAGGTATTATAGATTGCAAAATCCATTTTGTAAGCTCAAAGGTCTCCTGCTATTAACAATTACATTGGATTCTCAGAATAAATTTTTAGTTTGCTTATTGATTAATTGAATGATTTTATATGTGCACACACATCTTGAGACTAGAGGTCGAAGTTGGATGGCTTCTTCAATCTCTCCCCTCCACCTTATATTTTGAGGTCAGTGAGGTCAGTCTCTCGCTGAACCTGGAACTCTCCTATTCAGCTTGGTTGGCTGGCCTGAGAGTTTCTGGGATTTACATGTCTCCATCTTTCCAGCCCAAGGCGTTTTAGGCAGGTGCTGGGGATCCGAATTCAAGGTTTCATTCTTACATGACAAACACTAAGCCCACTGGGCCATCCTCCCAGAATCAATCCTGCTTGATTTTATATGAAAAGCTTGGTTACCTTTTAGAATGCCTGCTTCTTAAGGGAAGAAGCTGTTTCTCCTGTTTGGGTTCTTTCCCTCTTTAGGCAGAGTGAGGGTGGAGAATGCACCAATCTTACTTGGATATCCTTCAGATAATCTGAAAGTGACTCTGAACTGTAGATATTTTGTAATACATACAAATAATAGTTATATTGCAAACTGAATTTAGTCACCTCAAATGCAGCCCTAGGGACTGATTAGAAAGATGATTAAAATTCAAGGTGCGGCTTTCATATCATATTTGTAGAATTAGTGTCATATTATTCGTTTTCACATGCAAATCTTGGAAAACACAAAAATTGATTTTTCCTTCCTTTGTAGAATGAATTGCTCTCTGGTCCTCTAAACCATGGAGGATTCTTTAATTTCTTATTTTGAAATTGTGCCTGTGGAGTCAATTAAAACTAAATGTAAGAATTGTTAAATTTCATTTTTTAGAAGAGTGAATGAGCCAACCTGGTCTACAGAGCGAGTTCCAGGATAGCTAGAGCTGCAACCCAGAGAAACCCTGGCTCAAAAGACCAAAACCAAACCAAACCAAAACAAAAAGAGTGGAATCAGAGCCCAGCGCCATTGTCCTTTGCTTCTCAGTCAGCCCCCGCTGTTGGCCACATTCAGAGAGACGGGTTTGGTCGCATGATCCATCAGTCCCATTCCAACTGGAGTTGGTGATCTCCCTTTAGTTCTGTCCCACCGTCTCCATGAGTGAACGCACCCCTCACGTTCCTGACTTTCTCCCTCATGTTCTCGCTCCTTCTGCTCCTCATCAGGACCTTGGGAGCTCAGTCCAGTGCTCCAATGTGGGGCTCAGTCATCTTCCCCATCTGTCGCCAGATGGAGGTTCCCTCACGGTCCTGACTTTCTTTCTCATGTTCCGCCTTCTCAGCTTGGTCGATCACCTTCCTGGACCTGGGGGGAGTTGGGAGGACCTTGGACTTAGCATAGAGTGGGGAACCCTGATGGCTCCTTGGCCTTGAGAGGGAGGGAGGGGAGGTATGGGTGGAGGGAAGGGGAGGGAAGGGGGAGAAGGAGGGGAGGGAAGGGGGAGGAGGAGCGGAGGGAGGGGGGAGGAGGGAAGGAGATGGAAATTTTTAAATATAAAAAAAAAATAAACCATGAGAAAAAAAAAAGAGTGAATGACAATTATAATCATTAAGGAATATGTAGGTAGAGATGTTATCATATTGTCCTGTTGTCCCTCACTCTCCTATTTTGTTTCCTTCTCTGGCTACCATAAATAAAGTTAAATTTCAGATATGACAAAGTTGTCCCAGGATTGTGTTAATACATAGACAATGGTCATTTAAACAGTGTAAGCTTGGTTTGCTATGTCAGATGTTTTTCATACTAGGAATACCTAAAACATAATTCCAAGGCTTGGAGAAAGTGTATTTAAGGCATACACACACACACACACACACACACACACACACATATATATGTATATACATATATATGTGTGTGTGTATATATATATAAAACCATATGTAAGAATATAAATCTTTTATAAATTAATTACAATTCAGCTAAAGATAAAAGTTTTAAGTGCAAACTTTAAAATGTGGGAGTAGGTATAACTGATTCAAAATTCTAAATTAGAAGACAAATAAAAACTAAGCACTATTGATTAAGATATTTCCTTTAAATTTCCCATGAAAGCTGGATGTCTAATGACCATCTCTCTTGAAAGACCTCTGCTTTATAGGACTACCCAGTCTATTCCTCATTGGTGTGAATAAATTATAAATATAAATTTGAGGCCTGGCAGTGGTGGCGCAAGCCTTTAATCCCAGCACTCGGGAGGCAGAGGCAGGCGGATCTCTGAGATCGAGGCCAGCCTGGTCTACAAGAGCTAGTTCCAGGACAGGCTCTAGAAACTACAGGGAAACCCTGTCTCGAATATATATATATATATATATATATATATATATATATATATATATATATATATAAATTTGAGAGAAAGTAGCTTCAGAGCTTCAGAGACATGCACACACACTTTGGGACTTTGGAAATAAATCTCATTTGCAATCTAGTATTTTTCAGGAAGACAAAATGCTCTGACTTTGACCCTGGTTGTGAACTCAAAAGGGCTGTTTGGAAGTTGTACTTGTTTGAGATTTGTAGAAGTACATTATTCTTGACAATGATGAGTGTTGTGCCCAGATCTCAGAGTCTCTCCCAAACCAACTAGTAGACCGAGTCCTGTATGTAAAAGCAAAGAGCCTATATTCTTACACGAGTTTGTGAAATCAGACACTCCATGTGTCCTACATATTAGAGTGATCTGAGAGCCTCAAGCTCAGTTGGAGTTGGGTTTCTGTAGTAGCAATGGTGGGGGTGAGGAATTTCTAAGCTTCAAGACCCCTGATTGGCTGACATTTGTCTAGGGGTGACCTTGTAAAAAGTGATGGGTGTGTGCTGGCAGGTGATCCTATCTACAATGGTTGGGATGTTAGGAATTTCCTTTGGATGGTCTGCTCCTGGGTGGTACCAGCTTATAGCTTTTCCAGGAACCCAGTGCTGCCTGCTATGGTGCTGTGTGTCCTGGGCCCCATTATGTGTGGCCAGGATGCTCTGGACACAAGATGGGCAGCTGGAGAAGGGAATTAATGTTAACTTCTTCAGAAGTCTGTGCCTAGAGGAAGGCCTATTTTCCTAACTGTAAAGTGCAATAGTCACACAGATGTGTAATTCACATGTCTAAACAGTAGCCCTTCCCCACTTAAAATATGTTTCTTGATGTGAGAGTCCCCTATGTATGTTATGAATATGTTTTATTACCATTTGTTAATAAAGAAGCTGCTTTGGTTTATGGCAGGACAGAATATAGCTGGGTAGAAAATTCAAGCAGAGATAGAGAGAGAAAAAAGATGGAATCAGAAACACGAGCAGCTGCCAGAAAAGCAAGATGTGAGGTAAAACCATGGCCACATGGCAATATGTAGATTAATAGAAATGGGTTAATTAAAGATGTCAAACCTAGCCAGTAATAAATCTGATCTATTAACCAAACTGTTTGTAATTAATATTAAACCCTATATTCGGGAACTGGGGAGTGAGAGAGAAACCTCCAGTTACAACTTTGCTTTGCTTGTTTGAAGGGAAAGATTGTAACAAAAAACAGACTTGGTGAATAGCACAGGCCTTAGTAGCTGCTTGCTCCCAAATGACAGCAAGGTGTGATGGGAAGAGACATGACACGTTTTTCACCTTATAAGGAATTTTCTAAAGAGAGAGTGTGTGGCCAGATCCCTTTCCTCAGTAGCTGGCTTAACATTGACCTGGTTCAGTGAAGGAGAATTGTACCTTATACAACCCTGCTTTACTCAAAGAAAACCATACTTCTAATTGACAATTTGAAATTTAAACAGATTATTCTTTTGTGGAAAGGCAGCCTTTTCAGTATTTTATCTTCCTCTAGTATAAACTTCCTACACTGGCTTCAGGCCGAGTATGTATTTCCATTAATTATCAATGCAGGAAGCATAATGCAGCAAAGATGTGTACAGCCAGGTAAGACTCGAGAGCTCTAGGACCCGGTTAAGGCCTCTGTTGATGACAAAACAGAGGGCCTTGTTGAACAGAACATCATGGTCAATAGGGTGGGTTATCTGGCTCTGGGTTTTAGTTGCTATAGCCCTGAGACATTTTTAAAAGACAGAGTTTTATCTATATTTTTCAAAGTGACTGCATATTTTAGACAGATATTTTGGCTAATGCCTATAATCCACTGGGGACTGAGAATCACCATGAATTTGATGACAGTGAGTTCCATGCTCACCAGAGCTATAGAGTAAGACTTTGTCTAAAAAGAACCAATAAACATTAAGTTTTTTTATCATATAAAGATGAAGTGCCACTAACTAACCAGGCAGTTAAATTTAAGAATTCAAGATTATTTTACTTTAAGTGAACATCATATCAGAATATCGGAAATACATGCAATAAATATTCACTTCAAGAAGTAAGACATTGAATTTTAGTACTTCAAAAGAGAATATACAAATAACAGTTGTGGTGGTTTGGGTAAGAATGGCCCCATACACTCATATATTTAAATGCCCAGTCATTAGGAAGTAGTTCTATTTGACAAGGATTAGGAGGTGTGGCCTTGTTGGAGGAAGTGGGCTTCGAGGTCTCAAAGGCCCACATCAGGCTTTTTGTCTCACTCTATTTCTGTGTTTGTGGGTTAGACCTGTCAGCCACTTGAGCACCATGTCTGGATGTGTGCCACCATGGTCCCTACCAAGATGATAGAGGACCAACCTGTGAAACTCTAGGCAAGGTCACAATTAAATTCTTTCTTTTATAAGAATTATCTTTCTTTATAAGGATTATAAGCATGGTGTCTCTTCACAGCAATAGAACATTGACTAATACATAGGTTGGCACCCAAAGTATGGTATTGCTGTGATAGGCCTGACCATGCTTTTCTTTGGGAGAACATGGAAGATGTTGAGATTTTGAATTAGAATACTGATTGAATGCTTTAGGCATGGTTTAGTCGATCATTCTAGCAGGAGCATGGAATAGAATGCTGAGGTAGATTTGAACTGTGGGCCCAGCACAAGAAGTTTCAGAGGGGAAGTATATTAGTAAGTGGCCTAGAGATAATTCTTGTTACATTAAAAAAAAGCTGTCTAAAGCTAAAGAGTTTCTATTGATTGTGGTTTGTGGTTATTAGTATCATTCTCATGCAGATCTATAATAAAAGGGCAGGCTAGACAAAGAAAATTACAATACATCCAGTCTGAGGAGAGAAGGAGTATTGGTAAGTGTAAAGTAGCCAAGCCCAAATTGCTCAAGAGATAAAAAGTTTAAAGACACGCTAAACAGAATAAAGAAGTTATGACATCAGGCCAAGATAGCACCAAGCTAAGCTTTCTACTTGGGAAAAGGAATTAAAGTAAAACTTAACCAGTTAAGGAGACCATCAACAAAAGAAAGGTGTTGTAAATGAATGAGCGGACCAAGGTCAACCCCAGTCAAGCAGTAGAACTTAGCAACTTCAACAGTGGTTCTGGCTTTAAAGTCAAGGCTACTATAAAGGGTTGGGGAATCGCACACCTATAGCTAAGGAAAACTGCTGAAGTCAGGAGTTGTTCAGGGATGTCCCTGCATGTAGGCCTGGAGAGGTCATTGCATGAAGCTGTAAAGGTGAAGGCTGGATTGTGTTGGAGACCCCAGGATATTGGAGATGCCAAAGTCGTGACATATTTGTCAAGAAGAGCTGTAGATCAAGTGTGGAATCAGCCAAAGAAGTATGTTGCAGTCAATAAAGGTGGACGGAGCTGGAGTTCTAAAGAACGCCTTGATATCAGGCGTGGAGAGGCAGAATTTGGTGTTGGCCCTGCTAGGTGTCAGTCTTGCTTTGTTGTAGTTTTTCTTCACTATGCTTCCTCACCTACCTTTGGGAAGGTAATGTATTTTCTGGGCTACTGAGTGTTGGAAGTATGTGATCTTTTTTTAAATTTATTATTTATTTTTATGATTTTTAAAAATATTTATTTATTTATTATGTATACAGTTTTCTGTCTGTGTGTATGTCTGCAGGCCAGAAGAGGGCACCAGACTTCATTACAGATGGCTGTGAGCCACCATGTGGTTGCCAGGAATTGAACTCAGAACCTTTGGAAGAGCAGGCAATGCTCTTAACCACTGAGCCCCTATTTTTTACGATTTTTCCAGGGGCTTACAGTTAAGAGATTGCCTTGAATCTCAGAAAAGCTTTGAGCGTTGGTCTTTTAAGTGATGTTGAAACTGTAGTAGAATACAGAGACTGGACTTTTGAAGTTGAACTGAATAAATTTTTGCATTAACATATGACTACATGCTTATGGGAATCAGGGAGTGCAATATGGTGTTTTTTTTAAAAAATAAGAATAGACTCCATCAGCTCATATTTTTGAATGCTTAGTCATCACAGAATGGCACTATTTGAAAAGGATCATGAGGTGTGGCATGTCAATAGGGGTGGGTTTTGAGGTTTCAAAAGTTTATGCCAAGCCCAATGTCTGACTCTCAGTGACTATGGATCAGTATATAGAACTCTCAGCTACTCCTCTAGAGCCATGTCTGCTTGCATGCTACCATGTGATAGCGTGGGCCAAGCTGTGAAACAGTAAGCAAGCCCACAAATAAATGCCTTTTTAAAAAAGTGCTGTCTTGTTCATGTTCTGTTGCTCTTCACAGCAGTATAACAATATTGACTAAGACAATAATTCATTACTAACTTAAAAAGTTTATGTTAAAACCACGAGTACCACAGTTTGAAAAAGTGAACGATGACAGCCATCTAGAAATGATTTTATAAATTGTTTAAAAATATATAAAATACATGAAGGTAAAGAACTAATAATTTAATCTGTATTATATCACTGTATTAAATACTTTAGAAATGAATTATTGAGAGTGTGTGTGGTATCAGCTCACTCCAGTAGGCATTTGTTTGTGAAGCCTTTGATAAGTTCTATGTCTAATACTGTGACAACACAGCTCATTAGAGTTAAATTCACTTTTGCAATATTAGAGAATACAGAGTTGAGTTTATAACAGTTCATGTTATCTTGTGATTTTGAGGTGGGGGCAATCTTCCTTTTGAGCTGTTGACATTTGATTCTCTACTCAAATGATCATTGAACAGAGATCATCACTCTCCAGCAATTTGAATGACCCTGTGCCCATTTGTGGCTCCATATTACTCTGTTCTCCATTTTTAGTTGTTCTGAGGACTGACAAGTAACAACTTCTATAATTTTTAAGTTTTACAGATGAGATGATTTATAAATGTAATGTATTTCCTGACACACATTGCTATTTAAACCATAGTATATACATTTGATATGTGTTGAGTGCTTGTCACAGAGAAGACAAAAGGTTTATGTATTCACTCATTATGCATTTTTCTAGGTATATTGTGTCATTCCTTTCTCATACTAATATAAAATTAGATAAGGTTGATGACTGTCTAGATCGTATTTCTCTGATGTGACTGACCAGTGAAGTAAGGTTGGGAAGTTCATTTGTGTTGTGTGAGTAAGTTCATTAGGTTGTTTTGATTTACAGGATGTTCTATTAGAAGCACAATAACAAAAATAAAACTCTGAAAAGGTTGAGTGTTCTTGAGAATCAAAGTTTGAAAAAAGACAGAGTAGCATTCCTTTATGGAGATAATGAAATTGTTTAGGTATTAGGGTCCTTGGAATAATGTTTATTACTAAATGGCGCCAAAACTACTGAAGCGTTTCAGCTGGGATGAACTTGCCTGTAACTTCTTTCATTAAGTTAGCCTATATCCTCCATACTGGAGATTAAAGACAGATTTCACTGACTTTTCAGTCTGAAAAAATAATACCATCTGAACATTGCTGTGTTAAAGAGTTTTACAAAGACCCTACTTCATAATCCTCATTACTGTGTTTATATTGCCACAGTCGATATAGACTTGTTAACAGCTGAGCACACTGTAACCCAGAGAGGTTGGGTAACTTGCCTAGTTTCACACAACTTGTAAGGTTAGGTGTCAGGATCAAAAATTAGAGAACTCTGAAGTCTCTCCACCATATTTTAAAACAAATATTAATTATACAAAATTCTCCTGTGTCATTCTCATGCATGCATCATAAACATACTTTGGTGATATTCATCCTTTCTACTAGCCTGCCTTTCCCCCCTTTTCCTCATGTTCTGGAATATTTCTAGTAGTTCCTGTTTCCCATCCTGGCTTTCATCTCTAAATTCTTTTTTTTTTTTTTCCTCATGGTTTATTTTTTTTATATTTAAAAATTTCCATCTCCTTCCCTCCTCCTCCCCCCTCCCTTCCCTCCTCCTCCCCCTTCCCTCCCCTCCTTCTCCCCCTTCCCTCCCCTCCCCTCCACCCATACCTCCCCTCCCTCCCTCTCAAGGCCAAGGAGCCATCAGGGTTCCCCACTCTATGCTAAGACCAAGGTCCTCCCAACTCCCCCCAGGTCCAGGAAGGTGATCGACCAAGCTGAGAAGGCTCCCACAGAGCCCGTCCATGAAGAAGAATCAGAGCCCAGAGCCATTGTCCTTTGCTTCTCAGTCAGCCCCCGCTGTTGGCCACATTCAGAGAGACGGGTTTGGTCGCATGATCCATCAGTCCCATTCCAACTGGAGTTGGTGATCTCCCATTAGTTCTGTCCCACCATCTCCATGAGTGAACGCACCCCTCTCGTTCCTGACTTTCTCCCTCATGTTCTCGCTCCTTCTGCTCCTCATCAGGACCTTGGGAGCTCAGTCCAGTGCTCCAATGTGGGGCTCAGTCACCTTCCCCATCTGTCGCCAGCTGGAGGTTCCCTCACGGTCCTGACTTTCTTTCTCATATTCTCTCTCCTTCTGCTCCTCATCAGGACCTTGGGAGCTCAGTCCGGTGCTCCAATGTGGGGCTCTGTCATTTTCTTCATCTATCGTCAGGTGGAGGTTCTATGGTGATATGCAAGAAATTCATCAGTATGGCTATAGGAACTGGCCTTTTCAGGCTCCCTCTCCTCAGCTGCCCAAGGAACTAACTGGGGGCATCTCCCTGGAAACCTGGGAACCCCTCTAGGGTCAAGTCTCTTGACAACCCTCAGGTAGCTCCTTAAATTAAGATATATGCTTCCCTGCTCCCATATCCACCCTTCCTATATCCCAAGCACCCCATTCCTCCGAGCTCCTCCCCCCCCCCCGTTCTCCCCTTCACACTTTTCTCTCCCCATCTTCCCTTGGCCCAGTCTCGCCCAACCCTCAAGTTCCCAATTTTGCCTGGCGATCGTGTCTACTTCCAATATCCAGGAGGATTACTATATCTTTTTTTGGGAGTTCACCTTCTTATTATCTTCTCAAGGATCCCAAATTTATAGGCTCGATGTCCTTTAATTATGGCTAGAAACCGAATATGAGTGAGTACATCCCATGTTCATCTTTATGGGTCTGGGTTACCTCACTCAGAATAGTGTTTTCTATTTCCATCCATTTGCCTGCAAAATTCAAGATGTCATTGTTTTTTACCGCTGAGTAGTATTCTAGCATGTATATATTCCACAGTTTCTTCATCCATTCTTCCACTGAAGGGCATCTAGGTTGTTTCCAGGATCTGGCTATTACAAATAATGCTGCTATGAACATAGATGAGCATATGCTTTTGTTGTATGATTGGGCATCTCTTGGGTAGATTCCCAATAGTGGAATTGCTGGGTCCTGGGGTAGGTTGATCCCGAATTTCCTGAGAAACCGCCACACTGCTTTCCAAAGTGGTTGCACAAGTTTGCATTCCCACCAGCAATGGATGAGTGTACCCCTCTAAAATATATAAGGAACTCAAGAGACTAGACGGTAAAATGCCAATTAACCCAATTAAAAAATGGGGCGCTGAACTGAACAGAGAATTCTCAACAGAAGAAGTTCGAATGGCCAAAAGACACTTAAGGTCATGCTCAACCTCCCTAGCTATCAGGGAAATGCAAATCAAAACAACTTTGAGATATCATCTTACACCTGTCAGATTGGCTAAAATCCAAAACACCAATAATAACCTTTGCTGGAGAGGTCTAAATTCTGTATATGAGAAAAAGCATTTGATATTTGTCTTTTGATTCTGGCTTGTATTACTTAAATACCCATTTCTAGCTCTCTTCTTGCAAATGACATTCTTTTTTTTCTTCTTTATGGCTGATAAAACTTCACTGTGTATGTATGCCATCTTTCTTTATCCATTCATCAACTGATGAGCACATAGG
Source organism: Arvicola amphibius (assembly GCF_903992535.2). Classification (NCBI taxonomy): domain Eukaryota; kingdom Metazoa; phylum Chordata; class Mammalia; order Rodentia; family Cricetidae; genus Arvicola; species Arvicola amphibius. The sequence continues at coordinate 157,774,753 of NC_052048.2, forward strand.
CTGACTCTGAAATTTAACTCTTGTGTGTAAACTGACTTTGATTTCTATGAATGTGTCTCTAGACGTCATGTAGTGAATCATACGGAAGCTCCAATCTTAGCCTTTTGAGAAACGTCCAAAAAGATTGCTGTAGCATCTGAACTAATCTACACTTCTTCCAAGAGGATGTCAGGCTCCCTTCTCCTGCACCCTCCATATTCATTAAAGTTTCCTGAGATTTGTTTGCTTGTTGGTAGTTACTCTGACCAAAGTAACATGAATCAGAATGTAGTCTTGGCTTGCATTTTTTTTTTTTGAAAACTAAGAATGTTGAACACTTTCTCATGTATTGGCCATTAGAACTTCTTATATGAATTGTGTTTAGTTCTTTTCTCTTTTATTGATTGGTTTATTTTACTCTTTTGATAATACTTTATTTTTTATTTATGAATTATTTTATTTTTATTATATCATTTTAAAGTAATTCTTTGAAAATTCCTTCATGCATGCAACACTATTTTTTTTATCATTTTTGAGGTTTTAAATACATGTTTAACATCACTCTCCTTCTGGTTGAAGAGCTGGGAAAGATAGCCCATTGATAGACTGTCATTATACTACTGATCGTTTCTTTTGGTGTCAAAGCCCCTGTTCACCATCACTGCCTTACTTTAGCAGAAGGTCTTGGAAAACTTATCTTCTACTTTGAGAGGATGGGGAGGCACGGTTTTAGTATGGTAGAATAAATGCAATCCAAGAACTATGCTCAAGATAGAATAATACTACAGAAAAGGAAATTTCCATACTTTTGTGGTGGTAAGCTCAGAGGATGTATTCATTGGAGAGAAAAGAAGAGACTTTCTAGGTGAGCAGAACTGAGTTGCTTAGTTACAACCCAGGGAAGAGCATAGCAAATCTAGGTGACTGGCACTTCTGCGGAGCTTCTTCAGCTATACGTAACTCCATGCTAATAGATTTGGAGTGAAGCAGCAGTAAGTGGGATGTCCAGAAGATGAGGATGGGGATACTGACACCAATCAAGAGACATAGGTCTTCTTTCCTAAAGTTAATGGCATCAACCATTTTTAATGAGTTACATTGCTTTGTTAAACAAATACACAGTGGGCTGAAATGATGGAAGGGAGATCAACTAGGTTGCTTATGACAGAGTTTAAGAAAGCACAATGCTTAGTGTGTTTCAAGGGAAATGAAGTAGACAGAAGGGTACCTACATCTGGAAGCAAAGGTGCATGAGTGGGCTTGAAAAAGATGATGAATTTTTTTTTTTTTTTTTTTTTTTTTTTTTTTTTTTTTTTTTTTTTTTTTTTTTGGTTTTTTTCGAGACAGGGTTTCTCTGCGGCTTTGGAGCCTGTCCTGGAACTAGCTCTTGTAGACCAGGCTGGTCTCGAACTCACAGAGATCCGCCTGCCTCTGCCTCCCGAGTGCTGGGATTAAAGGCGTGCGCCACCACCGCCCGGCTAAGATGATGAATTTGAGTAATGTTATAAAATTAGTGAATGACTGACTTGCATTATTATTACTATTATTATTTTATATGCATTTTGTTCAGTATTTACTTGTCAATTCAATTGTACAGTTATTTAAGTATTGGTTCTAAATGATCTAGTTTATGGTGATAGACACTCAAGGAGACCAGTGCTTAAAACCAAGCAGGCAATTTCTTTGCTCATTCAGTTCTCAGAGTTCTTAAAAGATCTAGAACACTGAGTAAAAGTCTCTAGCTCTACTTAAACTTTCAAGTCTGGGAGAAAGTGTCTGTGGGGAGAGGGGAAGCATCAGTGATTAGCTTTATATTCATCAACATAACATACTACTCTTAGGGACAGTCATTCTTTAACTGCAGTAAGTGCTATTTATATGGAGAACTGTTCCAACACTTCACTTTGATATGACCAACTGAAATTCCCTGTGGATCCATGCAAGTCTGAATTCTTTTGCCTATTGTTTCTATACAGTCAATTAGCTGAAGTATTATAAAAACATCCAGCTCATGCAAATGGCCTATGCATGACTCTTAGGCAGCTTTCTTGTGTCACCCCCTGCTCCCGCCCCGAGATGGAGACAAAAGCGTTTGGATTTGGATCCTTCCTATGCTGTCTATACAGAGCATATGCCATTCCTTCTATCTTTATTGCTATTCATATTGAGGTCAATTTTGAGCTGCTGTTTAATGTCACCACGAAATCATTCAATTTTCTTCCTTCAGAATCTAAGCATCTATCCTCAAAGGGATTTAGGCAGTGTGGTATGAATGCTGAGGAAGTCTTAGGAAACCACTGGCTCTAGGTGGCTTTGATTTTGTGTTTCATCCTTTCCCAACTATGAAATTCAAAGTACTTCATAAGTCAGTAAGGAATAGCTTGATGTGCTATCATCTTTTTGAGTAAGATTGGTGGAAATGGACATTGTTCCCTTCATGGTGATGGAGTAGCAATTGAAAAGAAGCTGTTATCCCTGACACTTTTTCCTTATCATTCATAACTAAACTTTTCCAGAGTAACAAGTGTTTGTGTTTGGTTACATCTAGGTAGGAAGTCATTAGGGTGAGTTTTCCTTTTCTATTTTAGTGTTGGAATGAAAGACTGTGGTTACAGAAAAATACCTGTTTTGAAGTGAATCGTAAGTTTCTTCACATTATCAGTGTTTACTTGTTTGTAGTTTGCCTATAAAGTATCCAGAGTCACTGCTGCCACTGTGATTTGCTGAAAGATGTACAGAAAAACATTTCTATAAACATCACAGATTTATTCATTGGTCCTTACCTAGAAATATCACCTCTTCTAATTATTTTCCCTACAGCCAAATGTGTTTTTTTCTTGTTAATACAATTGTTCCTGGTCATTTATAAATGCTTTTGGCTATGGAATTTGGTTTTGATTTTAGCCGTGCAAAAGCAGCCAAGTGTTTTGGGGATATTTATTCCCACAGGCTATCTTGCTTGTGCAAGGGTGTGTCCTGGTTGTTGTTGTTGGGAGAAGGGTGTAGCTGCATGAACCTGCCAAGGAAATTCTTTGAGGGAAGTTGTAGTAGATGGAGACACGAGACACACAGACGAGGGACCCCAAGTCAAGGCGGAGTGAACTGAGTCTTAGAAGAGAAACAACTGCAAGTTTGTGTAAGAATAGGGAGTCAGAGGCAGGCGGATCTCTGTGAGTTCGTGACCAGCCTGGTCTACAAGAGCTAGCTCCAGGACAGGTCCTAAAGCTGCAGAGAAACCCTGTCTCGAAAACAAACAAACAAACAAACAAACAAAAGAATAGGCAATGGGAGAGATCTTTTCAGTATGTGGTGAGGTATTTGTAGTGAGGATAGTCAGCATGGCATTGGCTGGACATTCAGGTTGAGTGATGCCAGAGGACGCAACTAAATCATTGAACTGTGTGACTTCATCTTACTATTCTCTGACATCCCTTTTCCTGAGCCTTTCAATGTCCTTCCTTGTCTTGATCTTCTGACTTTCTTCCTGTATTATACTTAAAACAATCTTTCTGTATATAGTGATCATAGTAAATTTTATTATTTACAATTTCCACCTTGGCCTCCCAGATTAATAAGAATAATAAAATTCCATTGCTGTCAAGTTGAGGCAGAAGTTCTCAGCATATGATCTGTTTGATGATTCATTTCTCTCTACTCTGACTCAGGGTTACCTGTTTATCTTTATGTCTTTATTGCATTCATCTTTCCATCACTCAATTCATTCACTTGCATCTGTGCTATGTTTAGCTATGAAGAACAAGTTTATTCTTTGAGGACCATGGCAGAATGGGCAGGTCAGGTAGAAGCTACCATGATAGTGTTATCTTAAGAAAACATATTTATATCTAGCTATTTTCATATTATTGCCATGTGATAAGATTTTGTTCTTTGAGTGAGAAAGGATTGGATCATCTTAATTATCAAGTAGAATTTTCAGTTTTAGGGATTATTCATTTATCTTTATTTTTCATTATATGACATAGAATAGGGTAATTTCGAAAGATTGTCTTAATTGTGAGAGGACATGGGATCGACTGACTGAGAAATACTCAGATAATTTTAGTAAGGATGGGTACCTATGGTAAGAGGCAATCTCCAATATTTAAAGGTCCTTTTATAAGGTATATAATACATATTTCCTATGTGCTTACATAACACTGATATGCTCTTCAAGCAGGAAAATGGATTCACTTATTCATTCACTAAATAATTATTCAAAAGGCTTACTGCAAGGGATATATTTACGTGGGTGTCTGCTTGAATTCACTTTCCTTTTTTTTCTCCTCTTCTTGATTCTTGTAATAGATCTTGAAAAACTCATGCCAGTAACAGAGAGAAGCCACATTAAAAAACAAAACAAAACAATTTAGAAGCCCGGAATCCAGCTCAGTGGGTTTTTAAGGCTCAGTTTATATCCTCCTAGCACACGCTTCAGCTAATTCAGTGCCTGACCTACTTGGCTCTTTGTGGTGTTGGCTCTTCTTTCTGATCTATTTAGACTTGGTTAGTGGCTCTAGATTCTATGCCTACGCCACTAGCTAGACAGACTTCCAAGCAGAACAACCGTGAGCCGCCAGTCTTCTAAAAGGCGTGTCTTGAGAACTATGCTGCTGGAGCAGCAGCAGCTGCTTAACTCTGTGTGACCAGGGTGGGCAAAGTTATCCAGACTCAGTTATCCATAGGAAGTTTGTGGGCTATGTGATGTGACCCATTATTTGTATCCCTCAATTTTTTGGCTTCATCTAGACTTCTCTCTTCCCTACTGTTCATGTTTGAGTTGTGGTTTGAGAGACATATTTAAACAGACACCACTGATTTCAACATAGTCTGCAAATATTCTTTTTATAAAGGAAAAGTATATATTTGTATCAATTCTGACTTCAGTTAGGATTATTGTCTTCCTTACTGAAATTCATGAAATTAGTTATGGTCATATCATACATTCTGAATATGTTCAGAAATCCCATTTCAGGGGCTAGAGCACTCAGCTGGTAAGGGCACTTGTTGCTCTTGTAAAAGATTCAAGTTCAGTTCCCAGCACCTATCTGGTGGCTTAAAACTATCTGTAACTCCAGTTCCAGGGGACCTGGTACTTTTTTCTGACCTCCATGGGCACCATGCATATGTGTGATGTACATACATTCATGCAGACAAAACACTCATACACATGAAATAAATAAATCTTAAAAAACCAAAATTATTCAAATGTATTTTTTTAAGTAGATGAAACTTTATCTGCTTTGGTGTTAAGTTCCAGGGTAACCAAGACTAATAAGATGTGAGTTAGAATTGATTTTCTCCCCAAAATCATTCTTGATGCATAAAGGAAAACCTATTGGGTCAAACAATGTCTCTAAGTTGGTGTTCGCAGGAATTTTCCAGGGCTTCGTTCTTTATTACTGCTGCTTCAGATTAGCTCTGGCCAGTTTCTCCACTTCCCCACGTGGCAAACGAGAGCTGCTGCTCCACAGGGGTCAAGTGTCTGATCCCTTTTCTCATCCTAGGCCTCAATTGTTTTTTTATTAAGGATGGGGACAGAGTACCTAACAAGTAATTATAGTCACCTTGCAGTACACTGTATTAGGGAATTTGTCTGTCCTTGCTCCTGTTTCTTGCTGTCCTGTTGTGTGATGGGAAACACCTTGACTTCCCAGATACAACTGAATCCCCTTCCTGGAACACCCAATCACAATGCTATTCTAGGTGCAGACTGCAGGTTGTTTGGGAAAATGCCATCACCATTTGCTGGCTGCTGGAAATATTTGGCTTTTAATCAATATCTGTAAGTGTGCTGACTAAAGGCCAATGGCCACATTTGGCTTTAATCAATACTGAAAGTTAAATACTTACATGGTTTTAGAGGGATTTTTTTGCCTCTAGCCCCAATATTTAGGCTACAACAACAAGAAATAGTATATTTACTATTGGGGAAAATGGTATAATAGAATAGAATATAATGCTTTTTTAAACTGAAAAAATCAACTTCAGTAATATCATTAGAAAAGAAAAATTTCCAGTTATTAAAACAAAATTTTGTTAATATAACACTGAATATGCTTTTGATTATTTCTTTTCATTTTTAAAATATAAAACGTCCACAACTGTGTTTTAGTTTTTTTCTGTATTAACAACATGAACAAATTTCACTCCTTGATGCCTCGTTCTTACTTTGACCTGTAGAATAAACTCACAACCCTTGGTTGAGTTTTCAGAGTCCTCTTGTTTTTGAAAGAGTCTCCCTTTAAGCCCTCTTACCCATTCCTTGTCTCTGACATTTGGTCACTTGGTCATTCTCTGCCCTTCTTCGGCCAGTCGTCCTACCTCTTGGGAAGATCTTTCCCTGAGAATGCCCTGAGTCAGAAGTAATGCCTTGCTTCATTTGGTGGTCTGACCCAGTTCTAGTCCTTATATTTATGCATTGGGCTTTCCTTTGATGCGTTCCCATGCACACCTTCCTCACTAAATTTGAGGTGTAGAGGGACTTTGTTTCTCTGAAAGTTTAATACCTTACTGCTGTTCTCCCTCACTTTGCTGCAATCTGTAGCAGGGGACTCCACTACAATAACTCTAACACCAGGTTTGTATTGGCTGGGCATCTAAGAATGCAAATTCCAAGGTAGAAAGGTACATTCACCCTCTATCTTTTGCAGTTCTTGCCATAGTGCTTCCAATATGTTAGTGCCTAAGAAAGAGTAGTTGGATGAAATGTTTTCCTCTGCTTTTAAAGAAACACACATACACCAAAAGCCAAAGGACTATAACTTATCTAAATTCTTTGGAACATTTTCAAAAGAAGAGAGCTTATTGCTTTGTAACATACTTAGGAGTATAAAGCATGCTGGATAGAAATGCAGTAAATAAATAGTATTCTAGGCAGCACTGTGTATTACTGCATATTATTAATGACCTCCACGTCTTATATAACCCTTTGAAACATTGTTGTTCTTATTATTTTGCTGTTGTTATTCAGCAGGCCACATCATCGAGACTGGACCAATAACTATGTCATCAGCTAAATTCTAGGCAGACAGCCATCTGTTAGAAGAGCGCTCAAGGTTGCCTTTACTATTTTGGAGTTTTAGTGGTTATCACTGTCATGTGCTTTACCACAGTTTATATTCGTTGTAGCTTTCAGCTTTCACGCACTATTGCTAGAATCATCTTTCCAACTCTACATTTGGTTGGAAATGATTCTGTTTGTACTCGAGGTGACGTTGAAAGAGACATATTTTCATTTTTTCTGGATCCTGTATAGAATGGTACATTTCATCTAACATTTCACCAGGTTTTTCTTCAGATTCTCTTTTATTTGTTGAAAAATTTTAAGTAAAAATGTATTACTGTGTTGTGCTGCTGTTGTTTAGATACCATTCCTTTCTCATTTAATTCCTTAAAAAATAATTCAGTATAATAAAGTTTTCAATTCTATATAAAATTAAATTTTATATTAAAATCCATGCTTTTTAAACATTTAGTGTGTGTGTGTGTGTGTGTGTGTGTGTGCATACCTTGACATGTATGTAGATATCAGAGGACAACGTGTGGAAAACAGTTTTCTCCCACTGTGTATATTCAGAAGATGAAACTCAGGTCTTCAGGCCAAGTCACTGGCTGGCCCTTGAACTCAATTTTTCTGTGCCATTTAAGATGGTTCAAATAATTTTTGTTGACTGGAGAAAAAGCAATGAAGATAATGTTAATGTTCTATGTTAGTTGTAATGTTTTCTCTCATGTAATTAAGAGAAAATAAAAAGGTACAAATGGTTTTGTCTCTCCTCTTAAGGATGGACCTAGCTGTTACATTCAGAATTGTTGGTGGTGTTTTAAAGATCAGGATCTTATGATACTTAAATAATTCTGAATCTTATGTTGTAAGAAACAATCCGTTTTGTAGACAGAAGGTCTCATCTGGTCCCACTGGACTGGTTTCTTTCCACCTACTGGGTCCTACTCGCTAGTTCCTCCAGTTGCTTATGAAATAACCACTCTGAGGCATATTATCAGTTACAATTGTTTGGTGTGTTAGGCTTCTTACTGGCTAGCTCTAACTACTAAATTAACCCATTTCTATTAATCTGTGTATTGCCTCAGGGCTAAGGCTAACTGGTGTGGCATGTTACTACTTCGGCAGCTACATGGCTTCTCTTTGACTCTACCTATGCTCTCTCTGTCTCTGTTTGGATTTCCCACCTGGTATTACTCTACTAAACCATTGGCTTAAACAGCTTTATTCATCAACTGATAAAAGCCACATATACACAGATGGACATTCTGCATCATCTTTCCATTTCTGTCTAAATAAAAAGGAAGGGTTAAGCTGTAGCATAGTAAAGTTAAATATAACAAAACAATTGTTAGAGAAAGTACTCTTGAGACTTGGCTCTAGAGGGGATCCCAGGTGTCCACGGGGATGTCCCCAGCCAGGTCCTTGGACAGCAGAGGAGAGGTGCCTGAACTGTCCTTGCCCCACTATTATGCTGATGATTATCTCGAATATCACCATAGAATCTTCATCGGGTGACGGATGGAGATAGAGACAGAGACCCTCATCAGAGGAATGGACTGAGTTCCCAAGGTCCAGTTGAAAGGCAGAAGGAGGGAGAAGACGAGCAAAGAAGTCAGGACCGAGGGGTTGGTCCACCAACTGAGGCAGTGTACCTGTTCTAATAGGAGCTTACCAAATCCAGCTGGACTGGGTCTGAATGAATGTGTGATCAAACCAGACTCTCTGATTGTGGCTGACAATGAGGGTTGACTGAGAAGCCATTGATAAAGGCACTGGGACTTGGTTTTAGGGCATGTTCTGGCTTTTGAGGACCCTAGTCTATTTGGATGCACAGCTCCCTAGGCCTGGATGTAGGGGGGAGTGCCTTGGACTTCCCACAGGGCAGGGTTCCCTGCCCTCTCTCAAGCAGGATGGGCGAGGGAGGAGGGGGTGTCTGGGAGCGAGAGGGGATTGGGAGGAGGGAAGGAAGTGTTAATAATTGAATGGAAAAATAAAAAAATTAAAAAAAGAAAGAAAGAAAAAAGAAAGTACTCTTGAAACTTAATCATTGTTTAAGTTTTTTTTATAGGAAACCATAGATATACCGCCACCCCCATGACAACTAGAAGTAATTCTAGAAAATGATGCTTCTCCCAACAGATTTTGTCTTTTCAGGGTTATGGATAATTTTCATCTGTTAGGGGTGAGTTATAAGTTATATGGGCTAGGGGTAAAATTTGAAGTAGGATGAGAAATTTCTTTTTTGGAAAAGAAAAGAGGAGATGAATCAGATGGGATAATAGGCAAATTACTATATCTATTTGTAAGCTATTAAAGAAAATTTACATTGGTATAGTTTCTTGTATATTAATACATATATAAAATTATCTTTGTATTCCTAAGATAATTTATATATTGATACAAATTCAAATTATATTTGTTATATTGAGTAAGGTTCTATTTCTGTTTATAATATTTGTACACAAACATAACGTTATTTTGTCATATTCCATGTATGTATGTTTCTACTTCTGCTTAAGATATTTTGTATATTGATGCAATTTTAGGATTTTTTTATCATATTGCTTTATATATGTTTATCTCTGATATATATATATATATATATATAGTTACAATTCAAGGTTGTTTTCCTTTTTGCTGCATATTCACTTAAAGATTGTCTATTTTTATAATGTAAAGCTTTAGTCTTTAAATATATAGGTATTAAGAATTACAGGTTAATAGTCACACATGTTTGTCATATTTTTAGTTATGTTAGTCAGGTTCTCTAGATGTATAGAAATGTATCTTGTATAGATAGGTAATCTGCAAACACTTCAAAGAATGATAGAATATGGTATTTAAATAATTCAGGAGTCTGTTGATACGAGGCACAATTGCTTCTGGCAGCATCAGTCCATTCCTGAGAGAATGTTGGACACTGAAAACAGTTCTCTTGGAGTTTGTCTTCTTGGAAAAACTGACCTTTGGGTAAAAGACTGCTCTTTCCTTGCCTACTGACAACATGTATGCTGTCCAAACTAGACAAGCAGGATATAAACAAAAATGATTGTGAACCTTGCCAAGACAAGGTAGGACAGTCTTTCAAGTTTTCCTGCTTTTGGATACTTTAACCAAAGTTGGTTGCCCTAGTGCTACAAAAGAGACTTGAGTGACTTCAGGTAGCTGGTGTCTCTGTTATTTCTTACACCTTTTGGAATTCACTTGCTTCCCCTCCTGCTTACTCAGGTATTATTTATTTCCTCTCAAGTCTTTAATGGGGTTAAGACTATCTTGTCATAGCTTCTTTCCTCTCATAACTTAGCTAAGACATTTTTTAGTATAAGACTTAGACTCTTCAGATAGGACAATTATTGAAATAATCCCTGTTATTTTCTAATTACTTTAGACTGGACATTTGGTATGTGTTTCTTGCTTGATGTTGTTCATGTTGGTTGTAGTTGAATTATTGTGTATGCTTTTTCCCTTTCTTTCTTCTGGACAATACTTGATATTTGTTCTCATTTTGTTTAGTTTTGTATTAGGTTTAGAACCTTCTTATTTAGACAAAAGGGAATTTTGTTTTGGGAATTCTTTCAGCCAATAGCCTTTTTGGTATTGGCCCATTAGGGTGTGGTCTGAGGCACTAAGACATAAGTGCAGATGGGAAGCGTGCCTGCTCTCTTGGGTAGTTGTTTGAGTTCTCTTGGCAGCTTCCAGTACCCACAGAGCAGAAAACTGCCGTGGCTCTTTACCGTTACCGTGAGTTTTTTTTCCCAAATAAATATTTGTTATCTTTTATTCTTGGCTCTTGTGGATTTCCTTAATTATACCTACACCATTCAACTGTTACAAACACTTTTTAAAGATTTTATTTATTCTTGTTTTATGTGTGTGAGTGTTTTGTCTGGTGCCTACCGTGGCCAGAAGAGGGTATCAGATAATCTGATGTGTAGTTATGGAAGGTTGTGAACTACTATGTGGGTACTAGGAATTAAATCTGGGTCCTCTACAGAAGATCTTAATTATTTAGCCATCTGTCCAGCACTATAAACACTTTAAAAAATATCTGCTGATTTAAGATTCTTGTAGTCATTTTTAATATTTCCTGGTCATTTAACCCCAGGTTATTTTCTATAATATTCTTGAGAACCTGTGGTTAACACTGAACTGGACTTTTTTGAAGAGTAGAAATAGAGGATAAAGTGTAATTAGAAAACAGACCAAATAGGTTTTGGTTGTATTTTCTCTGCAGCTGTAGTGTTCCTGCATTTGTACTGTATTATTTCTTATTTTCATTACACTATCAATACAGCTTTGCTCTCACAGAGACTTTTGGTTAAAACTGAATTGAGCAAAAGAAATTTTTAATTGAACTATTTTGAAAATAAAAAAATTCACTAATTTTAGACCTCACATTTATATCTTTTCGTTGCATTTTAGAATATCTAATGTATTACCACATAATATTTACACTGTATTTATAATTTTCATTTACCCTGGAAACTTTTATTTATTAATTGTTATAGGTAGGCTTTAGTATTGCTGCAAATTACTAGTGGTACTAGTATAGTCAAACATTAGTCTTTTGATTTGAGTATATTAATTGCTGCCAATCATGTGTCTGAAAAAATGTTGACATTCTAATCAGCAGCATATCTCCTTAAATAAACATGATCCAATGACTCACCTCATAGAAGAGATTCAGAGAGTATTGCCACATAGTTTATGGAATAGAAATGTGCTTGTTAATTTTTGTCTGTTTAGATAGTTGTCAAGACACTACAGCTTTACATACCATCACTAGACAGTGGTGAACTATGTACCATGTGTTCTTTCCTTTTGAAGCTTTGATGCTAAGTGTTAAGACAACATCAAATCAATGCACCGAGATTCATTCTTAATCACTATATTCCTAATAGGACATTTTAAGGAAGGGCTTCTCTTTGTTGAGAGGGAATGAAAGGTGATATAAAAATGCATTATTGTGGGGTGGCTTCTGTGTAATTTTGGATCACTGGAATGCCAGTTGGGGAATGGCAAAGGCTAATGCTCAACAGATGGCAGAGTCCTAAAACCTATAATAATAGATGCAGTTACTCTCATTACTGCCATTTGATGACACACACAATAGTGTGAAAAGGCTTGAACTGGGTAATCATAGTAAATATACTCAAAGGGTCCAGATGCATTTCAAACAATCAGAGCGGTGATGGATATTCAGGCTGAATGCCATTTCTGTACATATTCTAGGTACATTTATTGCTAGGGATTAGAAGCAACATTGCTTGTCACAGACAGGAGCACCATGTCCTCTTATAATAACAAGCAACAAAAATTGACATCTTTTGTAACACAGACAGATTATTCCACATCTTTTATGATTGGGTGTCATTACCGTGCATATAAATGTAGTTTGCAGATGTTCAACATCAGAGATCAAAATACCAATTTTGCCTACAAAGGAATTGCAATAGATCTCGAAACCTAAGCACTTCTGAAAATAGATAAGTTAAATCTTTAAGAGTGGGGACAGTAAAAATCAAATGCTATCAGAAAGAGCCAGCTTCAAAAGGCATCAGAAGGGTTGTGTGGCTTTCCAGAAGGCCTTGATATTGCTATTTTCAGCTTTGTTAAAAACACAATTCTTGGTCTTAATTTCCAGAACCTGAAAACAAGAAAAAAAATGGAGGCTGGTGTTTTTTTTTTTTTTCCTGAAAGACAGAATCTGTCATTCTAGAGAATTAATTAGATCACATTTGAATATTCATAATTTGTCCTGTGTCTAATATGTAAAAATAGTACTTGGTGATTGCAGCAGGGGGAGGTGGGTGGGTAACAATGACCTACAATGACACTATTAAGCATGGTATAATAGACAAATTTCCCTTTTGATTTGATGAATAATTTAATAATATTACACTTATATGTATATATATATTTGTTGCTCTACTTAGTGTAGTAATGGTATATAAAAAGAAGATAAAAAAAGAAATTTTTATTTTGTGGTGCATTATAAAATACCTAAGAATTAAAAAAAAACATTATGGTTCATGGAAAACACTTTCCCCTTTCCCCAGCCAAGCAGCCTCAAACCACAAACAGTACCAACCAAAGGAAAGAAACCCAAGTCACTTATTTTAACAGTCCTGTGTCTGCTTGGAAGGCATGGCTAACAATGTGGATATATTTTGCATTTGCCTCTGGGGATTTACCACTCAATATTAAAGCACTTCCCACTGTGACATTTTTTAAACCGTCTCTTTCCTCTGCTGAGCTAACAACATAATGGGGATCAAGAAAGCAGTCTGGAACAAATACAGCATAAAATTCCTGCCAGGCTTTGGCAGCAGAGACATGGTGTTCAGACCTCTTTGTGCAGTGGGTCAGGATATAGGAATGCTGTTCTGTGCCCTTTAAAAGCTTCTTAAGTGAATTTAGCTTGGCCATATTGTAAATTTGAAATATGTACACAGGGTCCTCGGTTCAAATCTAAGTGTGTTTCTTTTAGGTCAGTGATTATGTATGGAATAATGCATGTAAATCAAGAAATGTTGATGATACCATCAAAACTACAAAAGAAGGGCTAGTCAGTGGGAAGCCGCGATCCAATAACGAGAATGTGCAATTTCCTGGGACGTTGTAAAGGTTCGTTCCTTTTCATCAGATTTATTTTTTTCAATTTCAAGAAGTAGAGCACTGTTTACTGACTATATTTGTTTTAATGTTTTTATTATAGATTCTGTTGATAAATTATTTTATTCTTAGTAAATTTCATAAGCCAAATATTTATTTTACTAGGGACTTGATTCTGACTTGTCATGGGACTAAGAAATTTGAACACTTAGTAAAGCTATGAGAAATAAACTGAAGGAACTTTGAACCTGAGCAGTGAGCAATCACATTGGGACCTTTTAAATTAAATGAAAATAATTGGCCCATCTACAATTAATATAGTATTTATATGGATTATTGCTTAAATAGGTGCTTAAATTTTATATGCTCTGGATGATTTCAGCTTAAATTAGGTAAAAGCACGGTTTAATTAAGACTGATGAGATGCAGGAAGAATGCATTTGGCTTTATACTTTGTCTGAGCAGTGCCACTTCATACAGCGCTCATTTACCAGCGACAAATAAAGAAGTCAATAAATTCCTGTTTCCATCAACTAGACTAATGAACTTCATTAGTTGATCATGTTATCAGTATAATTACTACAGACCACATTTTGCCCTTGGTTATTAATGAAACAGACTTCTGCATTACAAAAGCATTGCCTGAGAGAAGAACTCAGTCCAGCTCTGAAAAAAGAACTTTACTTCCTTTCTTTCCACACTCTCTGTTACACCTCTTTAAAAAAAAATACAGAACATACTATGTGTCCATTTGTGATGGTTCCCACACTACTTCTTACATAGTTTTCTCCAAAGAGATCCCGACTCTTGGTGTCCATAGATATGATTTGATTTGGAAGCACATTTTATTTTGAAATATAAGCTAAGATGAGGCTATGCTGGAGCAGGGTAGCCCTGAACCTAAATGAGAATTTTTGAGAATGTGTACAAACAGACATTGGGAGAATGGCATGGGGTGGCAGGAGCAGAGGTGGAGGTAAAGCAGCTGTAAGGGCATTTACACTGATGCTGGACTGTCAGTGCTCTTGGAGAGGGCCAGGTTTAGTCCTACCACCTAGATGGGGCTCATAGCCTTTTGTAGTTCCAACTGATACAATGACCTCTGTGGGCACCAATCATGCAGGCGTTGGCAACATACTCATCAATATAAAAATAAATAAGTAAACAAGCCCGCAAAATGTTTTTAAAAGAAAATACTGTCTTAAAATACTCAGTTAAAATGAATCCCAAAGCACAAAAGATTTTGCTTCTGATACCTAATGAATCATAAGTGATTATAAGTAATTGCAATTTAGATGTGAACTCAAGCCATCAGTTTAAAAGTATTAATAGTTATACTATATAGCTTTTAACTACTTTTAAAAATCACATTTAAAAGTGCGTAGAACTTCAGAATATGATTTGTAGATAGAAACTGGAACTATGTCCTTCCTAGGTCTAAGGACTTACGTCTATTTTTCTTCTTATTTTTTAAATAATTTAATAAATTTAAAAAGATGTATACTCATCAGGCTTTGCAATTCAGAAACAATTTTAGGAGCTCAGAATATGGAATCAAACCACCACTGCCAAAAACATAATTTCAGATATTCTGTAAGCATTTTATAAACATAATTCTGGATTTATAGACTATATGTGATCACTTTGCAGACCACTTTTTGTGCATAAGAAATATAAAGGACAATTAAATAGACAAAAGATTGATAACAGAAGGAAGAAGAAGAGAAATACCAGCTTTAGTTAGTTCCAAGACCTGCTTCAACTGTTTTCTTAACCTAAGTGGCTGTGTGAAAAACCCATGATGGGGATGGGGAACCGGGCAGTGACTGCCATTTTGAAGGTGGAATACTTACCATGATACAATTTTAGATTTTTCCAAGTTTTTGAATCTATTTTCTATTAAATACAACACAATAGACTATGATTTTCTTATCATAGAATCTCTCTAAGAAATTATTCCTATATTTTCTGCTATGATACAGAATAGCATTTTGCTGTTAAAATAGTTAAGGACAATTATTTTTACCATTTAGACTTTCAGATTCCTTGGTGGGGAAGGTATTACATTATTGCAACTTTGTTTATTGATTTAGAGATACTGCTATCAGACATGGGAAGTGTTATGAACTTTGATTTTTTGACTTATTTTCTTGGTAGAGTGAAAGTTATGAAGAATTCATGTATTTTATTTTAAGTGGAAAGTTGCTAACAGAGTTGACATTACATTATAATCTTTTTGAGACAACACTGATTACAATTTCATGTTGTTTAACAGCACCAAGAAAGAGAAATTTAATTAAACGAAGCAGGGAATAGGAACTTTTTTAGGAGAGCTGAGAGACTTTTGGGGAACCCGACTGTATCTTTCCTAGGCAAATCCAAGCGCTCTTAATGGCATGACGTTGAATCAGCTGCAAATTTACATTTCCACATCATGTATAACATAGCTATCACACCACTCTCGACATGTTGTTGGTAGCTTGTACATTTTGATTGAAGGGCAGGCAGGTAGTTGTATGATGGGATCTGTGAGGGTGGCTCTCATCTCAGAGTTCCTACTACCAGCAGGTTCTTGGGCTCTCTCTCCATTGCTCAAGTCTTTTAGAAGAAATCACTGTGTCTTCAGGAAGTTCCTTTGAAAGTAAAAGGGCTCCATGGGAGGGAAACCATTCTATAGATGACCTGTCAGACACCAAAACGCCGAGAAAAATATAGCACAAAAGAATCTTGATAGAGCACAGGAACTGGAGAAATGATGGGGCTGTGGATTTTAGTAACAGCAGTTAGGTGACGGGATCCAAATGAGTGCCTCACACAAGTGTGTTTAACAGAATGCTGAGCTATTTTTTGGAATGCTGTGATTTGTAATTTTTCTGAATTTTTGTGACGTTCATAGTGACAGGGTACTGGCTGCCTTGCTTGGCATGAAGTACATCCAAGTGCCACATGGAATGCTTCTTATCACAGCTTTGTTATTGGTTTCTAGTAATCTTACTCTAGAATATCGTGGAGGGCTATTTTTTTTTTATTTAAAGAAGATTTCTACTGGAGCAATTTTAGGTAATTGATTTATTTTGTAAAAATTCCCAGATACATGATATAAGACTAAAGAAAAACTCAATGTAGCTGAATTTTATGAGTATTATAAAGCTATCAAGGCTTTATGAAAGGACTGATTGACTTATTCTACTTTTATCAGAAATTAATTAAATAAACATTTGTACTCTCAGGTTCTAAGAGACTCCATGAATTCTGCGGCACAATTGTAATTTTGACATCAACTCCTGTTGTGAAGCAAAGAGAAAATTTTGAAGATTCAGATTAAAAGCAAAATAAAACAACAACCAGAACATTTGAGTAGTCTCATGCTATCTGTCTGTGTTCCCGGTATGCTACATTCATTCATTAGACTCTTTCCCAGGCTAACATCATTAACCTTGCTTTGTAGATAAAGAGACACACTCAGAGGTCAATAATCCTGGCAAACATTTTGTTTACTCACTGCCACTGCTGATAGGAGATAGAAGTCTTTAAAAATGTGCAGTCTCATTTCTTTGTTTATCTTACTTGAAGTTAGGTCTCAGTCATCAGCCAAGAGATGTGCTACTGTGAATCTGCTTAGGCAGTGGCTTATCTAAGAATAATCTCATTTTGATTTTCATCGTAATAAATTGTAGAGAGATGATTGATGCTTTGCTCAGTTTCCCGTGGTTCTCTACATCTGTTTCTACATTTGTGTAACTAGGCTTGAGCTTTTGTTCTGCTGTAATCTCGGTGTTTCTTTTACAGAATTCGGTGTTTCCTCTGTCATTGGCTCCATTAATTGTCTCCTTTTAGTAATTATCGCCATAGTTTAAGGCTTGTGTGAATTTCCTTTCATCTAGATAGGCTCCGTTTTAAATGCTAGCAAACCCAGTTTATGAAAAAAGAAATAAAGAAAGGAAAGGCTTTCAAACACAGGCTATTGTCCAGGGCTTTCAGAGTGCATTTCAACAAAGAAAATCTGCACTCTCTCAATTTGCAAACATCTGGAGGAAAATAATGTGCTAATTAGAAGGCAACATGGGTTCATCAAAAACAAATCATGCCAAACTAACCTAATTTCTCCCTTTGATTTCTTAACAACCTGAGTGGGAACACAGTGGGTATTTTTATTATAGTAAGATACTTGATATAGCCTCTTAATATCTTGAAAGGCAAAAGAAATGCAGATTAGGTAAAATGACTGGCTAATGTGGAAATGAGTGAGGGACCATTATCTACCTGTGGTTCAGCATATAAGAGGTTGTGGTCAATTCTATTTTATTCATTGTATGACTATTAAATATCTCAAACTTTTGGTTATAAGTATTTTTATTTTCTATAATAAAAGGCAATTGACTAAAGGCATTTTATTTTTTAAAAAGTAACACTGAAGGAATATATATTAGAATTCTTCAGTCCAAAGAAGATTGTCATATTAAGTGAATTAAGCTGGTTTCAGAAAGACAACTGTCATGTTTTCTCTCATAAGTGCTTCCCAAATTTCATATGAGTTTATAAAATCATGTATGTAATACAACAAGGAAATAGAAGTGAAGGGGAACAAAGAGAAGAGAGAGGAGCAGGAGGTGACAAAGGGGAGAACAGGGCCTAGGGGATCTTTTTAATGCACAATATGTGGGTTATAAAAATGTTCTTCTGTAGCAGTGCTATTTATAATCAATACAGACATACACACAAAATACAATAACCTCGGTCATTTTCTATCCAGAAAGAAACATAACTTGGCTATCTTTATATTAGAAAACTACAAAACTTAAACATAGAAATTACATGCATATATTCTAAACACATATAAAGATGTGTATATTTCAAAGTATAACCAATATTCCAACTTTCCATATTGAATTAATTTTTTGATAATTTTTATTTTTGTTGCATGATTTTTAATTTGTTATAATAATAAAAACCCAGAGTCAGATATTATGGGATGAAAGCTGAAAGATCAGAGAAGCAGAACAGCCAGCAACTAGTTTTACTTCTATGGAATCCTCAGACCAAAGAGGTCTCTTGTCTCTATACATTTTTATCAGTGATATGTAAGTTTTTGCAAAAGTTGAAATATACCATAATTGCCTTAAAGTTTACCTGTTTTTAATTATTAATATGCCATTAGCATAGTCTTGATGATTATGGATTAATGATTTATCTTTTATTAGGTAGACTATATCTTTTTATCTTACCAGGAATAATACATGAATATTTATCATAAGACAAATAAATACCTAAAGTTGTATTATTGTGTCAAAATATGAGCATAGTAAGAATTTTATATGTTTTTTCTAATTTTGGTTTAAATATTGAACATGTTTACATTTTTCCTGTCTGTTTCTAAGAGGAAATCAAACACACACACACACACACACACACACATGTTTGCATGTGTTCATGTCTATACACATTTATACCAAACCCAACTCTAGGTAGATAAATATCTTTTATAAAGAAAATGGAAAGGTTCTTTTCAGGGAAAATGGAATTCACTGAAAATATTTAGGTAATGAAAGTTGTTGTAAATATTTTAGAAGTCCATGTTTCATTTTGCAGCTGTGATGGAAAACTTCCAAAGTATAACCTTAAATTGACTTTCTTCTGTCTCTGTCCAAAGATTTATCCAAAATCAAGATTCATTTTGTGATAGTTATTGTCTTTACTGAACATACTGAAATAAGAATTATTTTATGCCCCAAAGTGATATTTAATTATATTTTGTTTTTATGGATTATACCAACTAAGGCCTTTTAAATGGTGTTTGAAGATTCTGCCTTGTATTTTAATGCTGCAGCACACCCAGTTTGGTAACTTCCACTGATATCTGTGCCCAGTCTTTTTTTAATTTCTCAGCTTTTCTTACATTTTGCATGTGTGTCTCATTAAAATTTCAAATGAAATTGTATGACACTGATTGGAATTGTTTCTGTGAGGGAAAATTTGCACATTAGATCTGCTCAGAAATACATCTGTAATAAGTGCTGCTATTTGTTCAACATAGGATGCCATGTTTTAGGACAGTTTGCAGGAGCTAAATCTACAATAAAATTGCCATTGATTGTTTCTGTAGGAGGCAGTGTGCGTGGTGGCTAAACATGAGTTGGACCCCCCGCCCCCAGTTCCATTGCTTACTGACTGTGTAACTAGCATCTCTATGTTCATTTACTCATTTGAAAAATGCAATGATATTAATCCCTTATGGTTGCCGATGAGGTTTAATGAGACAATTAACACTTGGGACGTAGTGGGCTCCCAACCAATAGCTCTAATTTTTATGTCCTGGTGACCAGACTTCCACGGAAGGTAGTAAACAATCTTTCCTATGTGCTTTAGAAAAAAAAAAAGCTGTTACTGCTTGTTCAAGGTGTTGGAATTTTTTGAATACTCACAGGAATACTTTCACAAATAATACATGTCAATACTGTGCTTACTCGTATCCCTTTCCTCCACTCTCTGGGTTTCTTCCCCTCTTTAGTACTGACCGAGAAGTTCATGGGTCAGTTGATGCTTGCTCCTGAAGTTCTAGCTCTCAGAACAGTTCCTTGAAGGTGTCTGTGAAGAATAGACATGGTAGAGAGATTGTACAGAGCAGAAAAAGCAGCACACTCAAGGGCTCCAAGGCAGGTGGAAGAAAGTATGCCAGCTGCAGAGGAACACTGCTGATGTTCATATGGCGAACAAAGACTGCAGAGAGACTGAGGCAGAGAGGCAGGGAAGAACTGTACAAGGCCTTTGCTAAGGTCTCTCCACTACAATACAATGGACAATATTGTGTCATAAATTGAGAAGCAAGTGACCTTTGTTATTCTGACTTCAGGATTTTTTTTTTTTGATGAGGTAGAGACATATTAATAATAAGGACAAATAAATTAGGTAGCTAAAATAAAAGTTGTGGACATTAATATATACTCACTGAGTATATACTACTTGCCATAAAATTTAAGAATCCACTTCACAAAGCTGATCCTTGAACTCCATTTGCATGTCATAACATGAACTGCTTCTAGTTCAACAAGAGCAGCAGCAGCAGCAATCATAGCGACAGCAACAGCAATGTGGAGATAAAAGATAGACCAGGGATTATGTAGGCCATCCTACAGCACACAGCACATCCTTCCACGTAAAGAATTATCCAATTCCAATATCAGTGGTAGTGAAGTTGTGAAACAATCATTTTAGAGCTGACCTTATAAATTGCTCAGTGTTCAAGATTTGACACTTGGTGTTGACGTGTATGGAAGTTAAGAAGGGTGGTGTAATCACAGTTAGCTGTGGCTATCCACAGTCGAATGACTGGGTAAGGGTTCTTGTTCACTGCAGAGCTATTCTTCTTACATATAGTCATTGATTCTTCTCTTTATCCTGTATCTTACCTTCCCTTTCGTGGAGATAAAACCAGTGGAGAAGGTAAAAATAGGATTATACTTCATAAATGAAGTGTGAGTATCTGGCCATATACTTTATGGCAGTGGTATAGGTGTTAGAATGCATATTTGGCTTGAGAGTCAGTTAATTAGAGCCAGTGAATCAGCGGACTGCATGCATCCGATATGATAGAATACTGATTCTAAGAAGAGGTTTAATCAAAAATGGCCTTAATATCTTTCCTTTGGGGAGCATTACTATCACCCAGTATATTATGGGATGATCAGTTAATGAATGACTATCTGAAAGCAATTATTAATAATTATCTTATTAGCTTCACATACGGGAACCCCAAGCACATTCATCACATTTCCCTTCATCCTTTATAGGCTTGTGTTGACAGGAAGAAGCCAAATTAGCTGTATTGTGTTTGTGAATAAACCTTGAGGCACTTAGACATTCATGAGGCTTAAATTTCACTTGCAAAACGAGGAGCTGAAAACAAGGGATCAGGATTTACCCTTCAGCAAATGTATTGTTTCTCCCACATGTGTGATTGCTGCATCCTTTCATTCTGAAGGTCTCTTGGGAGTACAGAAGGTATCCAGTCCAAAACATTTATATTTCAAATCTGCAAAAGAACGGAAGAATGTGTACTCTTTTCTTTTTTATTGCTGGAGGATGCTAAACACATCATCCAGATTCAAGCAATGCTGACTTGTATGTACCTTAGTTGAAAATGTCATCAGGATCCTAGTTTTTTCTCTTCTGATACAGAATATTTCAAGCCAGAATATGGAAGGAGAATACCATTAGCCTAAAATCACTCAACCTTTCTTTCTTTCTTCCCCCTCCTCTCTCTCTCTCCCTCTCTCTCCCTCTCCCTCTCTCTCTCTCTTTCTCTTCTCTTTCTTCCTTTCTTCCTTCTTTTCTTTCTCTTCTTTTTTTATTTTTCATTTCTTTTTTTTTTGAGAAAGGGTCTTTCTACTTTCTACATAGCCCTGGCTGTCCTTGAACTTCCTACATAGAACAGATTGGCCCCAAACTTGCAGAGATCCACCTTCTTCTGCCTTCCAAGTGCTGCAATTAAAGTCATGTGCTACTATGCCAAGTTATGTATTGCTATTTTTACATAGGAAAAATGTTTAGTATTTAAAAAAGATACATTGTTAGACTTCCTTACTATCCATTTATTCCTTTCTCTACCTTGGTTACCTTTGGTGAATGCTTTTACCCTTACCATGTATTTATGGTGGAGCCTGAAGAGGCATGCATTTTCAAGGGTCAGTTGCTGTTATTGGACAGGCAATTGATCTAGTCCATACTCTCTTACTTGTTTTCTCACTCAAATGGGCAAATAATCTTCTGTCATCCTACTTTATAGGAATTTATTCCTATTATTTTATTAACAGTTGTTTCTACTTAGGAAATGAAACTAATAATGTGTGTTCATTACAAAACTTTACTTGAGTTTTGGTTAATCCGAGTTTTGTTCTGTTTATGTTTTCCAATACAAATCTTGCTTCGTGGCCTTCAGATGATCAATAAAGTAATGGGATAACTAATTTAAAAGCTAACAAATACACATGTTCTAGCTGACCCTTTTCTATCCACATTCATCTGTAGTGTTAGCCATACCTATTATTGAGCAACCGCTTCAAGCTCTTTGAACACATTGAATTTTGAAATAGATACAGATAATAATATAGACTGTGCATGAGAAAGTACTGTAGCAATCTTATATTCCCATCCAATTTATTTCTGAAGTGATAAAGTGAGTCCAAGGAACTTGGAATGATGTCTAAGAATTATATACTTCATCGAGTTTAAGTTCGAAGGCAGTAGTAAAACTGGGGAGAGTGTAGAGTGTGGCTGAGTGCCTGCCCCTCCCCACACAACAAAAATGCTGAGATTAATTCTACACCATAAAATTACATGAACCAATAGCTGGGGGGGATATATTAGTGATTAAGTGCACCTACTGTTTTTTTGCAGGAGACTCAAGTTCACTTTCTTTCACAAGCATGCATGATCACAAACCACCTGTAGATAGTCTCC
Source organism: Arvicola amphibius (assembly GCF_903992535.2). Classification (NCBI taxonomy): domain Eukaryota; kingdom Metazoa; phylum Chordata; class Mammalia; order Rodentia; family Cricetidae; genus Arvicola; species Arvicola amphibius. Next base: position 157,797,809 of record NC_052048.2, read on the forward strand.
ATCTCTAGACAATCTAGTGCCTCTTTTGGACTCTGTGGTACTGCATCCATATACACAAGCCCATAGACAGACACACAAAAAGCATAATGAAAAATAAAATAATTTCAAAAATAGATAAGATCACATTAACCCAAATTTTCATTTTATGATGATTAGATTTAGATGTTATCATATAAGGGATAAAGCATCCCAATATATTTCTAGTTAAATATCAATGGAGTCACCTCACAAATACTTAAAAATTCCGACTTGCCCCTTTAAATGCCCAGTGGAAAGAGGAAAGATTTAGAAATGAATGTTTCAATTTGACTTGTTCTCTTTTAGCTTCATGTTTGAAAAGATGATTCATAATAAGCTATTTCTCTATAAACTTTCATATATTCTATGAGTTGTGAAAGATATTTTTGTCATAATTTGTTTTAATTCAAGAAATAATTATCATTGTGACACTGGGAGAACTTAGGTCACAAGTCATTTTTATGCTGAAAAGTTAATAATTTAGTTGTTAGAAAAGACATTTTATTTTGGAATGAAAATTGTTTGACTTTATATATATGTATGTATATGTGTGTGTTGACATATGTTTATACACTTATATGTGCTGACTCAAATCACACACACACATATATTACACCCATATTTGTGTAAATGTGATATGTCATTATTGGGAGATGTGGAAGGCATATAAGGTCAAAATAGATTGAGAAGTGACAATCTCCAAGAAAGAGACAGAAATGCTTTCAATTGTTAATGTTTGAGCAGGTAATGAGGAAAAAGATTATACAGGATCTCCAGGATAGCCAGGAACATGGATCAAGGAAAATGTCCTTGGGGAAGTTAGTGACTAAACAGGAAGGAAGAAGAGTGAGGGAAAAATAGCTCGGGAATTTTCACCTCTTCTGTAAAGATCCTTGGAACAAAGCTCATGATGATGAAATGGTGACATTCATTAGTGTTGATTGTATATATAGCATTAGGTTGTGCATGTCGTGTGGATTGTCTCACTCAGCAATTCTAAAGTACCTTTTGCTAGTCATTATGCTTTTCTACATCTAATACAGAACTATGCACATGTACCAATCTTGTAAGTGTTTGAGTTAATCAGATCCAGGTAAGGCTAGCCTGCTTCGGGAATTCACTCAGGTTTGATGCTGAAAGTGCCTCTCCCTTTTCAGATGAGTGGAATAGTCTCTTAGCAATGTGAGTTTTATATTTTTTCCTTCACTTCAGTGAACATTTGCAGATTTAGCAAATATTCAGAGTTAATAGAGTTTAACATTCAACGTTTATACCTACAAATTCTCCAGGTGACTTGATGTCAAGTATTTGAAGGCTGTCTCTTTAACATGAGATTTGTTCTTTCTTCCTGGGGCAAGTGTATGGATTCTATGGTTAGATTCATCTAATGATGACTGAGAATACTGCAATTGCATAGGGCTGACTTTCAGGACCCTTCTTCTTATGACTACACCACCTCTCCAGAACACTAGAAATGTGCTATCATTCCCATTTTATAGAGAGGAAACCCAAAATTAAAACATTTAAATAGCTTATCTAAAGGCATACTTGTGGTGTGAAATGAGCTGGGATTTGAGTTCGGTCTCATCTTGCTCTTTCTCCATGACTTTTACTCACAAGTGGACAAAATGTACAGATAAAACTTGTTTGGATGTGTTGTTAATTATGAACACCTAGAGCAATTTTCTCATATTGATGATTTGACAGAGATTAATTTTCTCTTAAACTTTAAGTTTGATTTCTACAGCTGTCTGGTTATATGTTCTCTAATCTACTGGTTAGTTGGATAAATGTATTGAATGATTTTCACCTTCTGTTTTTGAAAATAGATCCCCCCACATAGTATATCCTGATTACTGTTTCTCCTCCTTGTCTAGTCCTCCCAATTCCTTCTACATCCTCTCCCATCTGGATCTACCACCTTTCTGTCTCTTATTAGAAAGAAACGGGCTTCTAGGGAATAGTAATAAAATATAACAAAGTATAATACTATCTCGTTGGACTGGGACAAGACAAGAAGAAGAAGAAGAAGAAGAAGAAGAAGAAGAAGAAGAAGAAGAAGAAGAAGAAGAAGAAGAAGAAGAAGAAGAAGAAGAAGAAGAAGAAGAAGGGGAAGTGAAGCACAAGAACTAGAGTTCTTGGTTTAGGGAGCCTTGTTTTCTTAGTGGTTAGACTCAGATGTGAGGATGTCCTGAAATCAGAAAGAGTAGAAGCAGGGAAGTGAGGAACCATGGCATACTCTAGGGAGCAGCTTCTTTGAAGCCAAGATTTAAACAGGGGATAGTTAGAAATACAACCAAGCAGTGGGTCAGGGCCAGTTTGTAGGGGTCTTAAGTACAAAATCAGGGGAACTGGGTTTAATGATGTGAGAATATTGCGGTGGAGACTGATAATTGAGCATGAGGGCAGGAGGATTTTAGGAGAGGAATTAAAATAAGAACCCATGTGGTATGCAACAGTCAACTTTCGGAGGAGTGAGCAACATAAACGAAAGAATAATTATAATTGGTCAGATGCCCACCAGTTATGAGGGAAAAGGAACATGAGAAACAATCTTTAAGGAAACAGACAAATTCAAATTGTTGGACATTCTCCAAGACAGAGTGAACTGTCATGACCAATGGGGGTGGGGGTGGGGATGATGGATGGACACAATATAGTCGAATAAATAAAACGATTAGATATCACCACAACTTGTAAGATGTGACTACATCATAGTTTAAAAAACTATGGAGCCATTTTGTGAACCACTGATAATATTTGACTGGTGGCTAGTTTTGAGATTCTATTAGAAAAGTTTTATTCTTATTATTTTTAGCTATGATAACATTTGGGGGGAAATGGAAGACAAATTTTTTCTCTTAAGAATGTTTGCCTATAAGTATCATATCTACCTCATTATTTCAAATTGTCCTGCAAAGTGTGTTTTTTTGTGTGTATGTATTTGCTTGTTTGTATATGAATAAAAAGAGACAGGGATCTTATAAGCCCTATAATGATACATTCCACTGACTTAAGGAACATTGTATAATCCTCACCAGTCAGAGGTTGAACCATCCCTCAGTATTGCTATACTGGGGACCAGGTCGACAACACATAAACCTTTAGAGATATTGAGTTCCAAGCCATAGCACTATGTTGATGTGTATATGAACAATTCTAATTGTACTCATCCCTATGCCAGTTTCTATACCAGTAGCCTCATCAGAATACAAAAAAAACCAAATTTGACATAATTTTAAAGATTACTGAATATAGCCTGTACAAATGTTCATCAGAGCATTGTGCTCCTCTTCCAATTTTCCTCTATGCTGAACACTTTTATCATAACAACAGAGCTAGAGGGAATGGAAGAAATAGGTCAGGCATTGGAGCCTAAAGCAGAGCAGTGTGAGTGGTAAAGAAGGAGCAGATGTTGCTAGGATAATTGGCATCACCAGGTGAGCTGTTCAACTATCAGAGGAGTTCCTTAACGTTGGACTTTGCAGAGTGAACATGGACACATTCAGAACAGAGACTGGACAGGCTTTCGAGAAAGAGCTTGGGAAGAAATGCATTTTGTTTCACAAGTGTTTAGCTCCCAAAGAGCTTCCCAGTAGAGAACTCACTGGAGGAAGACTCTTGGGGATCCAGGCTAGAGACATGACGTTGGTGGTCAGCCATAGAGGTGGATGGCTGAATTCATACAAGTAGAAGAGTAATATGGGGAAACTGACAATGACCTTTAAGAGAGGCTCCAGGTGATGAGAGGAAATGCTTGATGCCAACAAAGCAGATGAACAGACCAAATCAGAAGGAAAAAGCAGGAGTTATAGCATATAAAGAAATGGAGGGCATATACTGTGCATGGTAGGCAGACTAGTAACATTTTGAAGCTGAGTAGAGATCATCAAAGTAAAAAGACAGACAAGTGCAGCAGAGACAAAAGGCCTTGGAGATTACTCCTGAGGGTGTTTTTAACCTGAGTGAGAGGATTGTTCAAAAGGCTGTCATAGTGACCTATGGAGGAGACACAGGGCTGTACCAAGAAGAGGGACTGCTGATTTGAGGAGGAAGGAAGATGTAGATTCATGTCATAGCTTCTGTGTCATGAAAAAGCCACCCTGGGATTCAATTATTTTTTCTTTAATAAAAATCCAGGCTTAGCTTTTTCCCACTCCCTGGCCACCTTGACAACTAGTCTTGTTTGGCGGCTGCCCCACACCTAAGGCAGGAAAATGGTAGTCTCAAGGAAGATGAAAAAGTTGCTGGAGTGGGTCAACATGAGGCTCTAACTTGTTAGGGGAAGTTGAAATTGTGTGCTGGGATGCAGAGTTTGAAGATGATCATATAGAGCAAAGTGAAACTGGTTATCCTCACCAACTGCCCAGCTTTGAGCAAATCTGGAAGAGAAACCTATCCCACATTGGCTAAAACTGGTGTCCATCACTACAGTAGCAATAATATTGAGTTGGTCCCAGCGGGAGGAAACTTCTACAGAGTATGCATACTGGCTATCATTGACCCAGGTAGTTCTGATTTTACTAGAAGAATGCCAGAACAGGCCAGCAAAAAGCAAACCAGGGAAGTTTTTCTTTCATAAAACTTCAACATAACTCCTTTTAAAAAATTCATGTTTAGCATAGGGATAGCTAACATTCTTCCAACATGTATTATACTGGTTTTATGCTATTCAAAACAGTAGATGTAGACAGGACTGTACTGATCCCAGCTATATGTCATTTCCTGCCCCCTTTTATACTATGCAGGGTATAAGGTTTGTGTGAACTGTTGTTTTTACCACTGTCACCTTAAATAGAGATAGAAATATATTCTCTCCTGTTCTGGAGTCTCACTGGTTTATAATTAAATTATTAGGCTATTAGTACACAAAACATACAATATTTTGAAAAATCATACCTTTGCTGAGGAGTAAAATGATGCTCTTATTTTTATTTCCATTTTTTTAAAAAAAAAGAATGAGAAACTGCCATAACAAGTTGCTATACATTTGTAAATATTTCTAATAAGAAGTTGGGGGAGACCAAGTCCAACCTTGTATTTTTGCTTTATTATATACTTCTTTATGCTTTATTAGCTCTAAATATGCAGAAAAGTCCAGTTGGTATTATTCTGTTTGAGTCACTAGTCTTGAATGGCAAATACTTCTCTGGCCAACTCCTGGCAGAGTGGTTAGAGGCTGGAGGACGTGTATGGAACAGTCCCAGGAAGACTGAAGTGCATGATTGCAGATCTCAAGAGGGAGGTATTCCATTAGGAATCCACCTGTTCTTAACTCTATGTTTCCCAATAGCTCAGAACATTTGCCAGAGGCTTGAGCACAAACTGGATCCCCACCAAGTCACTTAGCAAAGCCTTTAGATCTCAATTATCACAAAAAAGACGAAAAGCCTCAAATCCTCTTTGTGATTCAGGCTTCTTCTGCTAGTCCGAAGCAATGTCAGTCTGAAGGTTTCGGGAAGCATTTTGTGAAAGTGCATTTGTAGATTAACCCACGGCATTCCTTCAAGTAAATGACATAATGAGGGTTTAGAACAATGAGTCAGAGGCCTGGCCTCTGATCCCGAGGTGACTGACTTTCTCTGTGACCTTCAATTAGTTACATAATCATCTTTTGGTCTGAGAATCAGTTATCTAATCTGTGCTAGACGAACTTTTGCTTTGGTTCATTTAGGGCTATGGAAAATTTAAGGTGTGGTTACTTCTCGTGTTTGATTCGTTCTTCATTAAATCTCTGCTAGAGGACATCTTTCCTTTTGTGCATATAGACTTCAGTAGCAAGGAGAAGTTTCTGATGAGGAAAGCCAGTCCTATAAGAGAAAGAAAAGTCTTGGCATCCTCCCTGAATTTCTTAGGATTTGATTCCATATGACTGATGCAATTAATTGGTTGCATATCTTCCAATATTTGTCTTTACTGGGAGTAATAACTTCATTAAAATAATGTGCATTATTTAAAGTGTTTATTTGTTTTCCATATATATGTGTGTATATGTATATGAATGTTTTGCTTTGTGTATGTATGTACGTGCACCATGTGCATTATTGGTGCCCACATAACCAGGAGAGAGCATTAGATCCCCTGTAACTGGAGTGACACATGGTTATCAGCCTCCATATGAGTGTTGGAAACCAAACCTGGATCCTCTATAAGAGTAACAAATGTTCTAAACTGCTGAGCCATCTCTCCAGTCCAGAGACTAATTTTTGTAACATTTGTCTTTCTTTTTGCTAAATAAAATCATCTAATTTAAATGAACACAAAAACATGAAATAAAATGTCAAATGGATGTGAATTTTGTTGTTTTACTAGCTTCCGATCATTGTTAAAGCGTACTCCTCCCAATCTCCCCACACCTTAGCACCTCATGATGCCACCCTTTTTCCAGGTCTTGCTTTTGGCTGAAGTAACATGCCAGGCTGCTGCTTGGGTTTCATGACTTTGCCAAGCACCCAAGTTTCTATTCTCTTTCTTTACATGATGCATTGAAGGTCCAATAGAGATAGCACAGGTCCCAGTTCTTGGTGCTGGTGTACACAGTTTGAAGCTTTAGGTCATACAAAACTGACATATTCTTTAACCAACTTGGAAAGTTCCATGATACAAATGGTCCTCTATGAAATAGTTCCCAATAGTTTCTTCCATTACTCCTTCTGGAATAATCTGTTTAGATTTTATGCTTTAGTAAGAACAACCTAGAAATTACATAGATGTAATATTTTCTTTATTACGTCCAAACTTTATTGACATCTTCTTATTATCAAGGCCATTTCCCCATCATACCATGCCTACTAAAGTTCACTTATACTTCATATAACCATTTGCAAACTATCTTTCCTGATCTTTCCTCTCAAATGGTCAAATGATTCTGTGTCCATTATATTTACATAATTCTGACTTCATGGCTCCACCTTTTTCTTCTGTTTACCTGGTATACCTAGATAGTGATCTCAAGATTCTTTGAGTGCTTGACATACAGTAGGTTAATAATATGTGTATGTATCAGTGAACCAGCTGATATGAAAGGATAAATACAGTTTTATATTTCTGTAGAATTTCATATGCCCTAGGAAGCTCAATTACTTAGGTAACTGGGACTCATGTAATCTTGAATAATATTCACTTGATAAGTAAGTAAGGGTAAAGAATCACTAGTTAAGTCAGAAATAAAAATCACACACACACACACACACACACACACACACACACCACATAAGTCTATAAAGGAGGAGAAAAGTGGTTCAAGAGGGACATTCGTAATGAATTAAACCTCAAGTCTGTAGCATGTATTCTTTAACTAATATCTCATGTAAAACAGACAAGACTTCCAGGCCTTCAATGCTCCGAGTTGCCATGGCAGCAGCACCATCACTCCTGGCTCTTTGAGTCATAGGATTTCAGGGGAGAATGGCCTGACACTATTAGGCAGATTGCCAAGGAGCTGGGAGAGGTTACTGAAGCATTTTATTACTGACACTGAAGAAATGATTATAGATCTGGAAGCAGGAGACCTACCATACCGTGGCAATGAGATTCATTGGTTTTCAGAGAGTTGCGTTTTGACTTTTAAAGGAGATTTAAAAAAATGATAGTCAAATGCACTTCAATGGATTAAAAAGAATAACCATTTTAAAAGCAGAAGGTAGACGCTGCTACAGAGTGTATTCAAATCCATGCTTCTTAGCAACCAGACCAGATTTCACCTATGAAAGAAGGCTAGAGTTACAATAAAAAAAAGCCTTTTTGGTTCTCTAGAGAATATAAAGGCATATTAGAGAAAGGAACCACTTTGAGGTCGGTGGATGAAAGGCGCTGCATGGGCATAAAGTACTTTTGCAAAGGCGAAGGACAAGGAAAAAACAGCGTCTAGACTGGTGAGCTTATCTCGGGTACATATGAGAATAATTGCCAGAGTCAAAATGAGAGATCATGACAACGAGGATCATTAGGGTGTTCAGAAGTTGTTCTTATTTTTAAACATAGCAGCTACAGTTTCTTTGCTGAATCAAAGCCAAGAAAATGTAAAGTATGTGGTGGCTTCGTGACTTGCTAATATTTCTGCAAAGGATTTTCACAGTAAACGGAGATGGAAAGTACAAATACAAATATCACTAATATGATACTCTCTTTGATGTCAACTATCTGCAGACAAAATATCTGCTCCAATGTTGGTTCTTAGTAATCCAACCAGGTGGGAAGCATTGCAACATTTGTGTATAGTTCCCTGATAATATAAGAAGAAATATGAAAACCCAAACTACACAACAAATTCTTTCTTTAAAAAAAAAACCATCAGAGAAAAACATACAATTTCTGTTGATAGTATTAAAAAGTGGGTAGTTAAGCTAGAACTTCCACTTCCTGTAATTGAATGAGATCTTTTGTATATGTACAAAGAAATGGGCCAGGAAATGATTCTATTCATATATCAAAAACCAACACATAGATTCCATCAAGATAATTCAACTATATTTTTGAGTGGCATGAAAAGCCTGGTGTACTTGAGAGAACAGAAATGCAAATGAATGTGTTCTGGATAAATGAAGAATAAAAATTCCAAACTAGACTGCTTACATTCGGCAGAGATTTGAGCATGGTCTGAGACATGGACAGTGGGGCCGTTGTTATCTACTCAGGTTATTTTGTGAAGGCTACATTTTCCCTTGGAGCCAGACCCGATACGGGGCTAGGATGTCAAAAGCCTCCTACATCTTGCTATCATTAGGCTAATGAGATTGGTCAAGGCCACATGCATTCTAATTCTTGACAAATTGAAGGTAAATCCAGAAAGTTGTTCTAATAGACTGTGTCTTCTTTTTTGTTTGGAGAACAGATGAAAGAAATGAGTAATAGATAAAAAGTCCATGGCTTTTGTTTTAAAAGCATTGATGTAAAATGACTTTAAAATGATTTATTCTGCTTGCTGTCACTGCTTTTTTGATCACAGAATAATTTTAAGCCTATATTTGTGACATTTCAGTGCATAGACACAAATATTATACAGGGCTTGTTTCTTGGCTTGTTTCTTGACAATTCCTTTTATCCACAAAAGTTTGCAGTATTTAGTCAAGAGTTTTGAAAATAATGATGCATAGACATTGAAATTAGGCTAACTCAGCTCTAGAGAGTTTATTTCTGAGACCAACTTTTAAAATTATAACCAATTTATAATTGCTAAGAAAGTTAACTTTGTAGGAACCATAATAAATATGTTCTCATTAAATATAATGACCAATGTGTTATTAGGGGGAAATATCATTTCTTTTAAAATCTTAGGATAAGTTTTCATAGCTAGTTAAAAATAGCTCAAACTCATTTTGAGTATGGTGTGTTAAAATGATATTACAAGCTACTATGTGGATAATCCTCCAAAATTACTGAAATTGCTCTTTATATTGGTAGGCAGTAACTACAAAGTATTATCTCTAAAGTGGAGGCAACTTGGTGAAAAATGTTCATATTGCTGTCCAAAGGCTGGAGTTATGAGAGGGTGTAGAGCAACACCCAGTAACAAATGGGAAGAACCATCTGCCGTATATTACAAATGAGTCAATTTAAAGCCTTTTGCGGGACTCTCTAAACACAGTCGTAGCTATGCTGACAAAGTGAACTACAGAGGTTGGAAATTATCTGTTGCATTTATCAGCCTAGACAGTCACTGCAGATAATTTAGGTCCTACAACCCTTTGCTTCTGTGGAATTAGATATCTCGCCCTGGATATCTTACATTATGGCTGTAAATTTATATATACCTTCATCAGATTGTTTACAGTGATAGAGAAGCCCAGATGGGTAGGTTAGCAAATATTTCCCTCCCCTGACTTTTACACAAGGGTTTAGAGAAAATATATTATTAACTTTTCTAGTATAACTTATATCGTAAGGCTGACTGATGGTAGTTCAGTTGCATCACACTGAAGCAATATTATAATAATAGATTCTATCTCAGGAGACATTCTGCATCTGGGTCTTGTGGTCATCAAGGTATTATAAAGAGTGTATTTCCTTATGCATTTATACACTTGAAAAATATTTCTTTTGCAAATGACATGCCAAACTGCCTGTATTTGTGATTTGATTGCCTTTTCACAAAACTCTTTATTCCCACCCCTCTCCAGGGGATACTTTGTATGTGGAACATCTATCAGTAAGTGTTTTGAGAATAATGAGGATTTATAAACCAGTTTAATTTTCCAGTTTACTTTTCTTCTAGTACTCAGTTGAATTTAACTCAACATCTAATTTTAGAAAAGAATATTGTAAAAAGCATTATGTATATGAAATGTTTGTCTATTCTATTTCTTTGCCAAAACAGCATGACCAAGGCAGCTCTTATAAGAGAAAGTATTTATAACTGGGTCTTGCTTACAGTTTTAGAGGGTTTTTCCGTTATCATCATGGTAGAGATCATGGTGGCATGCAGGCTGGCATGGTGTTAGAGTAATAGCTGGACTGGAAGTTTTACAGAGAAAGAGAGAGACACAGAGCAGACAGAGAGAGAGAGACACACAGAGAGACATAGATACACAGAAAGAGAGACAGAGAGACAAGGACACACACACACACACACACACAGAGAGAGAGAGAGAGAGAGAGAGAGAGAGAGAGAAAGAGAGAGAGAGAGAGAGAGAGAGAGAGACAGAAAGAGACATAGAAACACAGAGAGACAGAGAGACCAGGACACACACACACACACACACACACACACACAGAGAGAGAGAGAGAGAGAGAGAGAGAGAGAGAGAGAGAGAGAGAGAGAGAGAGAGAGAGAGAGAGAGAGACAGAGAGAGACAGAGAGAGATTGGACCTGAGTTTTGAAATCTTAAAGGACACCTTAGTGATACATTTCCGCTAATAAGGCCACACCTATTCCAACAAGGCTACACCTCATAATCCTTCCCAAATAGTTCATCAACTGGGAGCTAAGCAAGTTAATATATGCGCCTATGGGGAGTAGAATTCTCATTCAAACCACCACAAACTGCTTTATAAGTTTTGACTATTGTCAGAACACTTACTGAAGGATTTTGTAGACTAGATCCAGTACTAGATGTTACTTCAGATGTAAAATATCCCTTGAAAAAACAAGAAATATGTGCAATAAGCAATGAAAGCACAAACACGGGCAGCTTGGCATGGCATTTGTAAAAATATTTCCAAGTATATAAATATATAATAAAATCCATCCTTTAGCATTCATTTTACATGGGAAATTATGTCAATTTTAATTAATAAATTGTTTTTCTTATTTTATCAGTTCTTTGAGAATTTTGTAGTATGTACTTTGACCACATTGCCTCTCCCCTACTCTTCCCACATACATCCCTTCTTGCACACTCACTCACCTTTCTGTCTGCTTTTTTAAAAAAAAACCATCAAGTACAGTTAGTATTGGTTCTACACTCTTGGATATTTAGCCATCCTCTGGAACATAGTCAACCCACCAGGGGCCACAACCTTAAAGAAAGCTGACGCTTTCCCCAGTCAGTGAACTGCTGATAATTTGGAAGATTTCAGGAGAATATCTCACAGTTTGCCATACAGTATTTTTTCTCTCATGACTTTGTATGTTAAAATACCAAGCACTGCATTTTTTACTTGTGTGTCCATGCTAGGCCTTCCACCCTTCTCTCCTTTCTGTGCCTCTGTGAATCCTGCACCTTTTGGATTTCTCGAGTAGTTTCCACTTTGACTGTCCATGCCATCGGAAGTGGGTGGCGCACCTGTCACGTTAGTTCTCGCCTTTGATATTTCCCCTTTCTTCCTAGTCTCCCATACTTCCTAATGGGGCCTGTGGGGAGAGTGTTTGAAGCGTAAAATCTCTTATTTCAGTTTACCCATGGTAACTGAGTCATTTCTACTCCAAAACGTGCCCTTCTCAAGAGAGGAAAGTAGTGTCAAGATTTTTTCCTGTAAAGTCACATACTGTCACCTTGACTCATCTCTACTCTGATGGGAAGGACGCCCTTGACATGGAGTTGGAATCATAAAATAGAACTTCCAATTCTCCTAGAAGTTGTGTAGTTTGTTAGACATTTCCTCATGTTCCTTCTGGGATTTTTTTTGAACTACAGTTTACTTAGATGAAGACTGTGGCAAGGAAGGACAAATAGAAAGGAAGCATCATAACTATATTCCAGGGTAGACACCTTTTCATTCTTCTCATTACATTAAATATCACTTTTGCTATAGACATGTAGATAATTCTTTTTCTAACTGTAGTAAATGCATGTGTCTAGTATATAAAAAGTTATTAGAATTTTAAAGAATAATTCATGCTGTAATTATATACTTTTATACACAACCAAGCAACATACATATGATCATTAATAACGGTGAAGTCCAATTGACCATAACGTTTTAAAATAAAGATAACGGTAATCACAACTTTCTGACAAAAGGAGACATCCCTGTTGGTGCTCAGATAATAAACTGCCATTCTTAAAATTACAGCAATGTCAACGTTCATGCACATCGCGTCCCAGTGTTCCATGGTAGGCTCTAGCAGACAGCACGCGAGCCTCAGCAAGTTCTAGAGGTATGCTAAAATGCGCAAGCAAGTTTGAACTTTCAAAACACATCATAAGCTATTCAATTCATTTTTTAGTGGCTTTCATTTATTTGTAAAAAGCAATTTCCAGTCAACTTCACGCCAGAGCATACAAAAGGATAGATGACTCCTGACATACAGCTTACCCAACTGATCTTTGTGTGATCTGACAGAGATGCACATGCATGGTAATTTACCTTCATTTAACTCTCTTTTCTAGACAAATCAAATTCTGAGGTTTGCTTAAGAGAAAGCACTTTATTGCCTGTATCAAATTTAAGTACTTTTCTAGTTTGCATGAGAAATATTTAACAATTTAAAAATTAATAAACAAATCTTTACTCCAAAGTACTTGTGATTGTGGATGTTTCTTCATACTGCTACCCTCTGCTTCATCACATTAAAAAAATCTAGTGGTCTAAAGTTAGGCCTGATGTTTTGTTTAAATCCATCTCACGGGAGCTTCAGTTTCTTTTCTCATATGCCTGATGGAAAAGAAACTGGTTTTGTTTTGTTTGGTGGCTATTGTAGTCCCATCATCTGGACACATCTGCACTAAATTATAAGGTCATAGGAATAAAATCTTTTGGAGTGAACTTTTTCTTGCACAGTTCTTTGCATTATAGAGATTTTTCCAGAGCATTTCTTTCCAAAATGAACAGCCTCCCTTTGTTGTATGTTTGTGTGAAGATGAAATCATGCAGAAATAGCAACACTTGGGTCAGCTTGCTTATGTTACAGGAAAACAGGCAGACACAGACACGTGTCCTCCCAGACCAGTGTCCGGTCCTTTCACTAGTTCTAAGTATGGAGAACTCTAGAACTTACAAGTTCAATTTTTTTTTCTGGATGATTTTGAAGTACTACACGATGAATTATTTCTGTGTGAGTTTGTATTAATGATAAAAATGCCTTTTTTGCTCCTCAAAATTGCCATATTACCAGAAATGCAAACAGTACCTGAGGCTATAATCACAATCTTGAGAAATATTTTTTTTTTAAAAAAAAACATTCTTATCCAAAGCAGGCTAGCAGTCTTATCTATATGAAACAGTCAAGAAGGGGGTGGTTTCTCAAGTGTTAACTTCAACTGCTGAATAAGAGTTGGAAATAGGGGAAAAACTGCTGTGTCACTGAGGTAGAGGTGAACTTGGAGCTGGAGTCTGTGGTGTGCATTTTTCAGAGGTTATGGGAATGACAGCAATCAGCAGGCTGGAGGAACAACTCTTTAAGAACTAGCACACATGAGTCTTTATTGCTTTTTGGCCTTAAATCTCACATCACATTCAATTTCATTCAACTTGGTTGGATGGCTATTGAACTCAAAAACACTTGGGAGTTTCTTTCAAGTGAGTCTCTCTCTTTCTCTCTCTCTCTCTCATATTTAAAATACCTTCAGTAGTTTTGGTAAGATTGGCATTAAATTCTCTAAAATTCTAGGTTGTTATGGGATTTCCTTCATTAGTGAGACACCTTTTGGAATTTAAAGGTAATCCCATGGTCAAATGAAAAATTAAACAGAGAGAGAATGTAGAGGAAGAAGTATCATCATATTACCCATTAGAAGATTAAACAATGACTTGGGTAATACTGGGACAAAATGTGTCTAAAATGTTTAAAGACAAAATATAAAAAAACCAAAATCTTTGATTTGTGCTAATATTTGCTAAGTGTTTTTATCTATGGGATTGATTCAGCCAAATTTAGAATATGTATGCTTAAAAATACTTGGTCAATTGCTCCAATCAACTTTTAAGATTTTAAAATGTATGTTAGTTTGCATTCTTCCATGAGAGAAAGAAAAATCCAGGGAAGACAGAATTCTTAAAAGCATTACTTTTTGCTATACCCAATGAAGGTCACTTTCTCTGTCCAAGGGTAAAGGCAGAAAAGCCTTTTGTTTTTTAACTGAAGTTGGACTGCAGCCTGCATAGAGCTTCTTTTTCCTTAAAAGATATCGTTTTCTGCCTAATTGTGCCCAGTTCCATTTCCACTCTTAAAAGGACTGTGTTTGAGCTCACAGACTCAGGAGACTGTTCCACTCAATAGCCAAACTCTGGCAACAGCCCTCTGGGATTTCTGAGTGAATGTAAGTGAAAGCACTGTGTGTTTGTCTCCATATTCCATTTAAACAAAAGTTTAACTCAGGACACTTTGGGAATATTTAAAGAAATTTATCTGGAGAACTGTCTTCTAGATAAGATCCAAAAAAAAAAAAAAAAAACCCACAACTTTTTCGCCCACGAAAGTGCTCATCAGTCAGCAAAATTTCCATAATGCTTCTGATGTTTGCAAGGCACCTTCTTCCCACAGTAGTAGGGATGGAATCTATAGCCATCTGCCTGCAGAAGATAATGACATTTCTTTAAAAATTTCCAGGAGAACTTAACAGCAAAAGACTGAAAGGGAAAGGGCAGCTCAAGGATATCGAATTGATTTCAATTCCAATGGAATGCCAATTCTAATCAATTAGTAAACATGCATGAAGCGTGAGCCAAGGGAGATGATGAGACTGCCTCTGGGTTCAGTGGGAAAGCATGCTGTGGTTGACTGCTGATGCCTGCCATGGGTGTAGACAAGCAAGGGATGGCGTATGTTACCCATGTATTATGCCTTTACTGAAGATGCTTAGCCAGATTTCAACAGCTCTACCATTTTCTTGGTTTTTTTTTTTTGTTTGTTTTTTTGTTTTTTTTTTTTTTTGGCTTTCTGATGTACATTGCTCATCTCTTTTAGGCTGCGAAGGCTTAACTAGAGTGAGTTCATAAGCATTTAGGGCCATTGGATCTCTTTACTAAGATGTTAAAATGTGAGCAATGATCAAAGGTTTTCTAATAGGTCAGCTTTGATAACTGGGCTGTAGGCTTTCAGAACTAGGTATAGCTCTTTGATTTTTAAGAAACACAACTTACTTTGTGTTGCAGCTCTTGTTAACATCTTATCTTCTCTACCCATGCCACTGACCACAAATGGGGGCCAGGTTTAACATATAAACCATGAATGTGTTGGTCTTTGCCTCTTGTTCAGCCCTATTTTGTAGCCATGTTATTTACTTCTTTCCCTTGATCTTACTTGCTGCTGCTGACTCTAATTTTATTGTCTAGCTAGGGAGACTCATCTCTCTCTGATTAACCTCCTTTTAGCACAGGTGTATCTGCGCTGCTTTTGACCTACACGCTGTGTTTAGAGATTGTTCAGGTTTAGAAATAACATTTGAGCTTGAAATACCCTGATCTTTTTTAGTTAGTTGACAGCTCAAGCTCAGAACATTACACATGCCGTTGAGCATCATCAGGTTTACTGCTAACAAAGGCAAGAGTATTTGTCAAGCTGGACAATGCACTAATGGTAATTTTGATGATACAGTTACAATACAGCAAAGGAATTTATTTAAAAGTACATAGGATTTAAAAATTCTGGTCCAGTCTATCATATTAGATAAGACATTCCTTCAAAAAGCCGAAGTCAGCTGCAGAAAATTAGAGATTTTGATATAAAAATGGATATGGAGCAGTTAGTCACAACTTTATAAAGAAAAATTCCAACTTGTAGCAACTTTCAGTGGGGAACCTAAAGAGGACAATGATGATCTACTGAAGCAGATGGTCCAAACAATCACAGGCTAGGAAAACAAAGCAGCCAGTCTGGGAGAAGAGCCAACATCCAGGATGGACTAATAAAAATGAACAAACACCTCGGCAACCATGTCCAAGAGCTAGGATTTCAAATTGGCATTGGCAAGCTCATTGTCTTAGGCAGATTAGAAAAAAAGAGAAGAAAAACAGAGGGATCACCAATCTGTAGACGCCTCACTTCATTGCGACCCAGTGGTGGGTGTGGAGACCGAGAATACTAGCCATATATATCCTCTCTGAAAAGTTCTAGTTAAGCAAGGGATTACGGAATATATCATATGAAGAAATTGTAATATGCAGGGGAACATTTATTGGAGAATGGGTTTATCTTGAGCTCTACTGTATCATGTTTTTCATAAATGCTTGTGTTTTGGGCAAGGTAATAAATATATTACTATTACAATATTATTTAATATAAATAAATACTCTTAGAAGGTAGAGAGAAGACAAAGCTTTTTATTGCTTTATTTGCACAATACTGTGTTCATTAATTTGGTGAATGAGTATTTTATGTAATTTTTTGATGAATGATTTTGACATTTTAGTTAATTCTATATTGTGTCATTCATAATAAATCAGTCTTGTATGCATTATTTTTTACCCATTGCAATACATCTTTTGCTTATATTTTATAGTGTTCAGAATCCTTCAAGACAGTCAGACCTGGCCTTGAAATACCCTGAATCAAACTGCGTGACCTTTGACAAATTCCTCAGTCTCTAACCATTGGTATCTTCATCTCCAAACTATGAATACAATATTAGCATCATAAATATATATATATATGCTCTGGCACAAAGCATCTATAAATGGCTTAGCATAGTTTATGATATAGAGCAAGCAGTGGGTGACTGATACTAACATTCTTTTAATTTTTTCCACAAGCACATAACAATAATCAAATAATTACCAAAATTCATATAAGCTAAAGATGAAGACTTTACTGACAAATTGATGCAATTATTATCTTGAGAATTCTGACCATCCAAATATCATATTATCAAATTTCAAACCTGACTAAAACTGTTTTAATTTTGAAAAAAATAGTCTGATACCTTATGTATGTAGATAACTGGAGAAATGAGAATTCCCTGGTGCTTTTATACCTCTATGTAGTCAAATGGGTTTTCACAGTCTGAGTCAGATAATGACTACCAGAAAACATAAATATCACATTATATAAACATAGTCGAATCTCCTATGAAAGACTGTACCAATACATACTATCTGCAGTCCAAAAATAAAAAAGTCAGTAATATATGTTGTGGTTTGCTACTATAACAGTTAAAACTGTAATTTTTTAGTTTATACTTTGTGAGTTATTAATAACTCATTAATGAGGTTGAAACTATTTGTAATTCACTATCAGTTATTCACGTAGATTCTGCGAACT